>NW_011967246.1:3549864-3608385 GCF_000949405.1 Vollenhovia emeryi
ACCGCCGGTATTAGCGTTACCCAATGTGCACGTGGAGGTTGCCGGTCGGAATGTGCACATCGCGCGCGCGCGCGCGTGTGTGTGTGTGTGTGTGTGTGTGCGCGCGTGCGAGCGTTGGGTATTGTGTATTACCTCCTCTCTGATTAATTACCGCTGTACACTGTGAACACGCGCGCGATGTGCACAATCCGACCGGCAACCTCCACGTGGTGCACATTGGGTAACGCGCCTAATACCAGCGGTAAACATCATTTTTCAAGAAAATGCATGGTTCGCTTCAAAGTCATGTAACTCGGTCAAGAAAAATCGCAGGAAAATTAAAAAAAAAGCATTTTGTAGGTAAAATGTAGATTGTGGAACTTGCATCAAATTTGTCGAGAGAAATTTTTTTATCGAGCTACAGTGTGTCAAAAATACGTAATTTTAAGGAACAAAACAATGTATTCTTTTTTAAAGGAGGAAGATGAATATATCAAAATAAATCATTGACAGAGTTTTAAAGTTGAAACTTCAAGCTTTAAGATGCTTTTTTAATTTTGTGTCTACGATTATTTTTCGCCGAGTTTCAGTGGTTTGAAAATAGGCCAATTTTTAGGGTATGAAAAGTGTTCCCTATTTTTGTTTGAGTAGTGTATATTCCAATGTATAATCATTGTACAATATGTTCCAAACAAAAATAGATTCTAACAGTTCTTGGACAATCGAATTCTTACCCAGATAGCACAAGACACTCCTATGAACATTTTAAGAATATTCTTCAAAAATATTTGGAACATTCCATAGGTCATTCTTATCTATTTGACATTACTATAAATTTCTTTCGAATGTGAATAGAATAATCTATCGAATATAGCGTGTCGGTTATACACGGTACGATCACAGGTTTCACTTCCTTTTGCATAAGATAAGTGTATTACACAATAAACAATGTGCAATACATAAACTCGATGAATATTAAAAAATTATTCTGAACGAATATTCCAAAGACATCCTCGACGAATATTCTAAAAACGTTCTTCTATTGTTATGAATATACGATTTCTAATTGCAACAATCAATATATATTTATAGAATATTCGACTTGAATATTCTAAAATTAAGAACATTTCCACTCCGGAAGAATAATCACAGAACTATGTGTGCTATCTGGGTAGTTAAATTATTCATGTGCGACGATTAGCTGCTACTTTTTTTCTTTGTGTCTAGTCTCTTGCATCAGAATTGGACCTTTGCTCTGCGAATCTCTTTCTGCTGACCAATAGCGGGGTCAGGCATAAGTTAAAACGGGGAGCACACACTTTGCATTGCAGTGTAGTCCCCGCTTAAGGCTCCTGGGTGCTTACCGCGGCCATTTCGAAATCGTGACGTCAGAAGCGAGAAATGACACGTAGAAAAATCGGTGCATATTTAAGTAAACAGATATTTGGGTGAAAACACACGACAAATCGTTTCAGAATACTTGTAAAATTGGCCGATAACTATCCTTTTCTCTTGACAGTTAACCAAAAGTCGTAAAACAAAGCCTAAACATGTGGCAAAAACATGCCATTAACTAAAACTTTCTGTGAGAAAAATAATGTTGAATGATCGGGACTTGCAATTTCTATTCCACCCGAAAAATTCATTACGTTCATGATTCTTATTTCTACCGTTCTTATGCCTACCGCTACAGCTCTGGCGCCACCTTCAACGTGAAGTTCTCGGTTCAAGGACTGGGAGCCTTAGGCTGATGGCAGACAACTATCCGTAAGCGCTTAAGACTGACGTAGCCGTAAACTTAAGGTAAGGTAGAGAAAAACATAAGCCGTAAGGAACACGTGTTCCACGGCTTACGTTTTTCTCTGCCTTACCTTAAGTCTACGACTACGTCAGTCTTAAGCGCTTACGGATAGTTGTCTGCCATCAGCCTTAGGAGATCATCTTTAGGTACTCCGTAGCCAATAAAATGTTCCATACAGCATATCTTTACATAAATTCAAGTCGGTCTTGAATATATGACCCGACTATGAATACCGGTCTAAGAATAGACTGCGCGTTCCCTACTTCAACCGTGTGAAAACATGCACAAACTTTAGGACGAGATAGCTGGTGTTGATCTTCATCCATATCTTCATCTTTGTCTAGTGAAGTAGTGAGGGTAACAGAAGAGTAGGGGAATGATAGGGGTTAAAGGATAAGTGTTACGGCGACGACGATGACAACGGCGGTCATCAGTGGTTTTGCGTGCCCCAGCAAGCGACGGAAGTTCAGACAGCGGCGGGACCTAGGCCGCGGCTGAGAAACGTGGACGAGGTCGTGTCGTCAACAACTCTGTCCATTCTGTCAAGCACAGTAGCCATATTGAATTTTTGCCCCATTCCAGATATTGATAGACAGATATTGTACACTTCTGCAGCCAAAATGCCAAGTCTACGTATGAATACAGATCTTAAAACGAGAATCGACGACGTGTATCTATGTTAAATACACGCTTAATATACTCATGTAAATCAAACAGTTCTACAACACTCGATCAATTCACCAATTATTGCGTAATAAAACGGTAATTTAATGTTATATCAATCAATGTTATTATAATTAATATTATTAATTTAATATTATTATGTAAAATTATTTAGTTCATGTGGTATTATGTGATATAAATCAAAGTTTATTTTTAATAAAATTATTATTTGTACACTGAGAAAAATATCCGATCACAAATATAATATAATCGGATAATCCAATTACATAATAACAAACGGACATATCCGATGGAAAGTATAATCGGTTTTTCGATCAAATTTCATCGGTAACTGCATTTTCATCGCACATAATACACAATTTAATCGGAAAAATTAACCATCAGAAACACTATTTCATTGGTTTATCCGATGGAAATTTTTTTCAGTGTACTGTGAAATGTAATATTATCTGCAAAAGAATATACGATTCCTCTAAAGAAGTTGTTCACCGCCGCTGAAATTGTCGGACTGCCAACCGAGCGCTGCAGGGAAGATAATGCGCATCGCGATTCGCTCTCGCGCGATTTATATTCAAGTACAAATGCCGGCGTGTACAGATGCAGCGGGTCGACGACCACGCGATGCATGCGCACCAGGTGCGTAAATATGCGTGCGATGACTTTGCGCGACTTATCTCGATCATCATGCTCGGCACGTCACCGGCCGATCTTCTCCGGGAAAAATTCTCGGGATCCTCGCAGATGTCGTCGCGCAGCAGGGATTACCTTCGTGCCTTCGTCTCTTTTCTTTTGCGGCAAAATTTTGCGATTTCAACGCGTTTCTGGCAATCGGAAAGCTGTTTCCACGTTGTGCAACGCAATATTCTTGCCGTCATCGCGCGAGCATCCGGATGCTCCACGCGTGACCAGCCGCATGGGGATCTCGTAAAAATCAAGGTGAAGTGGTGAAGTAAACATGATACGCGATACATCATGTGATAAAATAGAATCTGTGGAGGGTGTCACAATATCCATTTCTAGCAAAAAAGAAGAATTCGCTGATAAAATAAATCGAGTTCACGAAGATATTGCAATTCTTAGTAATCAAAACACGACGGAGTGTGGTAGATGTAAAATCCAGCTGTAATAGCATTTCGTTGAAAATAAGGAAGCTAAAGAAATCATCGCTTGGGGATATTTCTTTTTTCTCATGATAATATATTATTTTACATCTGACACGTAAATGTAATGGCAGTTTTAGCGCGAGTAGATAACAATACTCGACGAAAGACAGAAACGTTTTCCTCGAGAGGTAAACTAGGAAACGAACGTCTTATCAGAAAACACTTGTACTGTGCACGAGAAAGCCAACTATTATCGTAATTTACTAGGTCGCAACCTAAACGATTTGTACCAATTCTGTGCGTATCTTTTTACTGCAATATAAACTGTTCTAAAAGTACATAAATATTTATAGTAATAAAATAGAAATATTATAATTATAGGATTATATAATTAAGATGATTACTAATACGCTGTATCTCTCGGACTTTTAAAAGATCGGCTTAAGTGAAGCAATTGGATGATAAATAAGTTTCCGCGCCAATAGGATCAATAGCTCTAATTATGCAACCGTCGTTAAATAAATATCCAAATGTTTGCAACGATAGTTCTCGATAAAACTTGGTTCGGTCAATTCAGTTACTTCACCTCGTTGAAGATTATTCTAAATTACGGAAATCATTTTATGAAGGAAATAATCAAACGGCTATTCCATGTTTCTTTCTTCTTCTCCCTTATCCTTTCGCCCTTTCTATTTCTATCTACATTTGCCTTTAATTTTACTCTTATCTTATCTTTAATTCTACTATTTCAATTCTCGTGTCCAAATTTTTCATAGTCACTCTTCAAACGAAAGCTTTGCTCAAGCATACCAACAACATCATGGTCGCGACCTCTGTTTTTACGGAACCTGCAGAGTTTTCGATTCTGGGCGTTAAGTTCATCGTGTGATCTTTGTGATCAATGTGATTCATATGATCCATGTGATCCATGTGATCCATGTGGTCCATGTGGTCTCTGTGATCGTACATCATCGTCGTGGAGTAAGTCGGAGACGACGTCGATCTGCAAACCGTGCCCATGATGAGTTCCTCGGTCGATCCCGTAAGAATTCTAAAGTTATAGTCCTGCAGGTCCAATTGCGAGTACATGAAGACGGGCAGTCTGTCGGAGAGGATCCACAGGTTGCCGTTCCGATCGACCTGTCGAGATAGAAACGAGGTATAACAATCACAAATGGATACTAAAGTCAAGACAAAAATGAAGAAAAACGTCATATTAATAAAATTGAAGTGCTCCGTCAAAGATGCTTCATTTAGTTCTGATTTTACAAACAACGCAAGGAGTGAGAATGACATTTGGCATATAATAGTTGGCCTCGTGCACAGTGTTTTCTGATAAGACGTTCGTTCCCTAATTCGTTTGTCTCTCAAGGAAGACGTTTATGTCTTTCGTCGAGTATTGTTATCTACTCAAGCTACATTAACTGCCATTACATATAATTATTTCCAGTTTTAACTGGACTCTGCCTTTCTACTTTCCTCTTAAAACTATGCGAGGTATTTAGTTGTAATGAAACGCAAAATTTTTCTATCGCGGTTGCTTTGGCAACTCATGATGCGTAACGATGACATGTGTAGAATCTATTAAAGTTCGCGGTGTACATAAGTAAGTTTAGTTAACGCAATACTAATAATTTATTATTGGCGATTGAGTAAGGATCATCGGAGTTTCACAGATTCGCGATTACCTTGAGATCATTGGGGAAAATCATGGTGACGTTATCCTGGTAGACGTAGCCCTGTTGCTGCACGGTGAATTTATTCTGCGGTCTCCAGCATGCGATTGTGTTTAGATTCGTCAGTGCGTAAAAGAGAATTCCGGTCTTCGGATCCAGGAAGCTGACGCTGCTCTGGCCGTTGGGCCCGCGCGAGCCCAGCGTTTGGAAGTCGTGGGACGTTTCTACGACACACGCATGAAATGAGGTTTCGCCAAACGCCTCACGTAAAACATTCGTCCTTCGGACGACGTATATGACATCCCACGCACACCATATCTTCTTTCTCTTTTCTTTTAAGCGATAGGTTCTTTGATATTCTTTAAATCGACCACGTCCTCGAAATGCTGATTTTCGAATAATAGATGTTCAATGACATCCTTACTTATTAAAATAATAAAGTTAATTTCACTTTTCCTCAGAGTCAATTAAATTCCAACAAATTTTGCGAATTTGATTTAAATTTTAATTCGTACGGCCCGCTTTCACCAAACGTCGCGTAACTTTCATCCGAGTTTAATTCACATTTGTCTCTTTCCAAAGTAACCGTTGGGAAGCGACAAAGGACAAATTAAGCTAAGCTTAAAGTTAAACAACGTTGGTGAAACCGAGCCTAGGACATTCGACTTTGTGTGTCATTTAACGGGACCGAATCTGGGACTCTACCACTGTTAATCATCCGGGTTCACGCAGAACCATGTGTCATCCCAGTAGGTGATAACACGTAAAATAAAGCAAGAAGCTTATCGATAGATAAAGAACTGGGTTTGTTCTGCCTCTCTTCCCAAGCGTGTGACGTTTAAAAGAAAACAACATACCCGCCGCACTGGCACGCTGAGAATCGCGCAACAATCTCGTACTGACGGAAAATTCCATGCCGCTGGAGAGTGGATGGTAATACATGGTACTGTACCCGTCACCAGTCGGCGCAAGAGCCATCCCGAACAGGCCGTCATTCCATTGGAACGATATCCCCGACACCTTGAATTCTCCGCCCTGAGAAAAACGGTGCGCCACTCGCTATGATATTTCGTTCGGACGAGACCCAGTATTTATCTCGGCTTATCAACGATTCCCGCCCATTGTACATCAAAGAGTACTCTCAATGAATGAATCGTATATCAAAATAATAAATTCACTTTAAACCTAATTACATATCAAATTAACAAATTTACACGATCAGCGATTGAAGATTGTGTGACACATTCCATAATTTTGTTGTGTCGCAAAATTAGTGACTATTCATGCGCGATCGTTAGCTTTTGCGTTAACCGGTCGGAAAGAAATGAACCGAAAGACGAACGCGCGCATTGCTCAACTCCACCGACCATCGGATCCGGATGGAAGGAATGATGCTTGACGAGCCAGGACTTGTGGAGGCTCCAGGAGTAGACGACGAGACCCGGGCCGCCCAGGTCACCCAGGTAGCCGTACGAATCCTCGCACGAATAATCCTCGACGGCGATGTTGGCGAACAGGGAATCGGCAGTCCTCTGGTCGGACGGTATCACGTATTTGCGCAGCATACGATCGCTGGTCAGGTCGTAGACTATCAACGCCGGCGGCGCCTGTTGCTCTGGGTTGCCCAGAATGTCCGTCAGTCCCGTGTCCAGGATCCAGAGCCGGTTGCAACGATCGGCGCGCACACGAAACGTCGAGACGATCTCCGGCACGCCGGCGGCGCCGTATTGATGGGCCTCCCAGGAAGGATACGGAATCAGGGGTGGCGATTCGCGCGTGTCTGAAAGCCAATGAGCTCTGATACCGGCGACGCCAACATCCGGAGAACAAAGGTAACAGATCGAATTGTCGATCAAGTCCCGCTTGGTTTTCCTCTCGATTGAAAACGGCCTACTTTGCGGGATTCTCCCGTGCAAAATTATTTCCGGTAATCAACAGTTGCAGCAGTCAACGGGAAAATCTATTTGACAGACATCGGAAAGTCGAGAGGGTGCAACCGGGAGTATTTAAATCTGTTTATATCCACGGGAAAAAACATTTAATATGAAATCGCTGTGCCGAATCGCTTGAATATTTGTTTATGTCGTAAAAATATAAATAGATAAATTATGAAAAATATTTCTTGGCAAATGAATGCCTCTCAGGCTTTTGGCGAGCAATTGTTCCGAGGATGAGACTAATCACCGTTGAGCCTGATGTAATTAAGACTGGCGGCGACCCCCTGTCTCCATCTCGGCACCGTGATGAAGAGCCGATCACCGGCCACCTCCAAACCCAAGGGTAGATTGTCCTCCTGCTTGTAATCCGGGAAGACCCTCTTAACGTCGTTGCTCGGCCACTCGTAATCGATCTGCTTCCATCGGTAGGCGACCCGCATCTTGCCGATCGCACCGTCCAACAGGACGATCAGAAACGCGGCTGCGACGATGATCGACGACGCCCGGCACCGCATTGTCATTATTCTGATAAGAACGTCATACGAAATTCATTTCGTTATAAATTTATGGAATGAAGATCTCTCGGCCGTTTCTAGAGAGATTAATATTGCCCGTTTGTTCAAGGTTTCTTTGAATCGAAATTATGACGTTTTTAAATTAAGTTTAATATTGGCTGAATTATAGCGTTCAGTAGATTTTATGTTAATAGAGTAACTTAAGCTCGTGAGTTTCACGAGTTTGTACACGCATCGCTTTGTGTATCGCTTATCATTGACGTCTATTTAGTTAATAGTTTTATACAAGTGTAGATACAAGCATAGAGGAAATTGATTTAAAAAAAGACGGATCGCGAAAGAGATAGATCGCGATTGCATTTCTAGTTTTTCCTTGAAAGCCGATGGCCTTCGCGGTACATAGTTACCGCGACTCGTTAATTAATATACACGCGTGACTAATTGCGAAGTCACGGAAACGAGGTCTATCTATCAACGCCCACGTGTGAAAGACAATCACTCGCGAGGTGAAAATGAATAATAAATAATGAGCAATCAATAATGATGAGTTTAGTATATTTCTTCTGGCTCGTTTATCATACAAAATAAATGCTCAAAGTATAAATAAGCTTGTCAAAATGTTAAATCATTTTCATGTATTTTAATAATCCACGCTATAAATGCTGAAAAAAGACCTTCTGGCTTGCCTCAAAAGTGACAATGCTGACAATAAAATATTACTATCGCATTATATTCTATTCAATTTTCATCATGTTCGAATATTTTACGATACAATGATTTATTTTCGTTTATTCAATTCGCCATTCGCTACTGAGTCGTTCAATGTATCTCCCGTTCAATAAATTATTTATAATATATTTGCGATAGTAATACTTTATTGTCAGCATTGTCACTTTTGAGGCAAGCCAGAAGGTCTTTTTTAGCATTTATAGCGTGGATTATTAAAATACATGAAAATGATTTAACATTTATAATATACTTGAAACTTTATACAATATGTTCATTATTTAAAATATAAATTTTCATGCTATCTGATTTATTCTCTTTCTTCACGCAAGAATATCTTGCTTTATTCTAGCAAGGACAAGCCGCAATCAAAGGAAAATCAACAAAGTAATCCCGCATGCGTCTCACAAATGTCTTGGCTCTTTTATTCCTTTCAATGACGTAACGGTTCGCGGAAACAACGGTACTAGAGTCGACGCTTACAGAAATTGGGCGGTCTCCAAGTTTTCAAGTATATCATGGATGAATACGAAGAAGCATCAAACCGAAACGTGATCGTTGCAGAAATTTATCTGATCGTGAGGCAAATCGTCCAGCCTTTAGCGATCGTTCATCGTCAGATTCTTTAACCAACGAGGTGCTAGCAGGATTTCAATATTAAAGATAAAAAGTAAAATAAACCGCAATAAATTCAGAATCAAGTTTTTCCTCACCAAACATTAATAATTATTTTCGAAAATTAAAAAATTAGCATCGCCTGATGATTCTAGAAGCGTATTTACTAAAATTCCTAAATTTTCTATAAAGAATGATTAGCATCGACAGTTTAATTCAAGAAACATTTACTCTGAGCCGATTTAAACTTTTTTTTAAAAAAAGTCTCGCATTCGTCGAAATGATCTGTAAATAAAATATCCTGGAAATTATAATTTCCACGCAGATATTTTACAAATATCTTTCGGAGACTCAAATGGTTAACTGTATCTCTTGAGTGTCATTGCAAAAAAAAGAAGAAGGACGCAAGAACAATCTAAAAGTGCCAACATGCTATTCGCGAAGAACTGACATTCGCGTTGTATTTGCCATCACCGAGTGATTGCTGGAGGATCGCCGAAGGTTATTGCTGACCCGTTACCGGTTTTCTCATAGGACGTTATTTGCAAGTTTAAATAACGTTACATACTGGGGCTCGTTGAAGCGTATCGTGTGAATTCAATATCGTCGATGAGAAGCGTTTATGTGTTTTTTTACTAGCGACCGAAATCAAAGACCGAGATCGAGAATAAAGATTGATTAGTCAAAACTAAATTAGAATTAGAAATTAACAATAAGAAGTTTAATTGAAAAAATTGAAATTCGCATAGAATATAATATGCCTAATGTTAAATATAACAATATTAGATTATAAACAACACAGATTAATAAATTATCAATCAAGGTAACTGACTCTCTTGATAGAAACATTGCAATTTCTTTAACTTTCCTATTCATTTGCTCTCGAATTGTTTTAATCCCCCGATAACAGTGATACATTTACACGCGGAAGAAATGCTCGCGGTAAAAAAACCCATACACGCATGATGAAGCGGTGAATTTTAATCGAGACGACGCGACGTTACTCGCCGTAACCATGAAAATTCGACGTCCTTTCTCTCCGAGAGGGGAACAAATTTCGTATTAGTGAAACGCAGCACAGAAAGCTCGTCGCGACAGATTTTCTATGTTCAGCAAGCGAACTCGTAACACGGTTAACGGAAACATAGAAAGCAATCGATTTTTCGACCGCTTTACATTCGACCCGCTAAATGATACGGCGAGCGCGCTCTCATGCCCGTTACATATGTTATTTCATACCGGAGAGTTACCCACATACCCAGCATTGTACGCAACGCCATGTAATAAATATGCGTTTATATCTCTGCGTTCCATCTAAAATTTATTTAACTATTCATTCGACCGGATATTTCCAAATGTATCCGATAACGTGTGCATAAACGAACTCACGCGTCGTTAAATCCCGGTTCTTTTATACAATACCACGTTGCATCGAACTGTTCATATTAATCGTTAAATTAATATTCAATTTGTTATATTTATTTAGCGTATTGTTGAATTGTTAGTTTTAATGCCAAATTTAATCCCTTTCTCTCTCTCTCTCTCTCTCTCTCTCTCTCTCTCTCTCTCTCTCTGTTTGTCAATCGACGTTAACGATTACGATTATAATGGTTCGTGCGGCGAGGTATTTTTACCACAATCGCGGTTTGCCCCTCGGATTGTCGCAGATTGTTCCGGCGGAAAAAACAAAACGCACGTATCGAAACGCGGTTTCGCTTCGCTTGAGTTTCGCCTCAAATTGCACGCGCGATTTCTGCCTCGAATAGAAAGTACGACTATGTAGGAGCTAATGGCGCAGCCTTGTAGGGCGAAATGCTCGCGACGAGACGGAACGAAGTTTTCTGTCAAGCCGCGAGAGTTTCCACGAGGAATCGCTGGCCTCGCTGGATCTTATTGGGCAAAAACACTTTCGCGCGATTTTTTTCTTTACCACCGCGCGACCATGCAGGAACTGCATTTCACCCCCGCGGTAGACATTTTATCGCCGACTAAATATATCGCGCCGATCAAACTCGTTTCATTCCTCGAAGGAAACAGAGCCGATCGAAAAGCGACGACAGCTCTATCGAACAGAAGAACGGCAAAGTTCGCGAGTCCGAAAGCCACTCGAATAATTCGTTCGGGAGATATTCGTACCGATATGCGAAATGTCTCGGGGGATGCTCTGCCCTTCTGCACGCAATACTTGATCGCCGGCTCCATTCATTTTTCAAAAATCCGCGCAGACTCGTTCAAAGATCTATTAAAAATAAACTATTGCGTGCGAGAAACAAATTGGAACTTTACACGTGTTCGCAGAAAGACCTCTGCATTCAATAAGTAGCAAAGGTACGCGCGAGTAAAAAGATCAATCCGGATAAAAGGGCTCTGAGTGACTGGACATTTGCGTCAAAATAATTTCATTGTGCAAAGTATAAATTAAGACGTTTCGGTCGCGAAACCGGCTCGTGCTCAGCAGGCGAAAAGCGCAAAATAGCGGGCGGCGATAAGTGAAAGATAATCGGTAAAATCGTAAGGAACATATACTAAAAGCGCGCGAATGGCAAAAGCGCAAAATTAATAAACGCATGTGAGATAAGAGACGCTTTGTTACGACGTTAAAAAGGTCGTGAGCGCGTAGCTCGCGAGCTGTTGAGTACGTAAGTCGTGCGAGACAGAATTCCCATGGCACAGAAGTAGGTTGAAATAAAAAATGTTCGCCGAATGATGTGAAATGGTATGACGTGGCGGATTAGTACAGTTAAAAGGTGACGCGACAAGTGATCTTTCCATTTAACGTTTGATGCCCGTCGCGCCATTTTTGCCGCGACCCGAGAACTTTTTAAATGACCCACGCAATTAAACCGACAGAAAAATATGGCGAACGGCAAGTGATACAATAACAAAACTTAGTGGAGATATTCTCGGACTCTCACGTCAATACGGTGAGATCTGCGCTAATAAAATTGCACATCGTATTTGTAATTATATTAATTCAGTGCGAACCGAGTATTTATTTTATGCAACGGTGTTACGTAATTACAAAGGATATGTATTTTTAGCCGATGCTCTTTAAATTCCGTGCACGCTGTGTGCACAAGCGACTACGAAACATTCCCTTTTAGGCTCATTTTTTAACACTCTTCGGGGACCTCTTGTATTTTTGCAATGCCTCACGTTCGCGGTTTCTTTATGTGTTTCGGTAACTTTTACATTCGTCCGCAGTTCTACATCGATATTCCGGAAGAGATTCACGTGGCACAGAAGGGAGACGCGAGAGTAAGGATTAATAAATATTTACACTTGATCCGCTCGATCCCGGGTGAAAAACTACACTTCGGATCGTTCCTCCGCGAGAGAGAACGACAGGTCGGACCACGCGCACCGGTTAAGCGCGACAAACTGGGAATTCGACGGCGTGGCGGCGTGAATCTGGCCGGTACCGCCGCTCGGTTTTCCTGGGGTATGGTGCGGGCCGTACGGTACCGTTGTAGGATCCGGTCGGCAAACCTGTCGGCCGCGTCGACTCGCCGCGACAAAGAATCGCACGGGGAGAAGAAGAGGGAAGCCTATTAATCGAGTTAACGAGCGGGGACAAGCGGCGATCGCGAAGAAATCTGATCGATAACGCAATCCCGCGGATGACGCGATTGTCACACGGATCCCTCGAGGTCGCGTTCTAGGGTTACCCTCTGGAAATTTCATTGATCCAGTTAACGCGCGAGGACAGCGGGCGAGAGAACGCTCGCAAAAAAGCTTGCCGAAGGATAATGAGATCTCCATGCAACGTGGAACTGTCTTCGGGCTGTCCGAGACATAGATAATATTTCCTTGGCTAGTGAAAAGGAAAGTCCCCCTTAACGTAGTTATTTCGTAAAATCATTTATGAGAATCGTTCCACATTTTTACAGTTTAGTCTTTACATTAAGACTAATTAAAATTGACCGTTTTGAAGTTCTAAAAAAAAATGTTAAAGTTTGCTACGTTACATGAAATATTACGTGTGACACACGTTAAAAATATTATTACACGTGAAATGTTATTTGCATATATTATGTGTTAAAATATTAACATTTGCGTTTGCAAACGCAAGTGATGGTACATTTTTTTTTAAGCTTAACGGTGAGCGAGATCCGTATGAGAAACAAATATGTTATAAAGTAAAATAGAGCGAACAACTGGGAGCAAAATCAAAATTATTGACCGTTCCGTTTCAACAATATAAAGAATTAAAACTGAAAAATAGGAAGAATTATGCAGTAGACATTGAGTGTAGTGTAAGAGATGTTGGCAACAGCGCCTCAAACTATAATCTCTCGAATCTATTTTACATTATGTATTAATCGTAAGTGTATTCTTTAGAACAATATTGCATCAAGATATATCGTTGTAATAATTGAGCGCTGGTGCCTGTCTGAAGGAAACTTTTGAGCATTACTGTCGCGAAACAACTACCTTAAACAGTGACGAAAACGTTCGTAAATCGTCCCTGCCTCTCTTCAGATTATGAACATTTCGATAATTAAATAACTAAATAATAAACGAACATAAAGTATCGTAAAGTCAAGGGTCAGAAGGTACGAGTTATTGTATTCGATGAAAAGTATTTAACTGCGCGGTGAACGTCTCGATTGTACCAAGTCTTTACCAACGCCGTTAAAAGTGTGAAATAAAAATTCGACGTAAATTTAAAAAAATGCCTTTCTCCTAAACATTAGGGATTGTTCGAATGAGAATTATTGGGAAATGACGAGGACGCTTCTGTGAGTAACACGAGATATATCGACGACGTCCTATTTATTACAATTACGTCCAATAATGTAGACCTAGGAGAACGGTGTGCATACATGAAGTAAAACATACGCTACCTTCATTCTTTAACGACGCATAAAGACATAAAAAATAACGTAGACATAACAATGCATCCTCCGTAGATCACGCAACCGTTATTATATACAACTGCATTAAACTAATTACAATTAATCTCAACCGATACCAAGCGCTATACTTTCTCTTCCTGCAGTCACGATCCATTTGCTATTTAATAACAAAGCAAACTCGCCGGTTAAAGTGAGTGAATAAAACGGTGACGGTTTTAATAAAAAAAAAAGTAATAATAAAACGAAAGAAACAACGATAGACCGGCGAACGCGCCTCAGAAAATTCTCCCATTGCCAGTCACAATGCCCGCCGCGCCGTCTTCCCATCCGGGTGAGCGAGTCCGCTGGACGATTATCTAAGCGCACAATGAAGAGAAACATCGTCGCCGTGAGATTAGCGCGTTATTTGCATCCCGATGCGAGAGGCGCGCGAGAACGCGCGGCGAACGAGGATCTGTCCTATCGCTCGTGGCTCGCCTGAGCATTTTTCTAGCCTTTTCAGCATCGCGCAATATCTCCCTGGCACTAGCGTAGCTACTCTCGCGGGAGTGTTACGCGTTTTCGAGGTCGATTGGCGGTGTATTACACCTGGCTTTCACTTTCGTGATTGTCAGTGCCGTACGATCATCGTCGCTCGTCGCCGCCACTCGTGCATGAAACGTTTGGGCCTTCATTACGCCGACAGAAAAAGGGAAAAAAAAAACAGACAAGACTGATTTCAAACTCGAGACAAAAGTCAGTCAATCGTAAAAATTGTAACATCACAAATTAGTCTCGATGGCGTGTTTGCTGGTTCTTGGTCGACTTACATCTTCGCGTCTCGCAATTATCAGCATTGCGTGATAAGTTGTCTTTGCATCGTTTGGCTCTTAGACAAATATATTCGCGGTTTCTCTAAATAAATCTCCGATCTGAAGTTCTAAATTACCGGTTTCCCGTTTCAATCGCCGAAGGAATATATTTAAAACACAATCGACTCGCTTACTGATCATCTCGTATTATATTCGTTACATCGAGCCACAAAATGTGTAAATAATTAGTGATATCCGTCGGCTTCCCCTTGCGTTGGAAAAATTCAATTTTATTCGATTTCTTCTTACGTCGGGTGCAGACGACGGGTCGCTTAAAACAACGCCCGGCACTGCTGATTAGCTCGTCCTGCCGTTCACCGTTGATCGATCGACTCACCTATTCACCTGGCTTCAACCTCCGGTAAATTTTAAGACCTTGCTCTTTCTTTCGCCTAGTTTTCCTTCTCGTCTAATCTTTTCTTTAGCATAGTAATAACGCGATTGAACTTCTTCGATCTCTGAAGCTTGCAATTAAGACGTTGCCCAATTGCTTCTCACGTTTGTGTAGTTTGTTGTCGTTTAAGAAATGTTGTGGAACGTAATTCAATCGGCTCGAGTTTCAACCTGCGAGCTTTCGAAAGTTGGTCGCACAAGTCTTATCAGCAACACCCGGAAGACGTGCCGGCCGCATATTTCAACCGTGCAATTACGGCGTCTAATTCTTTCAGTTGATTAAATAATCCCGATAAAGTCATGCCGCCAGCGAAGCTCGTTTTAAACCGACGACCGGTTCGCCTCTGGATGATAAACATTAATCAAAACGTTCAATCAGCGGAAAAGCAGCTCCTTCCTCCGGCAATCGCGTAATTAATGTTCTCAATGTCGTTGCGTTGCTTAAATTGTAATTACATGTCTTCGCTAAAAGATATCATCGTGTTACAATAAGAAATTCACGAAGGAGATATTTCCCCTGGAAATAAATCGTGAAAATAATTTTTTTCACGTTTTCAATAATTAATTATCCGATTCTTTCCACACGCGCGTTGCAACCGATTTGAGATCATTAATTATTGATAATTAATTATCGATGCTTGTGACTTGGCCTTGTTTCTTTACCCGAAGAATGAATCATATAATTCCAAAAGAAAAAAAGAACAATATGAAATTCATGAAGACATTTTCCGTAGAAATAAATCGTGGAAATAATTTTATAGAATCTTAAATCGATTGCATCGCGCGCGTGGAAAGCATCAATAATTAATTATTGATTCTTTCCACACGCGTTGCCATCGATTTGAGATTAATTATTGATAATTAATTATTGATGCTTGTGACTCGGCCTTGTTTCTTTACCCGAAGAATCGATCATATAATTACCAAAGAAAAAAAAGCCAATATGAAATTCATGAAGATATTTCCCATAGAAACAGATCGTGAAAATAATTTTGTAGAATCTTAAATCGATTGCATCGCGCGTTTTAAAATACGGTCGTACTTTAAAATATGGTCAAAGTTCGATAAGAAAAACAGATTTATCGTTTCTTGTGATATTTACCGGTGGTCTTAAGAAATCTGGAAAGAGCACGATTCCTCTGAAACATATCGCGATGATGAAGTTACAAAGCTAAATATTACATTCTCGCGTTTATCGCGTCTTACAATACGAGCGAACGATCGCGGATGAATGAAAAATAGTCTCGCTCGTACTACACTCCATTCACATTATGCGGATCGTACTATCGCGAACGTCGACCTCGGCGATATTACGAGCGTACATGGGGCTGAAACCGGATGTCCTTTTAACTGCAGGAGAAGGGGTCACCGAATTACATCGCACGCCCCGGCGACACGCGATCGAGCGACCGCTGTTGCGTTTCCGGGGAACAAAGGAAAATTCGCCGGCCTAGATATCGCGGCCGGCAGATCGATGGCACAGGCTTACCTGGCGAAGCCACCTATTGATTCGCAGAAAAGGCAGCATGGCATTTGACTTTCGAACTATGCCATCGGCATTCGCAGGAGTGTCCGCAACTCGCTCTCGCCCGTGGCTGAGCGTCGTTGTATAATCTTCGCCCGCGGCCGAACGTCCCATCGATCGATCAATTTCTGATAGTTTATTCCCAAACCGTCCCTCGGACTAACACTTTACCAACAATGCAGATTACGCAAGACGCGATCTTAAGACGGTTCAAAAGTGAGGTTTCAATCGCGTCAGAATAGAAAGGATACGCGAGACGAATCATATATTTCAGAAACATTAAGTGCTTTGTATGAATTTTTCAGACTTTGTGCTACGTCGTATACCTTGATCCGAAGATTCCTCGAGGTAGTCGTTAAAAAAATGTATTAACATTTCGATTTTAGAGGCTGCATTGCTAATTTAATTTCGGCCAAAATGTCACGGGTCCCCTCTCTGTTCTCACCGATTCAGTTGAGTCCACCGAGACGAGAAGAAATTGCAAAATTATTCACTCGTACCTTGCAATCATCTCGATACGTCTTGTTTACAACATTCATGACTTTTCTGCGCGGATTTCTTCGCGGTTACAATACAACGAAACTTTTCACGCGGAGTAACGTGCGATACACCGCCAATAAGATTAATGCTGGTCGAACGACAGAAATGAAAATCGTCCCGTGAATTTTCGTAATCGCAGAAATTATTTTCCGCCGAGAGAGGAAGGGAAATGAACGCGAAAGCGATGAGAAACCCACGGGCTCATAGAAAGTTACCGGTGAACCACTTTCGCAGGAGAGATTATCTACTTAAGTTATATCAAGTTGAGTTATCAGAGCGATCTTTTTCCCTGAGCCTCGTAAGAGTTCCGCGCGAACTCCGCGGGCTTGATTTAATTACTCGCTTCATTCGCGCGAGACGATAAATCCATCACTGTTGTTCAATTCAATTCAATTCTCATCATTACAAGTAGTCTTACGCAACGCACACTTCGACTCGATTGCGACTTGCTTACTTTAATTAACTTCATTTAATTTGCCTGAGTTGTCGCATTGGTGAGACACCCGCCTAGAGAGTAGGGGAAGTCCAGGTTCAAATCCTGGCCGAGGTAATATTTTTCGCAATAAAAATGTCGATTAAAAAGCTTGATTATTGTTATCCATGACTGGCAACTTAAAGAGATTGCTATGTTTAATTTAATTTCTTCTACTTAATAACGAGTTCAATTCAATCGCAAATTAAATCCAACGCACTCCACTCAATTTGATCCTCTTTCAAGCTTCCTGCAAAAATGCAAACCTCCTTATCGCGAATTAATTTTCCTACTTCGTAATTTTATCTCTCATCTGTTCAACTCAGTTTACTCAATTGTAGCTCTAATGATTTGATTTGATTTTGATTTATTCAATTAGATTCCACTCGTTACGCTAGGACTGTACTTAACACAGCGAAACACTCTCTTATGGCCAAGGATCATGTAGTTAAAATAAAATAGACGAGCGTTTGTTACGCTCGAAGTCACAGCCTGATTCCTTCTAAATCTTTTCACTTGCATCAATTTCTATGTTTCTTCTTCTTCCTTTCTTCCGTCTCTTTTAACTGCTTCATTCGATCTTCGTGCGACACGCCGCGACTTCGAACGCAAAATAGCTCGGTGTTCTTGTTGAAATGATTTTATTGATCAGTCTGAATGGATACACACACTCGTGTCACTTCGCTACTTTTTTTTTCTCATATCCCTCTCTCTTTCTTTCCTCGATCATTATTGTCCGTTCTGCTCGTAACGCAGTCGGCTGAAAACAACAAGGTTGTAGAAGGATAGAAAGCTACGTCTAGAGGCGTCCGCGGTCGGTCCTCGCTTCGGAAATAAAAGCGACGAGCAGGGACGAGACTTTCGTCTTTCCTTGATCCGCAAAATCGCCCTCCTCCCGCTAACGATCGTCGCGTTCGCGAAAAGTCGGCCTCGCTTTCTCGCGAGGCGCCTCTTTTTTTCAGCACGTCCAAGTTAAAGTGGCCGTTGAAATTGCGCGCAAATCGGCTCTCTAATACATCGCTGTGTTTATTAAGCGAAGCTGGCTAAGTGGCTTTAAAATATCGCGCCGTTAAATGCCTAAGTGAACACGCGATAAAACACCTCGACGACGTGTCGTTAAGCTCTTGCAACGGAAAATTACCTGCACGCAATTCGCACGAGTCTTATTGAGACTCGCAAAACAGCTTAAACATTAACAACAGATTTGCTGGCAGTACATTTCCTAAAAAGACTATCGAGATAAAGTCGCGACAGTAAAAACTCATTCGGGAGTAATCGAAGCTTAAAAAAAGTGGAATATCGATTTTATCTAGATCTCTCTTCGTTATTCTACAGTGACGTGATTACCAACGTTATAACAAGAAGAGAAATTCATTCAAATGAAAAAAATAAAATTGATACCGGACGATTTTCATTTATTTTAATCCCGCAGATCATCGCGACACCCTTAAACGAGGGAGAGAGACGTCAGAATGATCCCGAAAAGACGTGTTTTATTTCCGAATGGACCGAGCCGCAGGACAATAGTATTAGGATGACAAAGAGCGACCGTGTTACCGGTTCGTCGAGCAAAAGCGATCCCCACGAGAGCGAATATCGTGCATCCGCTGTCACCAAGTGTAAAGACATTATTAGCGTAAGGGGGGACATAGGGATATTAAAAAGGGAACGGGGGAGGCGAGGTCCTTGCGCGCGAGCGCAAAGGATACAGGACGATATCGGTATACACATATAATATATATATATATATATATAGAGAGAGAGAACCAGCTAAGCATTCTACGATACGATCGAACTGTCGAAGACGAGAGCTGCGAAATTCTTGTTCGGCGGAAATTCACTCTCGCAAATTTTGCCGTCGATTCAGAAAGAAAAAAGAAAAAAAAACCACAAGAGAATGAGAAACTCCGAGCGCAAGCAATTTTGAAATATTGACGATTATTCGAAGACGCAGCCGGGGTCGCGATTATGCATCATTAATCCTTTCGACACTTTGGGGGCGATGCGATAAATGAAATAATAAAAGAAATGTGCGCGGAAAAGTTTTGAAATTAATTTGAAAATTAGTAATGTTTTTAAACAACGAGATAAAAATAAAGTAACGGAAATACTATAGCTAATAA
Source organism: Vollenhovia emeryi (assembly GCF_000949405.1). Taxonomy (NCBI): domain Eukaryota; kingdom Metazoa; phylum Arthropoda; class Insecta; order Hymenoptera; family Formicidae; genus Vollenhovia; species Vollenhovia emeryi. The sequence continues at coordinate 3,569,664 of NW_011967246.1, forward strand.
TTGCCAAAGTATTGCTTGGACTAAGGTTTTTTTTTAACTATCGATTAACGAATTGTTCAGTACCTTCATCCCAAACTTCGTTAGATTTTCAATCATATTTTACAAAATATTTCTTCTTTCTAGAAAATAAATAACAAAACATAGACTTTCGAGTGAAAAAGATGATAAACAAGACTTTTACAAAGTTAATACTCATTTCATTAACAAAATAACTATTCCCTCCCTTTGGAATTTAAAGATTAGTTCCAGATACTTGGATCCGAAAAGAAGACCCGGACTCCGCTGGGCAGGAATGAAAAATCCTTAGATAGTAAACGATTGCCTAGACAATTGCCAATCGTAATGGTAGTGATATTTAGTGATGCGTGTCTCTCTACAAAAGCCAAGCGATCAGAAAGCGTCTTGAAAGGATTAAAATTCATCGACAAAAGATACGTGCTAGTTGCATCGCTCTACACATCTGAACACAATCTTCTCTCGTTTCGACGTTCCGAACGATCGATCGGTTAATACGAATTACCCGCGATTCATTAACCGATTATTAATATTGTTTCTCGGTCCAGCCACGCGTCCGCCAAGCCGAGAACCGTCACTCCCCCAGATTTCTCTTTTTTTTTCTTTTCCTGATGCAATTCGAAAAGCCGAATCGAGCCGTTGTCTGGAAGAAAACGTGTAAGCCAAAATGCATTTCGATGTTGTCGCGTAAAAAATATATGAAGAAAAACATTGGCTAATATACTAAGACGGTAAAATAAGACGGAAGTGTACCGACGCTGCAAAAAGATTAACATTTTCGAGCTGTGTCAAGTCGAAATGCGGCAACATTAATTTGAAAGTAATATAAAAATCAATAAGAAATACAAGTGTGCCTAGAATTCTTTTTTTCAAACACGACTTTCGCTTCCTCGATTTTCTTCCAGTCTCCTGATTGAATTCCAAAACTGGAAATTGAAAATCTCAGGGGAGAGCTCGTTCGCTTTTCTTCCCGTCGGTATACGATTCCGACCGGAGAAAATCGGGAGGTTGCAACTCGGTTGTCTCGACTCTAGGACGGTAGGTCCAAACAATCGCCTGCCTTGAGGCAAGGGACCGATTAGGTCCAACAGCGATGAGATTGCTGTGATTGGTTGAAACAATATGTGGCTGTCGCCCGCAATTTTGGGATACGGATCCAGCGATAACGTCATGAACAGGTAAAAATCACACCGTTTCTCAATTTCTGGCTCGAACAACAAGACACAAAAGCATACGATATGTTCAGATACTGCAAAAATTATAAGAATGTGATGCGCGTGAGATTCCGTCAACTTTGTCACACAAGCGAGATCGGCGAAGTTGAGGAACCGATTGTGAGATCGCTATAGCGACATATCCCAGAACAGCAGACTATGCCCAAAACTTTCGAACTTTCCTTGAAATGTTTTCTTTATTTTATTCGGAGCATGTCGATAATATGACACTCAATAAATAATATAACTTCTACATCTCCAAAATTCTGCTGTCAGATTGTCCTGCCGAATCGCCGGAGCGCGAAGCTTTGCGTAAAACGCGCTTCTCTCTTCGCGAAAATAAAATGAAAAACAAAGAAAGATAGAAAGAAAAACCGAGGACCCCGCCGGATTTGGTTCGCACAATTTTCGACTTTATCTTACGCCCAATTAGACTTTTAAAAAAATTATGAAGTTATCAAAATTCATAAATTCAAACAAATCTTTTTTACATCAATTATAAAAATTATTTATATAATACATACATGTATATAATTAAAATAATAAGTTACTTTCTAACTTTATTTTCCTATTCGCAAAAGAAAATCGCGCGACCAAAAGCCGGTTCGATTTTTGATGGATCGATCGTGCCACTCGAAGACAGCTTTACGTAATAGAGCGGGTGCGATATTACGCAAGTGCTAGTCTCCATGAATGAATCGTTCACTTTCGTTTCCCACTTTCAATACTTTTTTTTTTTTTATAGAAACCCTCGTCTCTCAAGTCCAAATTTTTGTCCAAACTGGCACTCGACCAAAAAAAATTATGTTTGTCAATGGTATATGAATCTTAACAATTTTACTCTGAGCAAGTCAACAACAATCTCTGGCCCTCGGAACGGTCGCGGCACCGTTACGAGAGCAAGAGAGTAAAGCGACAGAGTGTTCGCGGGGGGAGATTCGGAAAGACAACCCCTGAAAAATAAAAGAATTATAATAACGATGCGTAGATCATGTATTGGTACGTACACGTGTTGTACGGCGCGCTTTCAATGCTGTTTCATTTTCGTTTCTATTTTTTTTTCTGTATTTTCTTTTCTGTATTTTTTTTTGTTTGGTCGAGGAGGCGTCGGTAGTAGTACCGGACGACGACGGTGGGCGAGAGTGGTGGTCGAAAGAACGAAAACCAGCAGCAGGGTGCCTACTGAAGACAACAACACAGAGAAGCAATCGGGGGTCTTCGTCACCGCGCCCACGCTACGAACGATCACGGCGTGAACAATCAATCGCGTATGCACACGGGGCGATATCTTCCGTTATCGTTCGCTTAAATCTCGGCCCGAGATCTGATCGACTTTTCGTCCGTAGGGACGGTCGATCGATTAAACCTAGAACGAAAGTTGACCGAAAAGTTAAATTCGGTGCGCGACGAACGACACGTACGTCGAATTTTGCTAATTAATAATTGGATTTACTTTCTTCCTTTCTCTAAAAAGGACCGACGACGAGCCGGGGAGATTAATCGGTAGGGCCGATCGACACGCAGTCGCTCTCGCCGACGTGACCCCTCGGTCTCGCAGTACGATCTATTCTTCCTCTAGTTCGGTTCTAGTTTCCGGAAAGAGACAAACGATGAGACTTGGGATTAAAATTAACTCGACATCGACCGATAAATATTTCAACTGCGCTAAGACATTAAAACGATACAATTATTCTCAACTAACTGCAAAAAGTTAGGACAATCTTTTACAGCTTGTAGGAACAGTGCGTCTTATAGATGGACTTTAACGATACAGAAGCAACGGGAACGGACGCTTCGGTCAGCGTTATCAATAGACACCCTGAGTAGAAATTATAACAAGAGCGTATAGTAGACAAGAAGGCAAGAGATGTAAAGTGGACGAGAGAATAGACAAAAGAAGTTCGGGGGAGTGTGCCAAGTTTTGCAGACATAGTGGGAAAAGTCCGCCAAGTTTGAGGACGAGAAGGAATCGAGCGTGTCCGATCGTAGAGCAAGGTGCAATATCGAGGCTGAGATACAAGGGCTACACTACCGAGCAGATCGCGAGTTCGCGCTCGAATATCTATCGACGGGACCAAGTAGAAGCGGATTTTTCGAGTGGCGGAAATAATGACGCGAGCTAAAAGATCCGACCGAAATCGGCCGCGCTCTACGATCGGCGTGAGAAACGGCGAGACGTGGTAAAGGAAGAGTGAAGAAAACGGCGTGAGTCGAGTGTAGAGAGCTGGTGTTCGATTCCGTGAGCACCCTCCGTACTTACCACTCACTCATGCGTCGCCAACATTGTTCCTTTGACAAAGGGATAAAGGGGGCTTTCTTGAGCAGAGTCAATCACCCTCGCGGATCAACTGTTACTTTTGATTTTCTATCGTGACTTTTCTTATATCAGTAATACGTTATTTGCCACCCATTCTTCCACATTTACATCTTCATTCGCCTCAAACCGCAGGAGAAGCATGTACTTGTGTCTTCTTTTCTTTTCAAATGAAAATTTTAACAATTTAACTTTGTTATTGTTGACTTTGTAAATTAATAAACTTTTTAAATAAAACAAAATTCGCATCTTTCTTGCGTTTGGCAAATTAATTCGGTGGCGCTTTCTGCCGTCCGTGTCGCGAGGGTGTGTCTCGGCTCGACTCGGAGCATTAACAAAATAAAATTTGCGACAGACTAACCTGAGGCGACCGAATCTTCACACTGCGGCTAGCAAATGCGTTTTAAACTGTACACCCGATCTCTCTTTTGCGACGATCTATGCTCTTGATTCTACGATACGGCAATTTGGTGAGAGCTGGTCGAGTTAAAACGTGTATCATACCGAGACTTTTCCGTCATCATTACTTTCTTTCGTCATTTATGAAAATCATCGGGAATTTAAGCTATATTATTCCGGCAAACAAAAAAACACGCTATACTATCGCAAAGAAATCGAAGACGCGCCGCGCTCGAGTCAGAATCGAATCAAATCAAAGTACGAAATTTTTTTTTTAAATAAAGAGTCAATTAGGCAAAACGTCATAGATTTGCTGACTCAACTTATGAACTTATAAACCCGGTTCTCAATATATGTAATAAATAGTCTCAAGTCTGTTAGGCTACTTCCCTTTAAATATTGATTATCCTAAATATCTATAACTCGTTTGTCTTTTTTTATTTTCGAAAATCTAAAATAAAATAAATCTTCCGAGTGTTTTCGTCAAGTTACTTAAGCGAGTTCAAGTCTAATTTTCCCTGTTCACCTTGGAAAAAGAGTCTGACAGTACTTTCGCGTCTTCGATCCCTCCAGAGATCCTTACCTCGAGTTTACTCGGCAAATCTAGAAAAAAAAAGAAAATTCGAACATCACGGAACGGAACTGTCTCGAGAGAATGCTCTCTCATCTCGAGCTCTATTGTTAGTCAAGTGAATCGTCATCCAGCTGCAGCGTGAAGCGCCACCTTATCCGCGATTGCGCCTCTCCAAGAGGATACTGCAGGTGCACGGAGGCTGAGGGGAACGGCGCGTGATGGAAACGGTCTGAATGCGCGAAAAAGGAAGACCTCTCTCGAGAGAAAGGAAGCGTGTGGCGCTTCGTCGTTGTAATCACTTCCCGAGGAACTGCAGTGTCAGTTTTGCGACATTACGGGATAAATGTGACCCAGTCAGATTTTTCAACGACAGAATTGAATCCTCGCACACTTGACCGGAGGAGCTTGAAGACTTTAGAACGATAATAATTAATTATTACGTGTCATATGTAACAATAACGCAAAATAAAGATGGGCTCTCGTGTTTCGAATAAATATATCTTTCTTTTGGCGTCGTTTTTAATATATTAAATGTATCGATCTCTCGAATCGTTAAAATTTCGTAACAATATGCCGGCGTGCGTTATTTATACAACTGCGTTTAGGAAAGCTGCGCGCACGTGAGAAAAGTCAGATCGAAATTACCAAGAACTCCATGACCGCGCACAAAGATTCTTGTCATTGAAAATTGCAACGGTCACAGTTACCTCGAACTCGCGATTGGAGGATTCGCTACGGGAATGCAGCGGCAAATCCGTAATTTGCGACGCCCATTTTAGACGCGATTTTTTAGATCGGGTTTATTAAACCAACTCTGGCACCGAATCCTCAGATCGACTCTCCCTCGTATGAGAGGATAATCTTTCCCTTCGCGCGTCGCGTTGTCGTCATCATCGTGACGAGAATGAGAAACGCCATCTCGATGGGCACCAGAGGTACAAGTGGTGTCCGATGCATAAATGAAAGACTGCGAGATAAGTCGATAGATAGATAGATAGATTAGATAGACAAAGACGGCTCGCGCTGGCGCTTTCGCGCAGAGTAAACGACGGTATTCCATGTTACACAGAGACTACTTTGACGTCATTCCGTAGAAAAGGCGACGAAACTTGCTCAAGTTTGTTAAGCTCACCTGGCACACGACCAACGTAGCATGGGTGCGCGCATATTCACACACACACACACACACTCGCAGTCGACGAGGATAATCAACGTTTCGTGTCCACTTTCCTACTGTTCGTATCTTTTTCTCCCTCATAAAGTAGCGTAAAGAGCGAAGAAAAGGAAAAAGCCGACCGTTTCCAGCGCGCACCCGATTTCTTCGAAGAAACCCTCTCAGACGTCGATGACGTTATGTGAGTGCGTGTGTCTCTCTTTCTCTCTTTCTTTCATTCTCTCTTTTACTCTCACATTCTCTCTCTCTCTTTCTCTCAGTGTTGTTTTGTTTTTCCGTCTCTCAACAATATGATTTAAAAAAAGGGAAAAAACCAAATCGTGAGAGAGAATTGACGGGGAACTCTCTCTCTCTCTCTCTCCTTCTCTCTCATTATCATCTCTCCCTTTTTCTCCCTCCCTTTCTCTCTCAGTTTCTCTTTCTGTCTCGTTTGTGTATGTGACTCTACGTGTCTCTTCCTCGGTCAGGTCCAGACCCCAGCGAAAATTAGGGGCGGGCCCACAGCACGAAGTGCAGCGGCGGAGGGTTGGGCCCGTCCATGGGGGGCGATCATCTGAAGCGCGGATGCATCATCGGTGTCAGCATCGTTCCGGGAAAGCCCATCGGCGCGGCGGCGAAGGCCGGATGCATCGCGGCACCCGGCGGCAGGGCCCCTATCATGCCTGCAAAGCAACGCAGCGACAGATTAGTACGACCCGCGGCCGAATCTCGCGGGCAGGGGGGCAAAGAAAACAGTACAGTTGCCCACGTGCGGCATACACGTGCTTTCGATTACTCGAGCCCGACGCCGCCGAACGAGACGGCGTCTTGTTCGCAGGATCCAGTGATAGGATCTTATCTCTCTCTCTCTCTCTCTCACTCTCTCTCTCTCCCTTTCTCACTCTCTTTTAATTGGGGATCAGGATCCCCAGGGATACTTACGTCGCGACTGTTCACGTTACAAGATAGCAATGGGTCCTGCGTGTGTTGCGCAGTTCCAATTTTTTTTGTTTCTTTACGTCGCAATGTCGCTACGTACCGAGCTCGTTTTTGGAGGACTACGCGACCTTCGGCGCAAAATAAGTCACGGAGTCGTCGTGGCACTTTAAGGGAAACGAGAGAATTCCAATGGACCGGGAAATGAAATACTCCTCAAAATCCTGGTTTAGAAAATGGAAATACGTAACGTAAAAAGGTAAGGGATAGAAATTGAAGTTTATTAAATCAAGATTCAGTCTCTCCAAGATTGATTACAAGAAACGTATATTTAATTACCGAGCTAAATCTCTCACTCGAGATCCGACACGGCGCGTCCGGATCGAAAGTATGCCACAACTCGGACCCATGTTCCGCCGAAAAGGAAGTCGCCTGACAGCCGGGCGACTGTAAAAGTGCATCGAAAGAAATACGCATCGGGACGAGTCCGCGAGGTATCAATTGGTTCAATCAGTTTGCCTTGAGCGATCGATCGGAGTGCGCTTCATGCGATCGTCCCCGAGATTGCCGAGATAAGCGTGTCAGCCGGCCGAGCGTGAATTCACACGTGTCCGACCTTTAAGAGAAGCGCGCCTCTTCGCGACGGGTCTCTCCTCAGGTAAGATCCGAGGGTCCGTGCTGTACCCGGTCGATCCGTTCACGGCAGCCCACGTGCTACGTTCTACCCAGCAATCGCTGATGAATGCGAATCGCCAAACTAGATATGCGTATACGATATAGGTACATAACGTACGTAGAACTCAGCTCAGCATGCAGTGCGCCGCATACGCAATACAAGTCACAAACAAAACTGACAAGTAGGTGGTACCACACAGAGAAAAACCTCACACCATACAAGGAACGAGTCTCACGCGGGGGAAGGTGGGAAGACGCAACATCGGCTCGATATCGTGTAGAAAATATCAGAACTGCGGAAGCCCGGCGAGGGGATCGCTGTCAGCTGTCAGTCGACCTCCGCCAACGAGGACGTCGCCGCCAAAAACGCACTCGGTCACTCGGAGGTTGCACGAACTACGGCATTGCCTCTTTCCTTCATTGTGTCGCAGCAACGATCGAGCAGCGTGAAAATAATTGCTTCGAAATTCTCGACAACGCGCCGCTCCGACGCGAGAAAAATCGGCAGCGAATTTCTTCTACTTTTGCACTCCGTTTGCTTCTGGCCGTTTCTTTTTGTACACAGGTTGTCCCGTTTTAACTTGGAACTGTAAAATATCTCCAAAACTAAGCCCAGCAAACAAAAAAAAAGGGGGGACATACGACGGTGCCCTCGAAACAATACAACTTTTGTCTGAAGCACTTTCGTTTGCTGGGCTTAGTTTTCGAGATATTTTACTGTCCAAGTTAAAATGGGACACCCTGCATATATTTTTAGCTTACTCCGCGAGTACCGCGTGGCGTGTTAAAAGAGAAAAGTCATGTTGCTCGGACCCCCAATTGAACGCAAGAGAGATATACTAGGTAACGTGAAGTCGTTTACTTACTGTTGCTCGGCTCAATTTATCTAAAATCTTTCATTGTGTAACACAAAAGCTAGGCTATGGTGTGAGGGAGATACATTACGTTCGTTCTCGTTGCTAGTTTCTTGCTTTCCATGAAGATAAAATAAAATCAAATAAAGTAAAATGCACCGGCGAGCACGGTGAGAACACAATTCGATCCTTTCCCTCTTCGCGACATACATATCTCGTTTTGCATTTCCTTTTTTTCCCTCCATTTTAATGCACTTTATAATGTACTCCAGATTTCGCGAGCCGCTTGTCACTCACGGATTCTTTCAGCGATTTTAAAGTCGATTTCTTTTTCTAAATAAAAATATTCTCGCTCCTCGCGAGTTTGAACACCGACCGACATCTCGATAATTTTCAAATCGTAGATCTGTTGAAAGAAAAGTCTGTTTGAAGCTGGAGAGAACAAAGGTTTTGACGTTTACTTAAATCTCGCAGCTTCGAAGTTCTATTATTTAAATGTCGGACGCTCGGCTTCGCAATCTTGCATATTCAATAATTCAACGTGGCTCGTTGATCCTCTCGTATTGTCGTCGGAAAAGTGACGATTAAATCAGTCAAAGAATCCGTGACAGAAAGGTGATCCGGCCGAACGATTCGGTCGATCGAAATGCGAAGAAGGAAGGGACAGATCGTGAGAGAAAAACAATTATCGTTTGCAATTATCATTTGGTTCTCATCACTTTGGAACGACAACTTCGAACGACTGTCAGTACCGTGCCCAAGGAAGCAGTTTCTCCACTACTATATCACAACACCAGGATTCCAAGCTATATATAATATATAAGTAATACTGAAGAGACAAGATGGTAACACGGCTGCTGGCGAGGTAAATAATGGCATATGTGAGTCGTAAGAAGAGTAACATGGTTAAATCGAGAGAGTGTGAATAAAGAAGCAGAGAACGGAACGGAAAGGAGAAACAAAGAAATTATACATGAAAGAGATGTATAAAAATTGTAACAGCCGAGCGGCCGGAAAGTCTCCCTTTGTCTTTCGCATAATAAACCGTACGAGAAACTGTACTAGGAGCCGTACGGGCATCAAGCCGTCGTAGAAAAGTAAAAAGAAAAATAAGTAAAACTTCGTGAAATCGCGAATGGAAAGCCACGTGTCACAATGTGAGGCTAATATTAATTTAGAAACGTGGTGCGACGTGTGCATCGGTGAACGATCGATTGAAAAAAAAAAAAAACCTCCATTGAATCCAATTAATATCTTTGAAAAGTACTAAATTATTATCACATAAAATTGTCTCTTACGACAAAATTTCGAAGATTAATAGGTCGATTAAGTAATTATCGAAATTCCACGTCAAATCGCGGACAATAATAAAGCGATAAAATAATTGCGGTGATTTCTGCGTAACGAGTATGGATTTAATATTGTGCGATTTTAGCGAATAAAAGGGGAATAATTTGTTTATGTTTCCGATTAATGATTCTGATCGACACGATGCACTTCAGAGACCGGTGTTTCGGCCTCAATAATTTCTACTTGTCCGCGTATTCGCAAATCATATAATTTTCGCATCCAGTCGAAGTCAAGTTTCGATCAACGTAACCAATTGTTCCGATCAATCTGACTGGAAGCGATCGTTCAGCGATACACACAGCTACTTTCTATGTATCTTCCAATACCGACCCTCGGTTACTTTAATCCGCGGTCGGGCATTCTCGGGAAAATCAAGTTGCCCGACGAGTGCTCGACAATCGTTCACAATTGTGGCAAATCCGTCGAAGAAATCGGAGCCGAGATGGAAGAAGGAACGTGTCGTTGGCCGCTCGACCCACCTGCCCAGAGTGATAAAATATTACGAATATACAGAAATGTATATACACGGTGGCTCGCGAAAGCTGCTCGAGCAGTCTCCTGCTCGCCGTCGTTACGAGTCTTCGGGAGTCACTGTATACATATATCACGTATATGCGCATATACATGTAGGTGTATTAATGACAATGATGACAAGATTAATCAACAATATATAAGAATAATAAATATAACAAGATATATATATATAGATATATATATGTATAGATATAGGCCATGTCACCGCATGCTAATTGCTAAGGACCAACCTTGTAGCGCTTGTATTGTAAAACACGGTTTTAGTAACCAGACTGGGTTCGTTCGACACTCATCGAGGAGTGACCGGGCGCCCTGCAAACGCACCGTTAAAACGTATAAACGAACAAGGACTACAAGACGCAGTGTCGTCGAGATTCTGTGGCGTATCATTCGGTCGTGAGTATCTTGATCTCTACAGTTTCTATCCGAATAGTCACGATACCCTTCCCGCCTCGTTTTCTCTCTCTCTCTTTCTCGCTCTCTTTTTGCCGTCTCGAGTCAGTGGGTGTGCACGCAATCTTTCGCGCATTGTCGTCTAATTTTTCTTTTCCGATCCCTTCCCCCCTGATGAAAAGTCAAGTCTGTTTCCGGTTTATCTGTCTCGGCGCTCTCGTTGTCTCTCTCTCATTTTTTTTTAGCGCGTAAGTTGTTCTTTTTTCCTTTCCCAAGGGACAGAAGTGGCTGTTGTTATGAATGATTAGTGCGAATTGCAGTGCAACGTGCATACGAATTGAACTAGGGCATGTCAAAGTACCGTTTGGTTAATATCCGACATTGTCTCTTTCTCATTCGTGGACAGCAAACTCCTTTCCCGGCCGTCGACCGAGTAGGACCGGGTAAAAGGTGATATACACGAGGGTTGCGTTCACGAAGTATAAGGATACAGTACGTCGCATTTCCGATGGATTTCCGAGGTCGACGAAGTTAAATTGCTCACCGCTCTCTAGAAGTTGCTAATAAGCATCCGTTTAATTCGACACATCAATTTTCGATAATTAATTAATTGTCGTCGGGTGCAAACGTTCCATCGGAAACGCTCGTTTTCTACATTAAAACAGCGTGGCAAATCGACACTGTTAGATTACGGGTATGCGATATCCTTGAAGAAAAAAAGAAAAAGAAGACGACATTCCTGGGGGGGGGGGGTGAGGTTGCTTTCGAAAACGGGGCAAGATTCTCAATTCGATGTACTTTATCCGAGGTACTTCGCGCGTGATGAAAGGGGGAGAAAAAAAAAACCCTGACCGCGATACGATTTGTTCGTGCACCGATTAAAGTTACAGTCTTCAGCCGGTATGGGGGGGGGGAAGGGGCGAGGCGGGGACACTGGAAAAAAAATCGACAAAAAGTACGAAGAGGGGAAATTCGTAAATTTCAACGACAAGAGGGGGACAAAGAAGACAGGCAGAGCAAGCTCTGTTCGTCGAGTACGCGGAGACGTGGGTGGCGGGGCAATGGGGGGGGGGGGGTGGCGGGCAGAGTCTTTCGTAAGGCTCAAACCCGCAGACACTTACCTGGCGGCAGGCCCATGGGGGGCGGTCGCATCATGTTACCTCCATGAATGAGAGCAGGCGCGGCTAGGGTCATGGTGGGTCGCATTAGGGGAGCCATCAGCGCGACCGAGCTGACCGGCATCGCCGCGGCTGAGGCCGGTACCATGACCGTCTGCGGCGGCCGCGGGAACCTCTGTTGCTGCTGCTGCAGCGCGTTCAGCGCCGCCGCCTGCTGCTGCCGCTGCTGCTGGTCCGCCTGGAACGCGGCCGCCGCCACGTTCGCCGCCTGCTGCTGCTGCGCCTGCTGCTGCTGCTGCTGGTGCTGCTGCTGCACCGCCTGCTGCTGCTGCGCCGCCGCTTGCTGCAGGGCGGCGGCCTGCTGCTGCTGGCTCACCGCCGCTACCGCGGCCTCCGATTGTGTCGATCGTCCGGACTCGTCGGTCTGACGGCGCTGATACTTTGGCTGTCTTGCCCTGATTTCCTCCTGGAAGACGAGTGCATTGTTGTAAAATCTATATGTCGGTTCAGCCTCCGCTTGTTCAGGACTATCTCCCGACTTGCTCGGACAATCCTTTTGGCGAGGAATAGCAATTGCGACTTACTAGACTGAGATCTTCCGGAGGGTGAATGATCTTGCTGGCGGCCCCGGTGGTCGCGATAAGATTCACTTTCTGATCGCCGCCCATGAGACTGTGGTTGCCGGTTGTACCGACGCCGGACTCGCCAGCGCTGCTATAAGCGGGGAATGTCGGCTTTACCGGGCCTATGGAACCGCCGCCGGCCACCGATGTGATCGGCTTGAAGTCTGTGCCAAGCGGCGCGGACCCGGTGACCGACGCCGCCGTCGATGCCGCAGCCGTCGAGACCGCGGCGCTCGGGAACAGCGGGCGCGCCGGCGGCATCGACGCGCCTGAAACTGGCGGCTGCATACCGGAAGGCATGCCCGACATGCCGGGCATCATGCTGGAAAAGAAGAGACCAGGTTACGCCAAGGTTTAATTACAATTTCTACCAACGAACATGTAAAGATTATTCATCGTTTGTGGACGGAGCAAAGACGAAGCCAAGGTTACTTGACATGTAGAATTTCCTAACATCCGATACTTCGTAGTTCCTTCATTACTTTTTAAGAGTATAGTACTTTAATAGGAATAAAGTTCATTGTCGCCAGTACATAATTAACGAATGTAGAGTAGACGATTATAGGTGAACCAACTGGCAGATAGCGTTTATGTAACAGATTACAACCATCAAAAATATTTCGACCATCCAGATTGTGGTCACTTTCAAGAATTAACATACAAAAAGGCAAGATATATCCAAGTCAAATTGTAAATTTGAACAAATATCCGTCAAGATTCCATGTTACAAAGCACGGCCGTATGGCACAACGGCTAACAGTCGGTTATGTTATAGTTAATATACAGTTACATATAGTTTTATAACATTATATAAGTAAAATGTAATAACTATATGTTCACAATTAAAGTGTACTTTAGATTTCCTTTCATGTTTCACAGTATTATACTGATTTTTACAAGGAACCTTTATAAGACATACACATACGGTAAATCTTGGCTTTCAGGCTTTCGCGGCTGTTGTCTTCTTTAGTCTTCATGGCTTCCGGATGGTTGCCGCGTCCGTTTGCAGTGTGGTGCCGACGTTTCGCAGGCGTTGCGTTACTGAGTATCAGTATCAGAGTCTCCCAGCCCTGATGAAGTAGACTGCAACGCCTGCGAAACGTCGGCACCACACTGCAAACGGACGCGGCAACCATCCGGAAGCCATGAAGACTAAAGACATACGGTAAATTTTTAATAGCTTTTCGCTTCACTTATCATCGACTTTTAGCAAAATATTTCATCGGGCTGGTATCGAGTAGTCGACAATCCTCAGTCGAGTGGACATAAAGATTTAAAAAGTGAAAGTAGTACATTCGAGGCAACAATGGTACACAGTTGATCGAGGAACACGTACCCTGGGCCCATGAACGGAGGTCCTACGTGACCCATCGGCATCATGGGATGCATAGGAGGCATACCAGGATGCGGCGGCATGCCGGGATGCGGCGCCATGCCCGGGTGCGGGGCCATACCGGGTAGCGGCGGCATACCCGGCTGCGGCGGCATTCCAGGCAGACCGCCCGCCATACCGGGCATCGCACCCGGCGCGGAGCCCAGCAGACCCTCGGGCTTCGCCTTCTTCTGCACGGGCTCGTCCTCGCCGGACGACGGCGAGCCAGGCCGGCCGCCGTTTCGCTGCCTCTCGTGCTCCTTCGCGTCGTTCGGCGGGATACCCTCCATCCCGTAGATCTCTATCTCGATATTGCTACGATTTGGCAATGAATTCGGTACCTTGTCTATCGCCTCCTTGTGTACCTGCAAAGACGAGACTCTTGTATCGATGTTGAAGCGCCAAGCGGTAGAGAAAGGTAGCGAGCACGCAGTCTTATTTACCTGCATACAATGTATGCTGAGCCCTGGTCCAGTGTATAACTTCTTGTGGCAGATGTGACATTTGAAGTGCTTCGCCTTCTGGTGTTGAATGAGGATCTTCTCGTCCTCGAATTCACGGTTGCAATACCTTTTCGAGTGTGGCGTTAAGGAAATTCAAAGAATGAGATCTCTGTAAATATCTAATTTTATCCTGGCCCGGAAGAATTCATGCTCGTAAAATTTGCGAGAAAAATCGCATAAAAAGTTAACAGAGATCAACGTTTGTCCCGTAAAATTAGGCTTTTTCACAATTGTCTTTCAAATTAATTTTCAGAGTAAGTTTCGCTTGAAAAAATTTGAAAAACACTCTAGTGACTCGGAAAAATATGTATTATTGTTTAAGCCAATCTTGCAAACCACCGCGGATAGAATCTCCTCAAGTTTTCATAATTCCAACGAACGGTCAAAGATATGAAACCATATGGCGTAATAAATATATGAGAAAGGAAGCCAAGGTCAGGGTATACAAAATCTGTGCGATTATTGTAGACGAGGCTTAAGACAGAGAAGACGTGAATGAAACGATCATCATCCAGAATGGGGGAGGAGAGAATAGCAAGAACAGCAAGAGATGGGAGACCAACATCCAGAAGACCCCCAGAGGGATGGATGGGCAGCTGGACACCAGGATCCCAAGAGACGAATTACTCGGGGGAAAAAAAACAGGCTCAAGGCTAATTTAAAAGGAAGAAGAAGGCCAAAGATACAAATAGCTTGCAAACCCTCGAGACGACTGTCGCATCATCAAACAAACTCCAACCATTTCTCCGTCCAGTTTACAAACTGAACACTGTTTAAGGCAAGTCGTACAAAGCTGCACGACTCTCGGACTACCAACTGCTCGTGAAAAAGACATTCATAGACTACTCGTGACTTCGCACAATCAGTTCCATTGATTCCCCTCCAGTAAATTCTTTACAAGCTGCGTTCGGCATCGTAAATCCCAGGCGTAGGAGTTGCTCTTCCCCACTTTCTATCTCATTCTCCTCTCTCGCTCGCTCGAATGCAAAAGAGCGCTCCGGCGCCTCGGACTTGCAATGCCGAGCGCAGCTGTAGAAGGCTCCGCGTTAAGACTTCAGAGATCCCTCGGTGTTTAAATGCGTTTACGAGTCGCCGAAGAAATCTCGCACATTTTTGAGCAGCCCGCACGAAAATTCGGGCAAGCTTCTCAGCTGGAAAAGACTTGAGCACGGAACCCCAAGCAGAAGCATCACCTTGAACCCAAGATACAAAGTTTATGGCTCTTTGTTAACAGAATGACCGACTTGTGGACTAGGAATCACCGATGCCTTCCCACCCGAAGACAATGTTTTATATACTGTTGCTTCAAGCGACGCGCAATCACCGTCTTGTGCCTCGAGTCTTAAAACGAGTATACAAAGGGTTCGTTTTCTGTTCCTGCACTGGTGAACTAGTGCAGTAAGTTAGAATGAGAAAAAATATGCTTATCTTACTCCAATTTATTGCACTAGTTCACTAGTGTAGGAACAGAAAACAAGCCTAATGACAACGTTTGCAACGTGCGAACGTGCGCGCAGGCACACGCAAGTGATTTTACTGCTACCAATAGGCAGAACATTTCGCAGCCGCCGTCCTGAAATTGCGAGTCCGCCGTCCCGGCCGAGACGCAAAGATTACGCCTAATTTCGCGGGACATCGATCTGCCCGTGTCGCCGCGTGGAAGCCCCTCTCGGCCGCGTTACGTCATCGCGCCGCGTGAGCGCGAGGAAACAGCGGAGGAGACAGCTGCGCTCTCTCACGTAGAGGCACGTACACATACACACGTCGCGTGCCGCGGTGACGCGAGGAAATCGCGTATCGATCTCCCCGCCTTCCGCGGACGTCGCAGCGGCTTCCAGTTCCGCGAGCTTCCTTCCGGGGCGAGAGGGGGCGCGGGGGGAGGGGGCGGGCGGAGGAGGATACAGCCGTCCGCGGCACCGGCCGATCGCGATCGTTTCTCGCCGCGTCGGCCAACGTCGTAGACCTTACGGTTACGTAAAGGAGCGACCGCCGCGGACGGCCGTCAGCCGTCGTCTTCCTGCCGAGGAAACGAAAAGGATACCAGCACCAGGGTCTCGACTGCTTCTTCTTCTTGCGGCCCATCCTGCCGGATTACCGTAGACCTGTCGCTAACGGCGGCGATACCCTGCTCCGCGGGACGATCTCCGCGGTAGACGTGCCGAAGTATAAAACGCGGCGCGAGACGGGAGAACCTCGGGCAAATCGCAACACCACACACGCACACACGCACTCACGCGAGGGCCGATAATGCAGAATGGCGGCGGTGCCGCTTCCGCAGTTCCGCGGCCGACGCCGGAAGTCGCCAGCGTGGCGCGCCTCGAGATCTCTCTGCGCGGCCCCTGGGGGAATCTGGGGAGCTCGCCGCGGCGGGGCGGGGTTTTTCCCCTAGGGACGGCGCGGGTTTTACGAAATTCGCGCCGGGGTTGAGTCGCGCGACGGGATTCGAAAGAGAGCGGTCGGTCCTTGGCCCCGCGCGCAATGGAAGCACGAGGAGTAAATATTAAGTAATTAAGGATTGTGCGCTGGTCTGGTAATCGGAAAATCCGGGTTCAAAACCAAAGAAAACGTTGTTGGTTTTTCGTTCGATCGCCACGTAGCAAAGTGGATATAGAGAGAGGTGTTACAAGAGGGTACGTTCCTGCAAAAACGCCATCAATAAAATGTATTTATTAAGTAATGATATGTAATTTGAACGACCTTGCGCTGGCCAATGTTCTTATTTTAAAAAACACGTTACGTTTCGGTCCCGGATTTGGACTCTTCTCAAGTAAACTGAAAAAATCGTGTACAACTCTGCACACACATTGGTTGATAAAATAATTACAACGAAAACAAAACCACAAAATTCATACCTGTTACAAAATTATTAAAGATCGCATATTAATTGTTTGGCAAATACCGCTACGATAGTAAGCTGTGTTCAAGCAAGGCATAAACATACTTGATTGCACACAGCTTACTGTCACAGGCCGGTATTCATAGTCGATTCTTATTTGAAAATTCTCTCAAGTGTTGCCTTAAGCTAACACGGCTCTGTGATTGGTTAAAAACACATTAAGAGTATACTTAAGATGATCTACTATAAATACCGGCCATAGTAGTATTGGCCAAACTTTGGTCCAAATCCGGGACCGAAACGCTGTAACGAGTTTTGTTTTTAAAACAAAAACATCGGCCAGTGTGGGTCGTTTAAGTTAGATATCATTAGTTTTTAACTACTGGCGATATTAAACCTATCTGTAAATATCAAGTGTTGCGAGAGGGAAGAAAGAAGAGAGGTTGCATGTAACGCGCAATGAGACAGGATTAAATGCAAGATATAAATAATTCTGGCGCGCATTAATAGCTTAACATATTTATATTTTAGAAATGTGGATTTTTTGGTATGGAAAATTGGCATTTATTCTGGCTCTCCTAACATTTCCTCTATTGTACGCAGGGCCATATTCTCAATTAACGGACACATACGTGTGCATATATATATACATGTATATATATATTTTTTATACATAAAAATTCGTGATACAAATCGCTATCGTGAAAATGGCGGGAAAAAAAGACAAATAAAACAAATACTTGCATTAAGCATGCACGCTGTAATGAAGAAGTAAAAAAGTAAAATGAACAATCGTGCCCAGAAGATATACCCAATTGTTTCTGGACGCATTCAAATATTCATAGGATACAAATGTTCATTGTATCCAGGTATGATGTGCGATTCTGTAATTCTTAGGCCCGGTCTACAATGAGTCGTTAGTCGTTAGTCAGAAGTCGCAACTATATGTTGATCCTTTTCCTTTCTGGGTGGAAGAAAAAGGACCGACATATAGTTCCGACTTCTGACTAACGACTAACAACTCATTGTAGACTGGGCGTTAACGCAGTGTTGTTATCGTTACAGACGTACGGTAAAAAGCTGCGCACCAACCATGTAACAATATATAAATGACTAACGATACTGTCGTGAAGAGTCACAGAATCACCACTGGTAGTCAATTCTGTATCTTACACTTTAGTGAAAAATGCTAAGAGTAGCCTTGTCTATGTCTCCTTAAAAAGAGACTATTGTGCGCAGGGCCATATTCTCAATTAACGAACACATACGTGTATATATATAATATATATAATATTTATAATATATATAATATAATATAAAACCGCTCACTTTTAGCATTTTCACTATATCGCAAGATACAGAATTGACTCGCCGATAATAACTGTGCGACCGCTCGTGCGTAGGAACAGCGCGTTCAAGTGAACAAGGGGAGAAGTCTTCTGCCGTTTCGGCTAATGAGAAATTGAATTAAGACCCACACATATCAGTGTTCACAAAACACGATTCAACAAGAAACAGCCCCGAAGGAGAGGCGCTCTGTAAACGATTGTGCACGAGCGATGCGCGATGCTGATTCGCGGTTAAAGTTAAAAATAAATGTACAATCGCCCTACTGGAATTTCACGTCTATCTACCTCGTATAATATGCGTACATGCGTAATAACAATTGTAAAGAAAAAGCTCGAAATCAGGTTGGACGACTATCACGATTGCGGTAGCTTGCGAGTCTCTCGTACAACAAAGTTCCCTCGAGGAGACAGAGATAGGGATAACCTTTTGCGATTGGAAAGAAAAACCTCCGTTAGCTGGCGATCCTTCGCTCCAACGGGACGTCGCTCTCGGAATCGCTGAACTCATTGGGGCCGACAAGGTCGTCCAAGGACACAGACCTCTCTCTCTTTATTTCTACTTTAATTTCAGTCTTCTGCACTTTGTCCGGCTAAATTCACATAATTTATTATGTTAAAGTACACGCTGTTACGTTCATGTAAATTATATTAGCTTAAATCTGTATAAATATACTTTTATATATAAATTTTTTTACAACATCATATACTACTACGATCGTACTGGTGTTGCACTTGTATCGCATTTGTATCATAATCGAGGGGTTCGTGTTTATTTTGGACTATTTCAAATTGTGCTGAGATTACGAGCAACAGAAGCAGGGGTGTAAAGCTATGGTTTACCTCTGTCGTGTCCTCAATCGTCCTTTTCGATTTAGATCGCAACACATATTTGCCAGCCGTAGACTCCACCCTCCTAATGTCGAAATCTTGATCGATTTTTGTTACCGTCTGCATTCTCTGCTGCTCGGAAGTTACGTACAAATCGTCGGGATGATGGTAACTGTTGTGAACGTTGTAGGCCTTCTTGCTGCAAAACAACGCCGCGCACACCGTACACTTGATCAAATCCTCCGGCACGGCGTCCCTTTCTTTCTGCAAAACGCATTGTAGAGAGATATCTGAGTTTTCAAACGCACAGGGCTATGCCAGAATTATCGATTACATTCTTTAATTGTAAATTATTTCTAAATGTTAGAGATAACCGGAAGTTGCCCAAGTTAGGTCGAAACGTACAATTTTTTAATTGCTCGTCGAAGAAACTTGAAAATTTGGTAACGTAGTGATGTCTTTTGACTCGTGAGTTGGTCACTCACACACTCATCTTTTAACTAATTGTATCCCACAGCCGTTTATTGACATTCGGAACAGCAAGTGGTAACTTTAAACGGGATTGGGAAAGTTACTTTATAAAAGTATCTAGTTACAGTTACAATTTTTTCGCTAAAAATGTAACTAGTTACAGTTACAAGTTACCGATTCTGAAAAGTAACGAATCGTTATTTTACAGTTACTTTCGCGTTTATGCGTAAATGCAAGGCCTGATGCACTCTGTGGAGATTTAAAAAATATATAAAGTAACTGTTAAATTAGTTACCAGTTATCGAAAAGGTGTAACCGAGTTAAGTTACAGTAACAGATGGAGAAAGTAACGAAGTTAAATTACAAAAGAAAAGTAACTGTAACTGTAACTTCGTTATTACAAGTAACGAGTCACTGCCCGACCCTGCTTTTAAACTGTATGTCCGTAAGGAGCGATTGTCCTCCTTACTTTCGTGTGCATCTTCTCCAAGTGCTGCTGCAAGTTGAACTTAATAACGTACTCGACGCCGCACAAGTGGCAATAGTACACGCTCAGTGCGTCGTTCATGGAGTTGAATTTGATCTTGTTGCTGGGCGGAGGAGTGGCTATCGGTTGGAACAGGTGGATCATTCTGAAATGCGAGCGGTCGGATAAGAACTCCACGAGCGTTCACGAAGAGGTGGCTCGACCGAGCGCCTACCTTTTGTGAACGGAATGATAATGGTAGTCCAGTGCCTTCCCGTTGTAGAATATCACGTCGCACTCCTCGCACTTTCTGTGCTGGTCTTTGTTCTCGCTCTCGGTCGGGTCGTGCGAGATTTGATGATTGTCCCGGTGATTCTGAAAAAATCCCGGCGGTTGTTCACGAGATTATTACAGAACAGAAGGGAGTACCGTAGAGCGCTCACCTTCAGAGGGAACTGCTTTCCGCAGTAGG
This sequence comes from Vollenhovia emeryi, assembly GCF_000949405.1. Classification (NCBI taxonomy): domain Eukaryota; kingdom Metazoa; phylum Arthropoda; class Insecta; order Hymenoptera; family Formicidae; genus Vollenhovia; species Vollenhovia emeryi. The sequence continues at coordinate 3,590,113 of NW_011967246.1, forward strand.
AACAGTAGAACTTGGTCGACAAATTGGAGTGCACCTTGAATCTGTGCCTCAGCGTCGCCGGTATCGAGTCGAACGACTGGCCGCATATGTCGCACCGAGTGTCCTCGGTTTTGCTCCTGACCGGCAGCCCGCGCATGTCTATCGTCTTGTTTGCATGCTTTCTGTATACGCGCCAAGAAATGGAAGACTCATTTAAAAGGTAGACGAGTAATAAATTTTACGTTCGTTTACCGGAAGATTTGCCGGGCAAGCCTTTACAAATTTATTTAGGCCCGGTCTACAATGAGTTGTTAGTCAGAAGTCGGAACTATATGTCGGTCCTTTTTCTTCCACCCAGAAAGGAAAAGGATCAACATATAGTTGCGACTTCTGACTAACGACTCATTGTAGACCGGGCCTTAAAGTCGAGTTTACGTTTTGAACACGCGCGAACACTTGGTTACATGACTCGACAGGCGCGGCCGAGCGTACCTGAAGTGCTCCTGCAGTGCCTCCTTGGACTCCAGCTTCGAGTCGCACAGAACGCAGCTGTGTTGGTCCTGGGTGCTCATTTAGGCGCCTGGAGTCCGCGAGCGACGCACGGGGACGAACGACGGCCTCGAGGATCTAGGGGGGGAGCGAACGATGCCCGCCAGCCCGTCGCCGTAGCCGCAGTAACGGGTCGAACGGATCGAACCCCCTCGGAATAGAATCGACGCAGCCTCTCACGTTCCGTGTTGACGTCTGCCTCGTCCACGTGCACTCGTGGCCAACCAAACACCCGACCGGCCTGAACATGAATCTGACACCGTCCGCGAGCGGGAGAAAGGGGGAAATTTGCGAATTTGCGATCGCGGGGCGAACGAGGGCCTCGGTAAAAAATCAATTTTCGGCCATTTTAAATTCGCACCGAAGGGACGCGCCATCTAACGGACGCGCGGCGCATAATAGACCTGCGTTTGAAGCTGTCACGCGAGGAGCACTGGAGCCATAGAGTTATAAGAATTCTTATGCCTCCTCTTATTCTTATATCGCTATGTCTGCAGCTCGTGAATTCGTGAAAGGTGAAGAAGTTCATTGACGAATAGTGAAATTTTTCGCTAGAAGAAAAGATTCACGATCGAGCCTCCGATTAATTTAATCAGTGGTCAACTTGGGATTTGGCGAGGTACAGAAAAGACGCTTTTGTCTGAAAAATTATAAATATAATTCAGTATATGAGACTTAGCGTTAACTTTAAAAATAGAATTTGGAACGACAACAATAATTTATTACCTGATTTCTCCTTTTCAAGAATTACGCTACGCTTCGTAATTTAGGTAAATAAACGAGTATTATTCCACATCGAGATATTGTTCGCAATTATAGAATTGCATCTTTCTAGTTGCTACATGCATTTCTTGGCAAGTTTCTCGCGAAAGATGTGTGTATATATTTTTCTTTCCATAAAATATATCTATAAAACTAAGATCTACACATTAAATTTAATACTGTCGTTCGACAATTTTTCCCCCACTTTTAGTTGTGATAAAATGCTCTTCAGTATAGACATACGCATATAAAAATCTAAGACTCAGTTCCCTAGGATATATCTATCAGTTCCTTGCTTAGCACGGAATAAAAATCAAGAGAAGACGTTTCAAAATATACATTTCCAATTTCCACGTGCCAGGCTTTATCTCTAGGACGTAAGTTTACGCCAACACTTTGCCAACGAGAACTTAATACAAGCCAACATTAATACGGATAAAAATTAAAGAAAAAAAAAGACAAACCTTTATACTTTTATACTCTCAACCATTCATAAATTTTTGTAAAAGTTGACAAAGCATTAACGAGGATCTTAAGTTTACCGCGAATATTCGTACGCTGTGAAAAAAAATGAGTCAACCTGCAAAATTCAAACCCGACCGCGCTCGATAGCGACAAGAGGCTTCGCAAATATTTCAAGTGGCCGGGCCGGTTTCCCTTCTCTCGACATCGTCGCAGGTCAACCCATTTTTGTATCGATCTCTTTTGCACTCAATTCGTATGTCAGTAATCGCGATTAATGCAGCTGCTGATATATCGGCGACGACTGCCCGTCGGTCACGCCTTGCGCCGCCAGTTCCGCGAGCGTTCTTTCGAGGTAACTATGGTCGGGGTATCCGTGGCCGGACGTGGACGGCCCGAGCTCGGTCTTGTGGTGGATCTCGTTCCACGTGACGACGTCCTCGCGACCGGTAGTGACCGACCGGCCGATCGTGAAGATCAGCCTGCGCTCGAACGCGATTTGCAGCAGCCTCAGTACACGGCGGCCGAGATTGTTGTCCGGCAGGTAGCACACCCGGGGGAAGCCCACGGCGTAATACGCCTGGCCTGGATTCGGGTGTTCGTTGCCCTGAATCCCGGATGGGATGCTGAAAGAATTAAAATTACGATGCAGATTTGCTTCAACTGCGATTCTTCCGCGACTATATTTATTCAGAAAAGGAAATTATCAATCTATATTCAATTATTATTCACCAAACAATTGATCCTGTCATAATACAGATGAGTTATCGATACCATTCGAGGTATCCGATGATTGCATACATGTGTCCAATGAATCAAAGAGAATTCGGGTAGCTAAACTTCAACACGAATCTCCATAACGCTGACCACACCATTACAGCGGAGAAATAAGAAAAAAGAAGATTTCACACACCCGTAACACACATTAACGATGCGGTACAGGTCCGAATTTTAAATAATACAGTAGCGCACTAACAATTACTTTGTACCGTCGTTGAAAAGGGTTACCTTCAGTAGCCGCAACGTTTGACGTATTAAACTTATCGATTCAACATGCGTGTTTAGTCTCTTTCCACCTCTTTATAAACACAATACCGATTCTCACATTGTCGTCGTATGCCCCTAACGCCTTTATCATAATTATTGAATTATTATTCAATTGGTTTCAAACCAGATTCAGCTTTAAAACTAAATTAGAAACTTATTTCAAATTGTCTCAAAATTGTTATTGCATACAAAAACCTTTCCGTGGAAGAATTACAATACAAAATTTACATATGCGGATGGATTTTCTACAGAAATTAAAAGGTACCTTAAGGTACCAGAAGTGAAAGGTACCTTACAGCTTGTGTTTTTGACTAGGTCTACAAGTTTTTTTTACGACAAATATAGGCCTTCTTTTTCCACTTACTCGTAAGTGATTTGTATGGTATTGGTGCTCGGGAAGCCGGGTAAAGCCCGCGGTATCCGCGTCCAGTTCATCATGCCCGGCGGTTGATTGCCTCTCTTCTCGCCGTAGATCATACGGCAAACCGGGCACTGTATATACATGGGCGGCTGCTGGCAGCTCAGCATCGCGTTCAGGCACGCCAAGTGCAGTCTGTGCCTGCAACGCGTCAGCTCGACTGTCAGCGGCTCCGGAGCGCCCAGGCACACCGGACACGAGTCGGAGCCGTCGCTCTCCACCACCTTCACGTACTGGGATATCACGTCCGACGTGGCGTCCATTCCTACGGGATTAATCAGTTGTCACTTAATGTCGTGCTACGACGTTCGAGAGAAATCCCAAAGCGCGAGCACGCAAATGCGTGCAAATATCAAGATAATCATAATTTTGACGTATGAGTAAAGTCAAACGGCACGCGATACTATTTTTCCTACTGCAATCAGGATTTAGCCTCGAGTCACCTGATCTACAAATCTGCATCCTTGTTGGTTCTTGTGAGCAATCCAGTAGGAAAAATAGTACCGTGTGCCGTTGGCTTACGTTATTACTCCACATTAATATTTACACAGGAAACTGTAAAAACGACCGAATAGCGAAAACGAGTAAATAACGAGTCATTTCTGCAAGCACCGAGAATGGAGTCCTTGAACGCGTCGTCGCTCCCCATGCTGCTGTCCAGCAGGTCCACCGGATTCTCGTGGCTCAAATACGTGGACACGGTGTCCACGCTCGGCCTGCGACCGCTCTTGGTGCTGCTGGAATCGACGTCGAGCACCGTGTCCCAGGTCTTTCTCTTCTGACCGGACTCGACATTCGTCGCCGCGGGATTGTTCTCGATGCCGTGCTTGCTGCTGAATATGTTGAAGTTACTGAGAATAACGCGCGCGATGTTCGTCGGTCCGTTCGTCTCCCCGTTCTTGCCCTAAAAGGAAAGAAGGAACGATCGGGTGAATTGAGGTCTCCGCCGCGGGAATTGCCAATGGCACGCCGAGGAGAGGCGGAAGCTCACTTTCTTATTGCTCTTCTTCGCGCTTCCGTTAGACGACTTCTTGTGCGCGGCCTTGACGGTGGAACTCTTCACCGTGACCGACGCCGATCTCCTCCCGGAAGTGATTTGCAGCTCCTCCAGAGCGACCTTGACCAGCGGATAGGGCGCCTGTTGTATACGCCTTATCGGCCTCACGTAGCCCGTGCAGCATCTCACTTGCGTGAGATTGCAGAAGTTGATGATGTACGGGAAACCCAGGTAAGTCTTGGAAATGTCGATGGTTTTCTCACCCTGGGAAGAAGCAGTGTTTCGTCAAGAGGCACAAAGGTTGCCTGCCGCGTGGCATTCGTTTACTTACTCTCGCCCATGCTTCCTCTATGAGACACTGCACTTCCATGTCGTAAGTGTGCCAGTCGTCCGAGTCACCTGTCCACTCCCACTTGGCACCTTTGCCGGCCGGCGAGCCCGGCAGGTAAAACTTCCTCCTCACATTGTGCGTCTCGTCGCCGTCGTCGCTGCATTGCGTCTTTGTCTTCAAGTTGATGTAATACCTAATTTTGAAAAACACATTGATATACATTATTGTCATCTTCAGGTTGAAGGTACAAAGGCGTCCGATTTAACTTGTATGTTTTTGCCCTGTGTAAAGTTCACGCATTTGTAAAAATTAAAACAGATTTTATATCTAAAACTTCAATTTTTTCTTCGACGCAGCTGGCATTATTTTATTAATATTAAATAATGTACAACGTTTCGACCGTACGGATTGCGGTCCCCTTCAAGCACAAATCTGTGAAGTGTAAAGAAATGTGTCTTTTTTTATATCTATTCGATATAATCGTCAAAAAATACATCAACATACATTCATGAAAATTACAGGCGTACAGTGCAATATCAACAATAAAACGAAGCGGAAGTAATGTACAAACAATTAAAGTAAAAAAAGCACAAATTTGAAGTGTCGAAATATTAGGACACTACAATAGAAAAATTAATATTTATCACATTGAGCCGCACGAAATTTATCAATAAAGTAAACAGATACTCGACGCCAGAGACAATCAATTAACAAGCGAGCGATAAATTTTCTAAATAATCAACCGCAGCCAATATTTTCTCTTCCCTCCATATACAGGTCCTTCTTGCCTCCTTTTTCTCTTTTAGACATCTAGATCCACCTATCTTCTTTCTCCTTTCTAATCCTGTCTTCGTATTTCATTTTTTGCCCCTTTCCTATCCCCAGTTTATCCAATCCCAACTCTCTCATAATAAAGTATCGCGGTGTACAGAAGTCTAGCTTGTATACCCATCTCGTGCAATCCATCGTTACTCTTTCTAGTTCATTTTTCTCTTCCCATCCCCAAATCTCTCCCCCCCCATACGACATCACCACTTTGCAAATTCTTGCAAATTCTTCCCCCGAATCCCCCCCCCCCCTACGCCTTACTCGCCAACCGCAGCTAATAGTTAAACTGATACGCCGTGCACATCTGCTCATTCCGCTCTCAATTTCTCTCTTTCTCTCCTCTTTCTGCTTCCCCCCCCCCCCTTTTCCCCGTAAAACCCAAACATACACCTGCCTCACTTTTTTTATCGCGGGGCAAGTGCAGTTAAGGCGAACGGTGGCGGGGGTGGGGGGGGGCCGCGAAGGCAATCGCGCGTTCCGGACCTGTCGAGGGTGGGATCCGCGTCGTGCAGGAACACCCGCGTGAGCTTCTTGTAGTGGGCCCGCTCGAGATGCTGCGACACAGCCGGGCTGTAGGGCCTCCACCGTCCGTGACGGTTCTCCCACTCCCACACGACCACCGCGTGTCCGTGCTCCTGCCCCTGGGCGCTCATCCTTTCCCCCCACCCCCCCTACCCTCCCGCCGCCCCGCGTGCCCTCCCGGTGGAATTTCACACGCACGCGCGACACACACTCGCAGCGCGGCGGCAGCGTGGGAACATTTTCGAGTTTTCCCACGGTCGCGGCGACGACGCGGCGCGACCGTGTCACGTCGCCGCGGATCGCGCGACGGGACGATATCCGCGGCTCGTCCCTTCTCGCGCGACGTCCCCGTCGATCCCGCGGTCGCGAGGCCGAAAAACAAGGCCGCGGTCGCCGGAAGGTCCGCCTCACGTCGCCCGCGAGAAAGAGACGGAGGGAGAGAGAGAAACGCGCGCGCGTCGACGCGCACACCACACGCGGACCGAGGACTGTGAGGATCGGCGGCGCACGCGAGAGCGAGAGATGCCGTCGTGGACGCGCGGCAGATGAGTCGACGCGATGGGTCGACGCGCGAGATATATCGACGCGAGATATAGAGCGCCCGCCTCTCGAGCTTCGAGCGATCGACGGGGAACAGATCGAGTCAGGGCCGACGATTTCGGGGGGGGGGGGGGGGCACTCGCGGTTGCTTTTCGATCGAGCCGAGATGCATTTTTAGTTACGAATACAGTTGTCCCCGATCCAGCTTCTTTTTGTATTTTTAATCGGCAAAAATTATCGCGCGTGTCGACGAAATATTGCAAGTGGCACTTAAGTTAATCGCCAGCTGAGTGAATCGGAATTTAATTCGACTGCTTGGAACGAAATTCCGACTTCTTTTCTACGTTGAACAAGAAGCGAGCAATTTCAGCTGAAAATCATCCATCACAAACTGCTCGTAAAAGATTTTCAGATATTAAAGCCAGGAAATTTTAAGATTTATCTGGATTTTTACATCGTTTCGCATTTTTTTTCTGAATAATTTAAAGTTTTTGGAAAATAAACTTTTCTCTGGCTCTCGGTACATTAATTTTCTGTTTCGCTGAACATCAACTATTGACGCTAAGGGCCAGTTTCACAAACGTCGTTTAACCGCTAACCCATGGTTAATTGATCCTCTGTCTCTTCTTGGATAACAAGATAGAGAAAGATAGGAAGTCAACTGAACTCTGGTTAACAGTTAACCGACGTTTGTGAAACTGGACCTAAGATATGCGCACTAACGTCGGTTAGCTGCTAACCGAAGGTTAATTGGATTCTCTGTCTCTTCTTAGATAACAAAATAGAAAAGGATAGGAAGTTGACTGAACTCTGGTTAACAGTTAACCGACGTTTGTGAAACTGGCCCTAGAAGTAAAAACCTCGTCGTCCGATCTCCGAGATGCCGCGGGGCGCCCCGGATCCCCCGGTCCGTCACTGCCGAGTGATTTTCGTTCCCGCTTGAGGAGAGGGGGGGCAGGATTTGTAAATACCCGTCAGCTGACCAGCAGGCTATCTCGAGGAAGGCGATATCGGAGCGCGACGTTCCATCCGCGAAGCGACGACAGCGGGGGCCCCGTGGACGCGGGCTCGGACGCGCGGTCTCGTCCGCGGACTCCGTGCATCCCGACGCGGCCGAGCGGCGGGCCTTCGGACGAGGAGCGGACTCGCGGCGGGGGTGCTCGGTGGATGCCCGTCAGCTGACGAGGATGCCTCGGAGATGCCTCGCGGTTAGCGGCGAGCGACGACGACGACGACGACGCGGAGGCGGAGGCAGAGGCGGGGGCGACGCGTAAGGCGCCCGCGGGGGTTGTTCGGGCGCCCCGGGGGGGCAGCGAGCGGCGATCGAGGGCGCGAGGATGTTCTGCGCGGAGGGCAGCTCGTCGTCGAAGGGCAGCTTCCTGCAGCAGAAGAAGGCAGCGCGCGAGGACCGGGCCCACGAGAAGCGCCGGGAGGCCGCGGCCACCCTGATCCAGGCCCACGTGCGTGCCTGGCTGGCACGCGTCCGGTTCACCAAGCGGATACTGTAAGTGCGGTTGGTGACGAAGCCCAGGATTTCTGTCTAGAGCGACCGGGATGGCACGTGTCCGCCGTGCGAACGGAAGTCAGTCCGGTTCGCCGATATTGAACTTGATACTGTACAGTAGCCGTGTAAAAATGACGCGGTTATCTTCGCGGCGTGAACAAATAGCGCTGATAGTCGGTCAGGTTCGCGGAACTCCGGGCGAGTGTTAAGATAAGTCGCATTATTGTAGGAATTGTGGCGCGGAGGGGGAGATTTTAGATGTTAGCTCTTTGTTTTCATTGCAAGATGCATTTTTGTCCGTCTCGATTTCGCTGGTAAACTTTTGTGAAGTTTGTATCTCTGCCGCAAGAGACGAATTCGATGTATAACTGTACGCGAGGATATGCCGGTTGTCTCACGAGACCCCCTTTATTTTCAGAGAAGAATTTGATAACAATTTCCTCGATGACATCGGCGCCGACAGTGCAACGGTGGAACTGAAACCTGCTCTGGAGGTGTACAGGATCGTTTCTAGATTTTTGCTAATTTATAAGAGGGAGAGAGACCAGGAGAGAATAGAGAGGGTGTGTAGGTGAGTACGCGCGCGACGCCAATTGCCTCCTGTCTCCTGGAGAGAGGCCCGGCAGTCTGAATCGAGACGCTCTTTCAGATACCTCGTGCTGACCCTCGACTCCGAGTCCCCGAAGGTATCCTACGTCGGAGTGGCGCTCAGCAAGGATCATTACATATCATGGATATCGCAAATGAAGGCAGTTTTGTACCACTGCCTCTCCGGCCTGGACGGCCTCAAGCCGGAGAGGGTATCGGACCACAAGTCCATTCTGCTGCGACTGCACACCTTGGTGAGCTTCACGTCGCCGGGAACGTGGGCTATACAGAAGGTGAAGGGCATGGACCAGTTGAAGACCGGCATGAGCCAGCTGTGCGCGAACATAATGGGCCATCTAGTTAACAACGGGTTCTACGGCACCATGCAGGTAGCGACGGCAACGACCGGCTCTTTTCGAGGAACCGTCCCCGCGTGGCGACTCAACGTTTGCGCTCTCCGTTTCAGGCTCTCTTGATGAAGGGACTGGGTCGCGCGAAAATCGCACTGAAACCAGTTACGCTTTCGGCAGCGGTCACCCTGACGCTGAGACCGCTGATCTCGTCGCAAATGTCCGACAAGCTGGTGTCCCTGTTCCTGATTAACATCTTTAGCGTGCCAGCCCTGGTCCATCACCTGAACGTCTTGTCGCCGGAGGTAGAAGAGAACAAAATATTTACAAGCCTCATTATATACGCCGCGATATCTCCTTTCTGATCCGAGTAGGTAAAAGTTACCGTCGTGTCTTTACAGTGCATTTCGTCGTTCATAACGAATAATCTGTTCGCGCGAAGTTTGGAGCTGCTCAACTCCGAGCAGAACTTAAGGATCGTCTTCAACGCTCTGGAGGGCAGTTACGCGCTTTGTTTGCTCGCCAATTTGATACAGCTGGCGAACATCGAGAGGGAGGAAGTGCTGCGAGAGCTCTGCTTTCCCTCTTTTACGGTAAGCCATCGCGTTAATCTTCCTCGTTACATGCGCACATCGGTAACATTTCGTGGATCCCTTTGCAGTTTGTTGTGACGAGAATGCTGGAGGCGTGTCAACAATACGTAGTCGCCAAGCGAAGCAACTTGACGCATTGGCATCCGGTATTAGGCTGGTTTGCGCAGACGATCGACACCTCGTTACAGGACGCGACTCCTTCGGTCAAGTTGCAGCTCGCCTGCCTCTGGACGGGCAGGATCGTTACGCATTTAATCGGTGAGAGTCATCGATTTTATATATCCTGATGTTCCTCGCAAAGAGCCGCAAGTCGCGCACAAAAGAGTGACGTCCGAATCGACAGACGTCGGTTCGCTTTCTGTTTACTTTTTATCTTTGTTTTTCCAGAGCAGCCACTAACCGAGTTCGTTGAAAAAGAGGTACCACCCGCGGTAGAGCAACAAAGTACCTCTTCCATAGGCGCCAATATTTTCCGACGAGCGTTCCTGGAGGCTCGCACTAATAGGAACAATAGCACCAAGAATTACAGGAAGCTGGGCAGTCCGGAGGCTACCAAGATAGCTCTGATCTGTTCTCTGTATCAAACGGCACTGCACACGCTCACGCAAATGAAGATCGAGATATTGACGGGTACGTGTAACAAGCCGGCGTGTAATCGTGCAAGAATCATGTATGCAAATGATATTTGCGACTAATGACGCGTATACACAAAAACAGGGTTGTGCTATCAAGGTAAAATTCTTTATCACATGTGGCTATTTCTGACCACCCTGGGACCGCACTGTGGTCTGAAGGCGTTTCTAGATCTCCTGGCGGCCAACACCAAGTGCACGGCGCCTGAATTCCAGATGTTGATACTGTTCGCCGATTGTATGACACACTACGTTACGTAAGTGACGCAACTTTCTTCCGTGGGATTCCATAAATTTTGTAATTTTACGAATTTAGCTTCAGCGATTTTATCCAACACTAATCTCTTTATCTCCCAATTTTAGCATCTTGGACGACATGGAAATGTACGAGCACCAAGATCCCTTCAAGCTCACGGATTTCATCACTATGTCATACTTTCTAAATCAATTCTTGTACAAAGCGGTTCTCACTAATTTATTCGGTAAGTCGATTTCTGCCGTCTTTTGTTAGATCGTTAATTAATGATTGCAAGAGGAAAAGTAGAAAGAATTCGAGGGTGTTTTTGAAATTTTGGATGTTGCAGATGTAAAGTCGGTATCCAGCAATCCTCTGTTCATCTCACTTTACATTCTTCTAATGGCGATCTATCGACGCGACTGCCGCAGAACGTTCTGCCCGGAAGGTCACTGGTTAGCCAAGTTAAGTATTTATCTTTTGTTTTACGAAGATTTTATATCGGAATGTGTTCGAAGAAAATGTCTTTTAACAAAAATTATTAATGTGTGAAATATTCATTACATGAATCTGTGTATTTACAACAAAGACTTGTTGCTTTTTACTAGATTCATCTTAATATTCGGTACATCGCGATTCAGTTTTTCTTTCTTTTTTTTTAACAGGAAGTACGAGTATCTGGCTTCTTGGCGGATTTGGAAAAAGGACGACGTGGCGCGGCGCTTTTACTTTCAAAAATGCCTCACGTCATCCCCCATTCCGAGCGAGTGGTATTATTTCGCAAACACATAGCCGACGAGAAAGCAGTAATGGGCTTGACCGAGAGCGCTTGTAACAGTCCACCAACTACTCTTATCGTCGTGCACAGGTCTATTGATAGGTTTTCTTCTTTTTATTTTTACTCGTTCTTTCAAAACTTAACTTCCAAAAAGTTCTTTCTTCAATTTGATAAAATTCGACATTACTTTCTACAAAACTAAATATCTGGCAAAAAGAAAAGTTTTTTTCAGTTTGATAATATAATGGCACATTATAACATCAGACAGACGTTTGCTTTTCTTCTTCTAAAACCCTGTTTTCAATCAGAGTTGGGAAAGTTACTTTATAAAAGTATCTAGTTACAGTTACAGTTTTTTTGCTAAAAATGTAACTGCGGTTACAAGTTACCAATTCTGAAAAGTAACGCGTTACAGTTACTCAAAAAATAACGAATCCTTACTGCGCAGTTACTTTCTTCCAATGAAAATAAAAATATCACATCTGCATTTGAACTGTAAAGCGTCGATTAAGGCGTTTATGTGTAAATGCAAGGCCTGATGCGAACTGTGGAGGTTCAAAAAATATATTAAGTAACTCTTAATGTAACTGAGTTAAGTTACAGTTACGGATTGAGAGAAAGTAACAAAGTTAAGTTGGAGTTACCAAAAAAAGTAACTGTAACTTCGTTACAAGTAACGAGTTACTTCCCAACCCTGTTTTCAATATGATACAATTTATCATTATTTCATGGTTCTTCGTATTGTACTACTTTCTTCGATCACTATGATATTTATATGTTATAGAACGCGAATAGTTGAGGACGGATACAGACAATTGGCCATGTTGCCGTCACAAGCATTGAAAGGTGTGATCAGGGTACGTTTCGTGAACGAGCAAGGTCTAGCCGAGGCCGGCATCGATCAGGACGGGGTTTTCAAGGAATTCTTGGAAGAGACAATAAAGCGAGTGTTCGACCCATCCCTGAACTTGTTCAAAGCTACCAGCGAAAACCGGCTCTATCCATCCCCCACGTCTTTCATGCAGGACAATCACTTGCAACTGTTCGAGTTTGTCGGGCGGATGCTCGGCAAAGCGGTTTACGAGGTAAACTCTTATTCACGTTCGAGCAATTTAATTGTAAATGACGGCATGGCTTCAAAATTATAATTACAATGAAAAATATTAAATGATAAGATAATATTTGGCAAATAATTACAGTATCTCTCTCGTGTTATTATGAGCATACAATTATTTTAATTATTTATATTTTATCCTTATCCTTCGGAGTCTCCATGTGATTTTACCATATCTGGATTACTCTGGGAAAAATAAGAAATAAACAAGACGTAATTATTATTCCCAAATAAAACCGGTTCTCTCGCAGTAATCGATCTTCTATCACTTTTCAGGGCATTGTCGTGGACGTGCCTTTCGCGTCATTCTTCGTCTCGCAATTTTCCGGGCAGACAGGCGGCGCATTGTATAGCTGGCTGGACGAGCTTGCCTCGCTAGATCGCGATCTCTATCGTAGCCTGACTTTGGTCAAGCACTACAAGGGCGATATTCGCCAGTTGGAGCTGACGTTCTCCCTCGACGAGGACGTGCTCGGCAAGCTGGTCACGCACGAGCTGATCACTGGCGGCCGCACCACCGCCGTGACCAATCAGAACAAGATTCAATATATTCACCACATGGCGCACTATAGGATGTATCATCAGATCAAGGAGCAAACGACCGCCTTCATCAAGGGATTCCGTTCGATCATTAATCCCGAGTGGCTGTCGTTGTTCTCGACGCCTGAGGTGACCACTTACATTTATCCGTAGTGCCGCCTATGACTGAGATATCAGACAATTAACTAGCATAAAATCGTTATTTTAAATATGACAAATCAAATATAATTGCGTATAATTAAATGTGCGATTTGGCAGTTGAATTACTGAATTACTGAATGTTTCATTAAATTTTTGAATTGGAATTTAAGCTCTAGATTTTGGAGGCAATTTAAAATGAAGTGAGCATCTTTTAAATACGAAACAAATATCATGATGCTCCGATTATTTCTATTCTATGTAAAGTAATATTATTAATATAATTATATCACTCAATTAAGTAATTGTGGAACACTTTGCAGTTACAAAGATTGATCTCGGGCGATAACGTACCTTTGGACCTGCGAGATTTACGCAGGCATACGCAATACTACGGCGGATTTCACGACAGTCATCGAGTGGTATGCTGGCTGTGGGACATCCTGGAGAAGGATTTTACGGAGGAAGAAAGAGGCTTGTTTCTAAAGGTACCGATTCCAGTACCGACAGTTCCTCTAATCGACCATTTTCTAATCATTTTCTGACGAGACATTCATGTCTCTAATGTCTATCATAGCAATCTTCGTATAATAATAAGTTGCACGATGATGTTTATGACAGTTTGTGACGAGCTGTTCGAAGTCACCTCTGCTGGGTTTTGCTCATCTGGAGCCACCTTTCTCCATACGATGCGTGGAGGTTTGCGACGATGAGGATACCGGTGACACTATTGGTACGATCGTTATAGAATAGTCTCGAGAAAAAACGCGCCACAATCTTTTCGTGAGCTTTCACCAGCAATAAAACCGAGAAGCTGACCTTCAACACCTTTCAAATTCTGTACTTTATACTTTATAATCGGTGATATCGCAGTCATCTTTCCAGTCCGCGGCAGCACGAATTTGGCAACGTTGTGTCGGCCGGCAAAAAAGTATCAAAGGTGTCAAAGTTTGTGTCTATGGTCAGCCTAGTGTAGTCAGGCGAGCTATTAGGCCAGCTATGATTAGCTGACGCAACATTGAGGCTGCGGTCCACTTGATGCTGCAAACGCTTCAACGTTCTTCTTTTCGTTCTTTCTTTGTTAAAAGGAAGAAGCATCTGCAGCGTCAAAGCGGACCGCGACCAGAGAAACACAGCCTGGACAACCTAAAGATGACCGTGATATTACTCGATGGTGCATACGTCTGTCCAATAAGAGTTTATTTCTTTAATTTTACCTCTCACAATTTCTTTAGCTATCGTAGACCTGGTAGATTGTAATTTTTAGCGGGAAAGTTTTGCCATTGTCAGTTTCCAAATTGCCCACGAATGTCTCTATGTGAATTTAACTCGTTTGAAACCTCTTTGCAATTTAGGCAGCGTGATCAGAGGTTTTTTTACGATTCGCAAGAAGGACCCGCAGAACCGACTGCCCACTTCGTCAACGTGTTTCAACTTGCTCAAGCTGCCGAATTATCAGAAGAAGAGCACGTTGCGGGAGAAACTGCGCTACGCCGTCACCAGTAATACTGGCTTCGAACTCTCCTAAGTGCTGCCAGTCGCGCATTTCTAACCCAGGAGAAGGGACGAGTGAAGGATAGTGTGAGTTTGTCGAAATATTGCGCGTCAACAGTTTTCGACAATCGGTGCGAAACGAGACTCGATCAGCAAGCGGATCACGCCGAGAGTTTTCACAGGAATGAAAAGTCGACCGAAACGGATCCGACGCTGTCTAAAGCGATGCCTAAACCGCCCTTATCCCCATCCAGTGCATAATTTTACAGCTTGATTAAACGCGTCGCTATTTAAACGCATGTTGATTTTTGGATGACGCGTCGGAGAAGTCACGCGAAAGCGTCGCGATTGTTTTTTTGTTTGTTTGAGAGAGAATCATTGCGACCGCACAGTATTGCTTGGAGAATCGATGGTATCGTAAAGCAACACGAGAATGTACAACATGAGGGTACACAATAACAAGTCTGCGGATAGATAACTGTTAGACACACACGTATATACACAAATATATATTTAAATATATTTAAATCGTATGACGGGGGCTAAGTATTTTAGGGTGAAGCCTGTTTACGACGTTCGTTTCTGCGGTCCTCGATATACTCATACAGGCACGCACTACCGATTTGAAGTACACCATACCTCATGAGCTTAATACCGAGATAATTGTGCGCTTGTTAGTGGATAGAGTCGTTGATCAATGTTACACTAACAATAAGATCGGGGGTGGCGGACGTTTAAATTTATTTTCATAGATAATATTGAGGACGACGTTTGTTATAGATTGCGCCACTGAGTGAACTACTTGAGGAATTGAATAAATAAGCAGGAGGAAGCCCCGTCCCGCCACAGTCGGAGAAAATTTGTAATATCTTAACAACATTGTAAATTGTTAAATCACGAGTCCATTATTCTCTGAATTATTACTTAAGTAATTTCGATGACACTTTGTGAGTTGACGTTTTCACTAAAACTCTTCTCGTCCAATTTGAACTGACAAATCTTAGAAAGATCTGTCCAAAGTAGGAAAATTAATATAGACACAAGTTTCGGGATCGTTTCGAGCAATCCTTTATAAAAGTTTCATGAGACTGTGGGGTCTGTCCTGTTTGTTGATTCAATTGCATTTGCATTCGCACTACGAAAAAAGGTTCACCACTCCCGCATTAACAAGGGAACATCCTCGAAGCTGGGGGATGATGCCTTGTCGACGAACCAGCGCGCGTGCGAAAAGAGTCTCCGTGAGCAATCAAAAAAGCGACTCGCGGGTTTCTAAAAGTTTTCCCCCCGATATGAAGAAAAAGAATCGACCGGGGAGGCCGCGATCTATTTTAAAAGCTATTTTCTCAAGATTTTTGTACGGACTATTGGCGCGACGTGCCGTCTAATCGATTTAACACGATCCAAGGGTACAATTTTCATGGGCGCTCGCGGATGAGAAGTCCCCGGGGTTCGTTCTGGTCGAAGGAGATTACGACAAGAGTCTCGTCGTGTTTCATGCGGAGGTGGAAAAGTACTTCGAGCATCCGTGATAAGAAGATGGTCGAATAGTGAGAGATTAGAGGGAGAGAGAAAAACAAAGAGAAATGTATTTTCTTAATTTTGGAACGAAACACATATTTTTCTTCTATCTCTGTAGTGAAACTTTACCGTCGTGACAAGTGAACGAGAGGGAGCGAAAGCGTTTGATGAAGGAAAAGCTGAGCCGCAAGCGCGGACAAAGTTGACAAATAAAATTTTATAACATTTTATAATTTATACATTAACAATTTCATTTTATTTTCTTATCACGGTTTTATAGACGTATTTATTATCGTAGTTTTTTTTTTAGTCACGAGGGACTCTACCTCCAATTGCTTCGATAATTATCTTATTCCGCTCGAGGTTTAGTAAAGTGGCGTAGAGGTTTCCTTCAGTCGTCACGGCGTGAAAACTCGACGAAGGTTCTACAAAATTCGTCGTGATCGCGACGCGTGCAGGATACACACGCGTGTGTTTACAAATACGAAGAAAGGAAAGAGGGCACACAAGAGGACTGCGGTATTCTGCGCGAGAAGAGCGAGGTCTCTAATGATATATTATTACCGATCTTACCTTTCGGGACGCGTTCTCCTAATAGACGACAATGCGAGAGGCATTGACGGAGGGAATTCGATGACAGACCAAAGAGTAAGAGCGAACGATTCGTGAGATGTAATCTTTGCATATTTTCCTACGTGATTAGGCGTTTGTTGCAGGCGTGCTGTAAAACCCCGAGCTCACGCAATCGCGATTCGAAGCGCCCCGGCGAGACGCGGTTAAATAGAAAAGAAAAAAAAAAACGAAGAGACCAGACGTTTGTGCAATTTTAGTTTTCGTCGATCGAAAATTAACGCGAATACCTCTCACATTAGAGCCGAAAGGGCGGTTCTAGGTTTTTCTTTTAACGGATGGAGCGCAAATCTGGCAATCCGATTTAGAATACGAAGTAACAGAGGATGTAAGGGCCAAGACAGGATGTTGGTGCTCGAGTGATTTTAATTTTTAAATTTATTGCGAAAAATAAAAATAAAACTCATTTGTATCCTTCATTACTTTGTATTCGTGGTTTCACGTCGGAGCCTTATGGATCGTATTTGTCCAATTTAGATCCCGTTTTAATTCTTTTGACTCACTTGATCAATTTTCCATCTTGATCCTTTATTTAGCCCCGAACTTTATCTTATCTATAAATTGTATCATTCTCAGGGGGCGCATCTCTTCCCCCCCCCTCCCGGATCCGCCTGGATTGCA
Organism: Vollenhovia emeryi; assembly: GCF_000949405.1. Lineage (NCBI taxonomy): Eukaryota > Metazoa > Arthropoda > Insecta > Hymenoptera > Formicidae > Vollenhovia > Vollenhovia emeryi. Next base: position 3,607,283 of record NW_011967246.1, read on the forward strand.
TTGGAACGCATGATATAATATCGCTGACTTTGAAAAAAAAATCGAGCAACATACCCGCGATATACCTGTAAACTCGGCCTCGTGTTTGCGCAATATCCATCGCTTTCGACGGAGCATACAGTTTAATTGACTCTGATTTTATTTACACGATGTACGTTTAATAAATCGACGCGACACTATATTTGTATAATGTTACCGCAGTTATTGTATCTGGCTGCAGGGACGTTGCGTGAGCGCGGGATTGTGTACATTTATTAAAGCGGAGCGGCGGACGCTCCGGTTCGTGGGTGTCCTTGTCGTAAGAGCGATAAAGTTTTAAGAACGGCTATCAATAATATAAGCGTAGGCTTAAGATTGGCGCGTCGAAAGCGGGAAGCTTGCGATTGTGAGACGACCTTACGTTCTGGCCGCGATCCATGAGGTTTAACGATTAACGTGGGGGGGGGGGGGGCATCGAGGGGAGGAAACTGAGGAGGAAATGCGTAGTTTCTCTTACAATTGCGAGGCGAACGACGACGACGCATTGTGTAAATCGCGCGTTTCGATCGTGCAAACGGCCGGCCCGCTCGCCGTTCACGATCGACCGGTTTAAATTATTAAGAATCTGTGTATAAGGCGAGGAGATTCTCTGTACAAGGACGGGAGAGATCCGCTAATTTCGTACGGTGAGGATTGGCAACAATCGTGTAAATATATACACACACGTCGCAGAAGCTGTTGTGTTTAATGTCGCGTGCACATTCGCTTTCCTTCCATGACGCAACCGATCCCTTCCTGCGGAAAAGAGACGCGAAAATTAGACGAGATACGAATTCCATTGCCAGAGAGAGAGAGAGAGAGAGAGAGAGAGAGAGAGAGAGAGAGAGAGAGAGAGAGAGAGATTGAACTTTATTAGCTTTCTCAGCTATTTCAATACACTAGTAATAATAAATATCTTACACTACCTTACAACTAACTTACACTTCCTTACAAACTAACTTCAACTTTCGTTTAAAACACTCCACTCTCTCGCTACGTCTTACTTCCATCGGCAAATTATTATATATATCCCTATTCCTTCGTAAAACATACTTTTTTGTGCATTCCTTGTTCGTCGTCATTCA
>NW_011967246.1:3611432-3624742 GCF_000949405.1 Vollenhovia emeryi
CCCCCCACTTACTACCACCCTGCGGCCCCCGCGCCCCCGCCCCCGCCGCCCGCCCAGGATCCCGTCCAGCCGGACCGACCCATCGGTTACGGGGCCTTCGGCGTCGTCTGGTGAGTACAAGCGGCCTCAGTTTCCCTTCTTCTTTTTCTCTTATGAAAATCGATCTCGATCTGCCCCGCGCGCGGACCAGCTGACGCGCGCGCGCGCGAGCGGCCGCGCTCCGATCGGGCGCCTTTGCGAGTCCCCGATTCATTCACCGACGCCACGTGTCGCACTGGCGTCGTTCGCACGATGAATGAATTTTCCTCGCGCTACGCTGCGCCGCGAAAGCGCCGCGTCATTCGGGCCGCGGGATTTTCGCGGGCCCCGTCCCTCGCCGGGGCGCGGGGGGATGATTTGGACGACGGCGAGAGGGTAGATTGCGGCGGAGAATTACGCGCGGGGCCTCTCGTTTCCCCGCAAAATTGCGCGCCATTCGCGTACGAACGACGCGGTCTTAACGGGGACGCCTCGGGAGGAGAGAAATATGGGCTCTCTGCTACGGCGCCGACGTTGAAATCTGAGGTTTAATTGAGCGATACGTCTCCTTTTCGAAACCTCACGACGGAATTGCCCGAGATGAGCGACGTTCGCCGGAAACCCTTCGATCGGCGTGCACCGGAATGGCCGACAGCACTTTGCGACGGCGAGCGTCATTTTCGGTAAATACGTACGCGACAAAACAAGACGAGATTTCTGCAATCTCGATCTTGGTCTCGAAAAATCTTAAATGCACGATATCGATCTCGACGATATCTTGACGAGATTGTCGATACAAAAAATGGCAAATATAGATGAATGTATCTGTTAAACAACGAAAGAGTGTAAGTCGCCAGTAGTTTATTATCGGTAGGAAGAATTGTTCAACGACGTTAGGCTGGCAGATGTCTTTATTAGTTAGATTCCAACGTTTCGACCATACGGATTGTGGTCCTTTTCAAGGAAATAGATGTTCTACACAGAGAGAATAATTCCTCCAACGCAAGTTATGGTTGACCTAACAATGTACATTGTTAGGTCAACCATAACTTGCGTTGGAGGAATTATAAAAATATGGTTGGGTCCAAAAATGACTATTTTGTTGGAGGAATTATAAAAATATGGTTGGGTCCAAAAATGACTATTTTGTTCTCTCTGTGTACAAGTTTACAGGACATTGCAGTGTGGAAATTTTTGTATCGCTCACATTATGAATTTTTCTACTTACAAATAATGAATTATCAAAGATATATCAGAGGAACGGTCTACGATCCATCCTTGGGTGTCATTCGGAGAAAGGTGTTCGATCTGTTAAAATTTTATCAGAAAAGAACGTGCGCTGTATATTATATATACCTACTTGCACTGAAAAAATTTTCTGGTTGAATATGGACGAATCAGATAATTCCTTTAGATTTTACCAGAATTCCTTTAGGATTTACCAGAATTTCTGTAGGATTACAGGAATTTCCTACCTTAACCTTTCTTAAAAGACTGAAAAGATAATAAAATATATTGTTCAAATCTCGTCGAGAATTTTAAATAATCTTGATCTCGTCAAGATTTTGGTATGCTGAGTCCCGATATCGAAACGAGAACGAGACTTTTCTCGCTGCGCATCTCTAGCGACGGAAGCTTTTCGCGGTTAATTTACGGCAGCGTTAATCTTCGCCTGTTAGCATAACGATATGCGGATATAAACCAGGACACCCGAGCGCGTTGCAGTCGCGGATTGTCTCTCGATTCGGTAGGTTTTGTACAAATCACGCTGGGAAATTGGAGCCGTCGTCACAAAGAGACACTCGTCGCTCGATTCACGCGGAGCATTCGGGTCCACGTGCATTTTTTTTTACGCGGTCGAGAATCGCGGAAATGGAGTCTGCTGCAGTATGAAAAAGAAAACGTGCGCGAGAAGCCCGTAATGCGCGTGATAATAAGATTACATTTCTCGCCTTTTTTTTTTGCTTTTAAGTTTACCCTTTTGCGAGATCGTCCTCCAACTGTGAGGTTATATCAGCGTGATATGTAAAAATTCCTTGAAATTTATGCCTAACCATGAATCCATTACGTGCTAAACTTCTTCAAGCGTTGAACTTGTGAAATTTCCCTTTTAAACATTTCCCATTTTGAAATAGCGGAAAAATACAAGACGAGAGTCGGGATCGAACTATGAAACCTATCTAATCGCTCGTAGCACAGAGCATACACGTCATCCTTGCCTTTTGTCTGATTTGTTTCTCTTAAGTTTACCTTATTGTGAGACCGTCTTCCAACCGTCTGGTTATATCAGCGTAATATGTAAAAAATCCTTGAAATTCGTGCTTAATCTTGATTAAACACTAAACCCACTAGGCGAACTTCTTCAAGCGTTGAATTTTTGAAAATTCCCATCTTGAAATACCCTTAACGGAAAAATATAACAGGACCGGGGATCGAACCGAGGAATCTATCTAATCACTCGTGTTAGCACAGAGCTACACGTCATCCCGGTATTCTCTCGCCCGTCCCTGTTTGCGGATAGCCACGTTTTCCGCGTAAACGGAGGGACTTGGCCGCGTAAATCCTAGACGGCGTTATCGCGCTCTAGCGATAGCTCTCGAAGCATCCTGCGCGCGCGTAAACGGTATCCCGGTAGAAAGTGGAGCGACGAGTACGCGGCAATCGACGATCACTCGCGCCAAGTGTATTCCGCATAGGTGAGAGCGAAGCTCGTGGAGGAAACTCGTTTGCCCTTTTCCACGTTTCAGCGCGAGCCTCTCCGGCTTCCGGTTCTTCTCGCCCTCCCCCCCCCCCCCTCGCGTTTTCACGGCGGAGCAAACGAAAACGCGCGTCGCGCGGCAGAAAATTTCACCGAGCGGTCGGCCCGAGAGCTGGTCCCGGCGTCTGAAAAGCGTATTTTTCCACCTCCCCCCCTTTTCCGCGGGGAAATTGGCGATAAATCGCACTCGAAATCGAAGCTCGAGAAGCGCGGCGAAAATAGATATAGAAACGCAGTTGTGGAATAAAATTTCGCCGCGTAATTACAAAACAAAATTGCGTCAAATGGACGCATTTGTGGAACGCACCCTCACTAATTTTTTTTTATAACGTGTAAAATGTGTGTGAAATAGATATACGCGGGGGGGAAAACCGCTGACCAAAATCTTGTACACCAATGCCCACTAATGCCCAGTGGACATTACTTTATCTTATCTCATTTTATCTTATTTTATCTTATTTTATCTTTATAATGCCTCAGCAAGGCCTAATGCCCAAACTAATGCCCAAAAAAATGCCTAGTAATGCCCAGTAATGCCGCAAATTCGTACACCACAATGCCCTCAGCGGTTTCCCCCTCGGATATGCGCGAAGGTGTGTAAATTGTTGCCCGTTGCGCGCGCATCGCGCGCTCGCATTCGCGTTTAGATAACGCGAAATTACGCCGTTATGTTATTCTGTTAACGGGCCATTATCTCACGCGCGTATCGTCGACCCTGCAACTTTTCGACGCGTAAGAAGAGAAATTGTCTCGGGCTGTTCTTTTATATTTTTCGAAATTGAATCTCGTCGAAAACAAAAGGTCGAACGTCCTATCCCCCCCCCCCCGTCGCTGATTATTCGCTCGAAATTGTGCGTTAAAAATGTAATAATGCGCGCGGGACAGAAGGAGCAACGTCGATAACGTCGGATATTCCAATATTGGCACTCTATAACGAATGAATTAAATTCGCCCGCTCCCTTTCACCGGCACGGAAAATCGGGCAATGGGGGAAAAAAAAATTGGAATCCGCGCTATAACAATATTTGTGTAACGACACTGTCTATATTTATCGTATACGCCCGGCACGATATTTACGGCGGCGTTTATTCCGCCTGCCCGCCTCTCTCCGGCGAAAAATATCGTGGCTTTTCCACGCGCTTTCCACGACGCTCCGTTCGCGCGCGCGACGAGGATCCGTTAAACACCTTTGTCACGGCGACACCGGCCGGGTTTTCACTCCTGGACTCCTGCGAGAACGACGGATCGTCGCGCGAAGTCGTTCACTTGATTTATCTGCCTTTAAGCAGCGCACGCCGCCGTTGCACTCGAGCTCTCGCATCCGAGTGTACAAGGTATTCGCTTTAAAACGCCTTGTGAGACACTGTCGCGGGCAGGAAGTGGTTTTAACTGGACATTAGACCGCCTTGACTGCACTGTTACCGAAGCAAGTGCTTCTAAATCAACATCGGACCGTGTCGACCGCATTGTTATAAAAGGAAAAGGTTTCTGTATTGACATATAGACAGAGGATGCGTGTCCTTCGAATTTGCGCTCATTTAAGGCGAGCTTCCTCGTCACCAGATGTATTTTGGTCCTTCCGGGGAATTGAAATTATTCTCTGCTCCATATGTGGCGAGGGAGGAAGAATTTCTTTCGAAATGTGAAAACCTTCCCTTCAGCTCGTGCAAAAGAACGGACGATAAATCAGCTCGCCTCTGCAGTTTGCTGACTTTTGATGTGACAGCTCATTTTTTTCGAACTTCCTCCTTTTCAATAATGCAATAAGTAAACTGCAATTTTCACCGAGATTCCTACGGTTTCTCTTCTGTTAAAATTTCCTTGAGACTGTGGGCGGAGTATAAATCCTGTTGCTTGAACTCCCAAGGCTGAATTTGTAAAAAAGAAAACTGCGCTTTCAGTCGCTCTTCATTCAAAAGTTACCGACCTCTCGGCATTTTTGTCAAGAAAGTAACGAGAAAGAATGTGACTCCGATTTCGATGTTTAGCTTTAACAATATTTTTCACAGGAAATACACCATACAATGAAATAAATCTGTTTTGGAATTTATTAGGGCACTCTTAAATAAGAAAAAAAAAATTTTGTCGTAATTTAAACAATTTTTTGGTCTTATTTAAGAGTGCCCTAATAAATCACCAAAAGGATTTATTTCATGGTATGGTGTATTTACTGTGACAAAAATTGTTGAAGTTAAGCATAGTTTTTGGGCCTTTGAAGACTCCTTAACATCAGTGTTAATTGTTCCTCGAATATTGAACGAGATCCGCTTCAGTATCTAATAACAACATTATTTTCGACGCGTCTCGCTGCAGAATTGGAAGCTGAGAAACTCATTTCGGTGCGGTCGATCCATTCGCGCGATATCAAAATCGAGGGTTCGATAGACAAGGAGAGCGCACGTCGGGGCTTCATTGACGGTCTTAATTAGGGGTTTATCCCTCTTTAATATCAGATAAGTTGGTCTGCAAACCGAGTGGATCGCCCGGCGCGCGAATGGACGAGGCTAAAGTACCTCGACCTTATTCCACCGAGCTGACTTAGGAAAATACAGGAGAGAAGGAGCGAGCGGGCTTCGCTAACGCACTTTTACCGATTCTGCGAGTCGGCACTTTCGTGGCGCCTTCTACCGCGCATCGATTGTAAATATAAACTGTTTTAACCTTCTTCAGTTTTATATTTTCCAAGTCCAACGTAAACGTTTATAAACTCGTGCTTCGCGAGGATTGATGACTGCGGCGGACCGGAGTACGATTGGAAGACTCGATTGCGACGAGTGTAGGCTTAATATTGATGCGCGGAGAGAATTTTCTCTCAAAATTTAACCCGACCTACTTAAATCCTTTCCGAGCGGTGCAGATTTACGTGAAATCGGTAGCGCAGTGGAAGACGATACAAAACTATAAAACCAGGAACGTTCGAGCGCTAGAAGATCGTGCGATAACGGCAAAATCTAATTGTGCCGTTTCTTTCCTCACCGTCTCAATCTCACTGATACAGAGTCTTCCGACGCGCACGTGCGTGCTGTAATAATAATATACGCGCGGAGGGCAAGGTCCTAGCATTGACTCCGAACAGCGCTGTTGCAGTAAATTGCACAAGCCCGGCCTCTCGTTCACCGCCAATGCGTATCCGACTCTTGACAGTTTATTCGACGCTAATGGAAATATCGATCTCGATACTCGCCGTGAAACGAATCCTCGAATTGTGGTTTCGGGCTTTTTTTTTTTAATAGTCCTTCGACACGAGTTTTATTATATTCACGTCATATTTCGAAGATGTAAAAAGTCACTTTGCAGGTGGGAGACGCGTTGCCATTTGAAACAACGGCGCGGCGCGCTTAGAATTATTAGAGCCACTTATCAGAGACCGGCCGTAAGAGTTCGTCAAATTCCTGCGAGTGAGATAGTCCACGTTTCTCTCTCACTCGCAGGAATTTGGCGAACTCTTACGGCCAGTCTCTGATTACGGGGTCTCCAAGAATTATCATCCCGGGGCGTCTCGGTGTAAGGCGGGATTGTTGATTCCCGATTGACGTTTTTAATTGGGAGCGCGCGTTAATTTCAACCCGGACGACACCGCCTTCGACTTACGACAGGACCGACTTGTCGCTCTCAGGATCGTGCATATTCATGCAGGGGTTAATCCAACAAGTTCTCCAATGGCCTCGGCAATTAATATCCATTTGCGCCGGAACGCGTAACGAGTCCGACGCGCGGATATTTTTTTTCTTCACCTCACGTGCTAACATCTGGACGTTGGAATACACAAGGTGTCTCGAACGTTCCGCCCGGCGCCTCTTCGCGGCGCGACGAGGCTCCTCCCGCGATAGAGATTTCGCAGGGAGAGAAATATTTTGCCGGGGGAACCGCGCGATTCGACAGAACCCAGGATCTATATAGTTTAGAATTTATGGAATATCTGAGACTCTGGACACCTCGGTGTGGCCGATGAATTTTAAATGACAATCCTGGTCGTGCGATAGCTCCGTTCTTTGAATTCCACTCACAGCGGGTATTGGCAAAAAGGGCCAAGGAGTAAAAAAAAGTCGACTTCGTATCAAATAATTAAACTGATTTGTTTTGTTAGATGTAATTTGTAATTGTTTGCGATTAAAAAGAGCCTCCTTGTGGCTCTTTAAAGCTCGAGCTGGAGACTTTAACCGACCGGAAAAGGATTGAAACCATACATTGCGTTGCGATCTTTTGTTATATTTATATATTTAGATACGTATTTATAAAATTTATAAAACTTTCAACTCGATCGTTAAAATTTGAACGAAAAGGAGCGACGATCTTTCTTCCGAAGGCTCCTTTTAATCAGAAACAAATTCAAAGTTGGAGGCTCTTACAAACAGTCGATAAATCAGCCTTTTGCGTTGTCGCGATCTTTTTCCGCTTCACGCTTTTGAGAATAATTCCGCCTCCGCGCCATTTATCGAGTTTTCACCGAGAGCTCTAAAATCTACTGTCGCGTAAGTCCGGCACACCGTGTATAGTTAACCTGATGCATTCCTGGAGCGTATACGCGATGGCGACTGGTACTGCTGGTGCTCACACAGGTGCAAGAAACACGAAACCATCTCCATCGCGTGCCGTGCGCGATCGCGTTTCTGTAAATTGGAGTCAATGTTAGAGCCGCCGGGAGAGGAAAAAGGGGAGGGGACGAGGGGAGAGACGGAAATGATCTTTTTGCGTTCCGAATTGATTAGCACGACGGAATCCCACCTTCGCGTTGTCCTGCCGAGGCGACACAAAACCGCGAAGATCCGTATTAATCCGCAGAATAATCCATACTGATCGGGGAACGTGTCGATCACGTACGCCGGAGTGATTAAAGAATTGGCGTCTAAAGGTTATAACAGATTTAATACACCGTGGCAGAGACTGGAGAGGCTTGCCGGGCGTTGTATAAATTTGACAGCCCGTCGTGGATTTAATACGCAAACGAAATAAGCGAAACGTACTTTCTCCCCTTTGCTGTGAGATTATTTTCAATTAAAAAATTAAAAAGTCATTTAGACACTAACACCCGCCTTGGCTCTTATATCCTTTATTACTTCGCGCCCAGATTATTTTCATTCACGCACGAACGAGTGAGATCTTTCGGGGACCAGTGATCCGTGTACGGGTCAGAGGTCGGTGTAAATAATTAATATACATTACAAAGGGGTTCGAGAGCGTCTGTGCGCTATCAGAGATGTCGCGCGGATGTCTCTCTATTCATAGCTAGTCAATCGAACTTTCATATCATAACGCGTGACAGCGACGAGTGCTTTTTCGCGTGCGCGAAAAAGCAGAAAAAGCGTCGGGCGGAAACCGCGGCGCCGAAAGCACCGCGTTACGTTTTTCCGCGATCGAGTTCGCGGGCGGCGGCGGCGGCGTCGCGCCGATTGAATCTCGATAGCGGGGAACACGCTATTCGCGCAAAGGTCCGCTGACGTGACGTGCAACGGATGGCGACGGTAAAACGCGTGCATTCGGCATCTCGTTCACGCGCGCAAAAAGCGTTTTCTCCCTTCGGCCGGACGCGAAATCGCCGGCTCGATAACCGCCGCTGATAACAGCCGGCCCGATCGAGGGCGGGGACGACACCGTTAACGCTTTTCGTTCACGGGCAATTTTCGGATCGTCGAACATCTCAGACTCTCCAGATATTTAATAAGTAGGTTTTAGTCGACCTTAATTGCCGCGTATTTAATAAAAGAACATACAAGGCGACTTTTCGACCTGGGGTCTAGGTCCTTTTCAAGCAAGTTCTAAAATGCAAAACCCGATAGTCAGATAAACAGAATACACTGATAAATAATTACAACGTGTATGACACAATAATAAAATAAGTAAAAGGAACAAGGTTACAATTAATAAATAATACAAAAGATACGGTTTGTCACAGCGGCTTATATGAAACACCAGATTGGAAATAAATCCTGGACCAGTCAATTACCTTAATAAATAATCCAGCAAATGTAATATGGAGTCGAAATTATAAAAGTCCGAAGGAAGTGAGTCATAATTATAAAATTTTCGGGCACAAAGTTTTAATATATACACACAGTTGAAAAATGTGTGTTAAATTTAACAGATATCACATGTCCCAAAATTTATTTCAAATTATTTTGAGATTCGCATTTATTTTGTGTCATAAAATATTAACACAGTATTAACGTGGTCGTTTAACATATCCACTTTATGTTAAATTGACAGAAAAATTTGTGTGGACCGTTTGGGACATGCGGTATCTATTAAATTTAACACAAATTTTTCAACTGTGTTGAATCAAAAAGACTATTCTGTATTAAGGAAATTCATCGGTTGTTTCTAAGATGCAATTCTTCAATTTTTAATTGTTTGCCATTAAAGAGAGCCTCCGCCTTCAGAAAGGGGCTGTTTAAAAGGAAGTTCTATGCCTGAGAATTTTTTCTCCCGTAAATACGTGCAAATACAATGTTTTGCAAATTTCCCGCATCGATCGTCTGACATTGTTTGCGAGAGAAAAATATCCTTCGCGCGCGAGAGATAATTTCTCGGCGCTACATTATTTTTCTGCAGCATTCGCTTCAACGTTTCGCTCGTGAAAAAGTGCACTTCGCGAAAAGAAATATTCGGCGCGGCTCTTAACACACGTATGTAAATTTTATTTACGCATTTAGAATAAACGAGGAGGGAAGGGGGGGGCGCAGATATATATTATTGCCTGCTAATTGTACATGCGAATGGCTCGTGGAAACGACTAAACGGACAGCGGGGGTTAACGTCAACCCCGGTCGGCGGGTATCGAGGTTAATTTTAACCGGGCCGCAGGTGGGCCTTGTACCCTAACCCGCCGCCGACGGAGGCCGAGCCAGCTGCCGGCGAGCAGGTGATGCCGCAGCTGCCGGCGAGCACGTCCTCCTCGTCGGATCCCCCCACTCGTCCTGGACCGCTCTCGTCCTGGATCGATCGATGGTCTCGCTCAGAAAAAGTAGCGCCGGCGAAAACCCCGCGCGCGCGATGCGATCGATCGCGAAACGCGCGCGCGCTTACCTTTAATTGCCTCGCCTCTTCCAGATGTCGACGTGCTTTTAAATTGCGATGCACACGTATTTCTCCCGGCGTTGCCCGAAATGAACCGGGGACGAGCAGTTCGTATTTACATGCATTTAATAACGTTGTTAAATGTGAAATGTACAAAATCAAACGCGTGTGTGCACACAGAAAGAAATATTTTATACCTAAGGTGCGCTCTCGCACGAACCGACCAAAAGTAGAAAAAAATTGAAATTTAGGTATGTTGCAGTTGTAAATTTTATCTATCAGTGCGCGAAATTTCAGACCCGGTCGCCGATGAAGTAAAATAAAGGAAAAAAAAAACGTTAAGGTTGTATTTTTTAACATTCCAGTAAACACCAAGTAACGGTTACATAACATCAATATTATAATTTCCTATTCAACAAGATAAATAATATAACACCCATGTTGTATTACATTTGCATTGTTAAGTAGGAAATTATAATATTGATATTATGTAACTATTACTTGGTGTTCACTGGGATAGGGTGTGGGTTCGCTCGCAGGAGCGCTTTGAGGGTTGATATTATTTTGTAGAAAAAGTGGATCTTAACAAAAAAAACGAGAGAAACATAATAAATGTCACAAGGATTCAAATGTGGTATTAAGTATATGAGGTCACCGACCTCTGCAAGCAAATACTTATTAGTAAAGTCAAAAGGGGAGATTTTTCTCTAAAAAAAAATGGCGGTTAAAATTTTTGTTTAATGTTTAACGCATTCACGTGTTAATTTAACATACTGCTCTTGTGTTAATTGACCTCAAATGTAAAATTATAAAAATAACTGAAAAGAAATGTCGAAACAGCACAATGTGTGCTTATTTTTTAATCTGACACAATACACACGTTCTATTTTATTAGTAACAAAATTTATCTGTTCGAAATTGACAGAATAAAACGTTGATTTTATTCCACATAACATAAGTGAGAGTGATTTCGAACCGTCATTTGACTTATCACATATGTAAAATGTAAAAATTACATAAAATTCATTTTGTCACTAAAAATGTGTTAATTTTGCACGAAATTTATTTCAAATTATTTTGAGATTTGCATTAATTTCGTGTTAAAATATTAACAGAGTATTAGTGTAATCATTTATAGCATATTCATATTATGTTAAATTAATACAAAAATTTTGTGGGGACCGTTTGGGACATGTATAATAATATCTGTTACATTTAACACAAATTTTTCAACTGCGTACGTACTTTCTTTCTGGTAGCCCTCACTACCCTTTGGAAAAGTTTATGAAAGTGTCGATATTTCACGAATAATGGCGGGTTAACGTACGAATAAATACTTTCGCAGTACTTTTATTAAAATTTTAGATAATAAGCTTAATATTAATTGAAAGTGCAATGAGTGATTAATTGAATGACGCGGTTCCCTTGTGAAACGTAATCGCTATATTTCTTTTCAAGTTGTCTGTACGACACATGGAAAATTGGTAGTGCGCGTAACACCGGTATTTCCGGCACGACACGACATTTTTATACGACATATTTCGCAGAGATAATAGAATTGTATAATATTTTTACAGCCACTGCAGCAATTGGCAAAAACGAAAGGAAAATTATGTCTATAACAATTATTTCATCTCTCCAGAATTACATTGTATTGTATGTAATTATTTTATACAGAGATAATTCTTTCCCAACTCGCAATTCTACGGGACAAAAAAGGGAACAAGTTGAGGAGGAGAAACGCAATCTTCCGTAAATTCTCGAATCTCGATACTTTCCTCTTGCCTCGCACAAAGCAAAGAGCGACTCATTGCTTACTCAATTAATAAGAGACCGACGAAAGTCAAATTGCGACGGGCCCGTTATCGAAAATCCCGGCGAGGGAGTTCGGAGTTTGAAAAAAAAATGCGATAAAAGACTACAGATTTGTTATCGTTAAATCGTCGACTGACGATCGGGAATCGTGGGAGAAACGAATTACCGCGAGGTAATTCCGGGCGGCGTTTCGCGGGCGGGTGTCACGTAGAGGCGCGGGGCGGGGAAAAAAGCGCATTCGGTTCTCGCGAGTGCGATGATCGTTTGATCAGAAAGATTTAATATCGGAATTCGGAGCCGCCGCCGCCGCCGCCGCCGCCTCTCGCGGTTATGAGCGCGGATCAATCCGGGAAACGCATTGAATTAGCCCCGTCGTCTCGTCGGGGCGGGCGAAAAAAAAAATTCAATTTCACGCTCGCTCTCCGCTCGGCGGAAAGCGCGGCCTGATATGGGCGTCGCACGCGATTCGGTAATCCCGGGATCGGCGAAAATGTATAACCTGCGGGCTTCGGAGACGACCGTAATTCGCTTAATCGCTCCCGAACACACGTGTCCAGGTATCGCGCGCGCGCGCGTCTATTAAAATGTAAAAGCGAAATGAAAAGCGGAGGGAAAAAACGTACACAAATATTTCCCTACGCGAAGAAGAGTTTCCATTTGTATAACCGTCGATACGATCTCGCGCGCGGATATAACATCCGTCACGTGGCAGATAAAGTATCGAATAATAGAGGAGCCGATAGCAGTAATGATGGTAATTAGCAATGTCGCAGGATATCGAGTGGCGCGAAGCAAACGGCGGTACAATATTATATAAGTACGATACTTTTCATCTCGTTACCTCTGAAGCCTCGCCTCGATTTCGCGCATATTCGTGTCTACTTACGCCATTATATTTCCGGCTTGCTCATTTACAGTTATTATCTCCCATTATTATGATTATTATGTCCGCTTAATATAATTCGTGTAATAGGAAAATGTTATTTCCGCCCGGCAGAATCGTATTTTGCATTTACGTTCGTCGCCATCCGCGCGAGATCCCGCGAAACGCGAAACGCGAAAATAGCTGTTTTGCAACGGGAGGGCCTTTTGATTCTCCGCCCTTGTTCCGTTCGTTTTTTTCCCCCGCCTTTCGCCCCGCGATTCAAAAAGTGAGAGCACTCGTCGAAATGTATTGTCGCCGTGAAATGGTCGTTTCCGCCGCGATAGATTGTGCTCAGTTAATGGGGAGTGGGGGGAGGAGGGAAAAAAAGCATCGCGATTCGAAAAACAACGTGCTCGTCGGTATCGGCCAATTGCGGCACTTGTCCGCAAATTTGGTAACGCGTCCGATTCGATTGCGATCATTTCGGGCGCACCGCGGTATCGTCGTCGGCGGGGCGTGTTGACGTTTCCGATTATCGACAACGAAAGCGGAAAGGTAATGCGATTCTAAACAGGATATACGAAACCTCTGGCGAAAAACGCCGGTGGCAACGGACACCTCGACGAGTCTCGGGCCAGTGATGCCCCCCCCCCTCCCGAGTTGATTCCGGGAGCGCGAAATATTTTACGCGAGCGTCGACGTTTCTTCTCTCTTTGTAGACCCTCGCCTCCTGCGAACTCGCAAATCTACCTCGGAAGATTTAGACTCACAATCAGACGAATTTAACGGAGAATAATACGCGATGTATTATGAAGCCTCGCGTCTCTCTCTCTCTCTCTC
>NW_011967246.1:3626833-3633662 GCF_000949405.1 Vollenhovia emeryi
AAGGGTCGGACTCAAATAGTTTCGGAGATACAGACTGAGAAAGGATACAAATAATAAATATATTTCCTAACTCCGCCGAAGAATAATTCTTCCTTCCCGCGGTAAAGTTGATTAAACACGTAAGTCGCAAGTGTTTTTGGCACGGCGCGCTGCGCGCGCCCCACCCCCCATCCCACCACCACCTCCGCCCACCCCCTCCCCACCCCTCCTCTCTAGAGTCCCTGTAGTAAGAGTCTGGCAAGAAATATTCTCCGTTTGATTGGTTTGACGCAAAATGGCGGAACCAATAAGGTGTCTCGAATCTGTACTCTGAACGCGGGATTATTATTATTATTATTATTATTATTATTATTATTATTTGGTTACCTTTGGTCTGTTCGTTATCGCTGTATTACTGCACTAGTGCAATTAACTAACTGCACTAGTGCAGTAATGCAGCGATAACGAACAGACCAGACGCCATTTTGCGTCAACCCTTGCCAGACTCTTACTACAGGGACTCTACACTGAAAAAAATTTCTGGTTGAATATGGACGAATCAGATAATTCCTTTAGGATTTACCAGAATTCCTGTAATCCTACAGAAATTCTGGTAAATCCTAAAGGAATTCTGGTAAATCCTAAAGGAATTATCTGATTCGTCCATATTTAACCAGAAATTTTTTTCAGTGTAAACATTACTAGGCATTTTTTGGGCATTAATGGATGTTATTTGGCCTGGCTCGGACAC
Organism: Vollenhovia emeryi; assembly: GCF_000949405.1. Lineage (NCBI taxonomy): Eukaryota > Metazoa > Arthropoda > Insecta > Hymenoptera > Formicidae > Vollenhovia > Vollenhovia emeryi. The sequence goes on from NW_011967246.1 coordinate 3,627,564, forward strand.
TGAAAAGAATCTAAGAAGATAAAACGGTAAAGCACGATAAAAAAAAGCATAAGATAACAGAAGATAAAAATGTAATGCCCACTGGGCATTAGTAGGCATTGGTGTCAGGGTTGGCAAAGTTCCACGTTTTTTGGATGAAGTCCACGTCTGTGGTAAAAACCGGTAATTTTCGGAAAGAAAACTGGTCTTCTCTATTAAAAACGATAAGATGAGTAGAAAACTTTTAGAGAACACTGCAAGAAAGTATTGTTTCCCGCATAAACTAAAAACTAATATAAAATTTAGTATCTCCGAAGTTCTCGTTCTAGAAATACGTGTTAATTTCAGTAAAACAATTTTTTTAATTGAAAAACTTATTACGTGGGTTTCTTTTTAAAATAGCGATTGATATCCATGATTTAGTATTTAAAACAAACGTCTTTTCTCATAAAGACCATAAAAATGTCTAACATTTATATAAATATATTTCAAGCATTAGTTACTTTTATAATTTTTGCCACTTTATTCCATTGGATAAAGTCCGGGACGGCAAAAGCTGGAATTCACCATGGTTTGTTTCCACCCCCTGGACATTTCCAGCCAACCCTGATTGGTGAACACGATTCTGGTCAGCGGAGTACGGTCTACTCGTCCAGCCACTTCGGATTGTATAATCATTGTTGTAATACCCTTCGCGATCCTCTGCGTCAATTCTCACGACGGCAATCCCCGCCCTCGGATGAATTTACGCGCCGAGATCTCGCGGCGGACGCGTGGCAGACGCGATAATAAATCGCCGTTACTCGCATAATCGAGCACGTTCAACGGCGGCTCCGTAAAATATTTGCGGCCTCCTCCGCCCTCCCGGTCGTGTCTCTTTAACGCTCGGCGCGTCACGTTCGACGTCGCGCTCGCTCCGCGTGCCTGGCCGACCTACCTGCCGCGTCGACGTTGACCTTGACGCAGCAGTGGTCGACCGGCGATGATGACTCCGTCGTAAAGGGGACAGGGGCGACGTGGTGCCGGGTCCGCGAGCTGAAGCGAGTGCACGGTGATCCACCTGCAGGTTTACGATCGCGATCGCGACGTGACGCGCGTCACGTGGTGTTCTTTCTTTCGCGTTCTGGCGCACTGGAGGCGTCGCGAGGGACACGCGGGCCGCCCTTCGAGGGCCGCGACGCTCGGGCTTGTGGGGTGGTAGGTAACCGTTTTCGGAGAGAGCGTCAGCGTAAAAATTTAGATTGGAATATTCCAGTCTTCTTTTTTGCGGCGGTACGTTATGTCCCGGGGGGGAGACGTTTTTACAGCTGGCGCGTTCTTGCACGTGGAACGCTAAATATCCAAAAATAGGGGTGAAAGGGTGAAGCCGCGACCGCGCGGTTGCGGCGGCTTGGACAAGCGAGCTCTAATAAAGAGCGAGAGCGAAGCGCTTCTGCAGCCTCTCTCTCTCTCTCTCTCTCTCTCTCTCTCTCTCTCTCTCTCTCTCTCTCTCTCTTTCTCGCGCTCTCGCTCTCTTGCGCTCTCACTCTCTCGCTGCTACGAGCGCGATTGTGCCGGTTATTTGCGGACGGTGGGAGCACAACAGAGCTGAGAGGCCGCAGCGCCGTTTCGCGCACATTGTGTGCGCCCTGACAGACTGTACTGGGTGCGCCTGTAATTCGGAGCGCGATTCGCGCCGCGAGTCGGTTACAGAAACGCGATCCTCGATCGACTTCCGCGAATGCGAAATGATAATCGATTAGTAACAATAATGACGGTAATCCAGTAATCTGCGAAGCAGACAAACCGCGTGAAATTGTAAAGGGCGCAGTTTAAAAGGAACTCGTTGTAAAGTACGCATTGTTTTACATATTTTTTCTGATCTCTAAGAAAGTTTCTATTCTCTTACACTGATAAAAAAATCTCTTAATAAAAAAATATTACTTTACTCAAGAAAATTGAAACAAATTAAAACATGCATTTCTTTAATTTAAGTATTTATTAAATATCAAACCGTAGATCATTTTAAATTAAAAAACATTTTACTTTAATTCTATAAAATGTTTACTAAGTATTGGATTTCTTATTTGACAAAAACAATGATTTTATTTAATAAATAGTATTTCTCTATCTCACGAAATCTCTAGTTGAATGTAGAAAATGTAATGATTTAAATTAATTTACCTAATATAATACACAGACTTACGTGAAATTTAATATTTTTATTTAAATAGAATAAATATTTACTTTAGCAAAAAAAAATAATTTTAAGTAAATCTATATACTTGGTTTAAAAAAATTTTATTGTCAGTGCAGAATTCCGGAATTCCGCACCTCGAATCGATGCTTTCCGGAAGTCTCTCGGTAGAAAATTATTTGGACGTGAGGTTGAATTCGATTCTTCGTGGCGTCTTGGATCTTAATAGAGTCTAATTTAGTTGGAGAGAGAGAGAGAGAGAGAGAAAGACTCGGGATTCTCTCCCCGGTCCGCGACGTCGGTGTCGCGATAGCGCGATTTGGAATCAATTTCGCAGATGCCACCGTATATATGCTGTGTGCACAAGGAGGGAAAAGCGAGCCGCGTCGGAAGCAATACCGTGACGGCCACTGGCCTTCTTCGCCGCTCTTTATTCCTTCACGACGACTCTTGGCTCCTTGATCTTTCTCTTTGTCCTTTCTTGACTGCAGGAACACCCCGAACTTTCAATTCATTCTTCACGGCCGGAGCGTCTCTCTCGCTCTCTCCCACGGCTCGTCTACATACAACTTACCAAACTATTTCTCATGATCTATCACCGTAATCGCTTTCTACTTTGCGAAATGTAGAAACTCCGGGGGGAAATATATTAAGGCAGAGATTTACTTCAATTGTATTTCTGCCGTGTTTTCCTCTATCGCGCGTAATTGCATTTAACTGAACTCGGGTTTCGCCGGGTTTCAAGTTAAAATTTGTATCGCGCGTTAATTTTCTACACTCGGGACTTGAAGAAACGGAAACGATCGATGAAGGGGACACCGACGCCGCGGCGTCTTTCCGGCGATCGCGTTCTCGTTGCTCCTCTAGTTTTCGAAAAGGAATTACCACTGAATGTTTCACGAAGTGGAGCATTTTCGCGTTCACATCCGAGCCTCAACGAATGGAAAAGAAGGCCGCGCCGCTCCGACTCCGCGGGGGCTCTCTCTTTCTTCCTCTACTCTCCTCCGCCTCAACCCCCTTCTCTCTATTTTACGGCCGGTCTCTGGTCTAATCTTGAAACCGTGAGAAACGAGAGTAGTGCCGCCGTCCTTCACTCTCGATCGCGAAACGAAAGCGCTGCGTTTGTAAATTTATACGCGCCTCGATATGCCACACCATATGACCGGGGCGCACGACAACGGCTGCGTTACAATTTTCTATGAAAAATAAATGCGCTTCCCCGAAATAAAATTACGCGCGGTAATCAAGTAGCGATGCTAATTAACGCGCGACATTTCGGGAGCGTAAAAAAATGTCGTAAACTCGCGCGCTTTCGCGCGGGACCGTTCGTTGGTAACGCGGAGTTTCGCGGGAGTGCGGATTCCGCGTATCCTTCGGGTCGAAACGTCGCGGTCGACGTCGGCGGCGGCGGCGGCTCGTTACCCTCGCCGTCGACGACGCCCGCCCCCGGCGTCGCGACGCTCATCGATTCCAGGGGCCCCGCCCCTTCCAGCAGCCAGCCGTGCCATCCAGTGACGTCACTGGAGCGCCCCGGCGCCCCGTCGCTGCTGCGGTCTCGCCGGTGTGCCCCCCTCCTCCCCCCTTCCCCACCCCCCTTTCCCTGCCTGTACGCACACCGGAACCGAATTATTGCTGTAACGAATGGAAAGAGAGTCGCCGAATTACAAAATAGTTACGCCATCGAGTAACCGTGTATTGATTTACGTTGGAAACAACCGGTTGACTATCTAATTTAATTATTAGCTACGGCATACGCGTCAGCCGTTTTGGCAACGTAATGCGAAACGGCGCTCTCTCTCTCTCTCTCTCTCTCTCTCTCTTTCTCTCGATGAATTTTCCCAGCGAAATCAATTATCTCGCGTCGCGATGAAATTTGTATGTTCAATGTATCGCGCGTGTCCCGTCGGCGAAAAATTGTGAAAAATTTTCGAGCGAAGCAAACGTGCGGCACTCTGACCTTTACCTCCGCAAACTCCACGTCTCCCTCTTTCCCTCTGGATACAATTAGTTCGTAGGAAATTGCGTTAACGCGGCAGCAAATCGACTCGCGCGTATAGACACGCGCTGGTTCTTGCCGGAGAAGAGGAGCGGGAGAAAGACAATTGCGTCTAGAAAGCGCGCGTTTAAGCTAACCGGGCTCGTAGCGTCTAATCTCCTTGGCGCGTCCCGACCGCGTCAGGCCCAGAAACCATGAAACATACCTGTCTACCTATCTGTCTGTCTAGCCGCATCTCTCCCCTCCCTCCCGCCCGCGCCCTCCTCCCTGGACCGCGGTCTGATCTGCGACGGCTCGATAATCGCGGGTGCATAATGCACCTAATTGCTAATCAAAGGTCCCGGCGCCGGATGCTACACATGCATGCGTATACACACGCATAGACACGTGCACATACACACACACATGCACCGCAGTCCCGTAGACGTGTGCCGCAGACCTAATATCAACCGTATAGACGCTATACAGGATGCATCGCGGAGGATGTCTTTGAGGCGGTCCGGCAACTGTTCCCGGCTGATTGGGTAAACTGGGCTTTGAGATGGCCGATGTGCGCGTACATTATCAATCAAGACGCGCGAATTAACATTGCAATTTCACGAGCGGATGCCCGCCGACGTTTCCCTTCGCCTCCGAACCCCCGTCCGCTCGCGTAAACGATTCCCCGTATCGAAGGCTCGCGTGACGGCGGAAACGCAACCGACGTCCGCGACTACCTCGTGTGAGATAAAACTTGGGGCGAGTCCCGCGCTCTGTGTAAAATAAAAGTCTCAGCGCGCGCCGCCAGGCCACCTTGCGTGGAATAAAATCGTACGGGATGTCGAAATTGTAAAGTCAAGGAGGTAAATCACTAGCTAAAATGTCGTCCCACCGATTACGCGATCTCTTCTGTTCTTTCGCTTAATCTGAATAGTGGGACATTGGATTTCATGATTTCGGAGACACTGTCCCACGATTACATCAAGTGATTACCCCCTTGTTGAAAGTCTTAAGGTCGCCGGTTCCGTAGGAAATCGAGGCACGCGACGATCTTATTAAATTATACAACTCCGTATTGTGTGGCAAGATGATAATCCATGTTGATTGTCAGTTGTTGGCCACTAGATTCGCGCAAAGTGCTTACTCATTTTGCCGTTAGTTATCCGCGCTGGCCTTGCCCGCGCCACTTTTTTTCCTTTATCGCTATCTTTCTTTTTTTCTCCCAGGTCGTCGCTGCACTAATTCGCCGTTTACACGCGCGGCTATTAATTCTACTCGCGCGCAACCGCCGGCTGGCGTTTAATATCGTCCCGAACTTAAGCCGCGGCTTCATTAACTCTGAAACACTGCGCATTTTTTATTCGATCGTAAGCGCCGGATGAAAAGTTCACTCCGGGAAGAAATTTATTTTATGCCCGCTCGCTGGATTCCGCGCTCATCTTAACGTACAATTCGGACTATTCGGAGTAACGCGATACCGACGATGACATCCTGATCGGTACTTCGATCCCTCGTGTTTCACACCTTTTCCGCCTGTATACAATATCGAAACCACGTTCAAAGTCTCGATAATATCTCCGTGGGTTGAAAACTAAAAATGGATTCACCAACACGAAGGATTGTTTTGTACCCAAGAAAATATGCTGCCCGCGGGCTTTTATTATTATAATTTACAATTGGTCTCATTTTAATCTTCAATTTGTATCGTATTATTGTCCCTGCTTATAAATGAGAATTAGAAGAGTGGATATCGAGTGACGCTCGTCACCCCTCTGCATGTATGCGACGCTGTTTGCGTCGCCGCGTTTATTTCTGGACTTCGAATGTATATCAAGAGGGTGACGAAGTGCGGCGGGGGGGATGCGAGGGAGAGGCGAGCGAGAGAAAGAGAGAGAGAGAGAGAGGGGGGGGGGGAGGAAACAGGGAGGGCCAGGGAGAGACAGGTAGAGACAGGGTGAGACGGGGGGGG
>NW_011967246.1:3635685-3663910 GCF_000949405.1 Vollenhovia emeryi
GCGGCTGAACCAGAAAAATTATGCGGATCGGTGTAAAACGCGAGCTATCCGGTGCTTGGATATTCCCCTCGGGTGAGGCGTCTCGGAAAACTGTCGACACCTCTCTCGGCATCTTTCGTCTAATTATATTTAGGGCGACAACATATTTGAATCTTCGGTCGCCGCGCAACTTTCCGCAGCACGAATCGCCTAGAGAGTCCCGAGAGACTTAATATAAAAAGTCACTTTGGAGAAATTAAAATATTTCCTTTGCTCCTTCGCTGGGAAAAATGTCCGATTAAATATAATCGGATAACCCAATTACATAATAACAAACGGATGTATCCGGTGAAAAATGTGATCGGTGTTTCAATCAAATTTCACCGGTAACTGCATTTCATGCATCCGTAATTTAATAGGAAAACGTAATCGGAAAAATTGACCGTCGGAAATGCTGTTTGACTGGGTTTATCGGATGAAAAAATTCCCCGGGGTTAAAATATACAAGAGGACACCTTTTGGTAAACGTTCGTCTTGAAGATCCCGCACGCACGACGGGAAAGGGTTAACAGATGCGCGTAACAATGACTTCTGCGCTCGCCCGAGGCGACATACAATCGATCGACTCGACGTCTGACGATCGTGCGATCGTATCGGACCAGCCCCAGCCTCTTGGCCGACTCCGACGCACGTACGCGGTGGTGCAGAAAAACCAAACGCGGCTCGCGATAATTAGCCCCGTGCTTTCCGACTACCCGGTGCGCGGCGGCGGTGCATAATAACGACGCGGGAGTACAGTTCGGTCCGGATGGTAATGCGTGTATAAATCAGAGCGATATCAGAACGCCGGCTTGTTTCGCGTGCTGCGCCAGCCAGAGAGATGCATTGCACCCGCGGCGGAAGGCGGGACGCGATGCGCCGCAACGGGATGCTGGATGAGAGCACGAGGGGTGGGTGTGCGAGTGTGGGTGCGGCTGTTTATGGTCATCGAAGAGAGGAGACCGCTCACGCGCGCGCGGCTTCTTCTCGGTAGCCCGGACCGGCGTTGACCGGGTCTTAATGAAGACGTACGTTCAATTACCGTTCATTCGGAATTGTCCCGGCGTGACGCGCCCATCGGACGAAAATGGGAGTTAATGGTCATCCGTGCAGGCGCTCGACGAAGAAGTTGGATTTTCGCGGGCGGAGCATCCGCGATCGCGGTCGCGTAGCATCCGGGGGCGGAAGGGCGGAAAAAGCGAGAAGTAAATGCAATCTCGGCTCGAGATTGGCAAGTAACCTCATCCGCTGGATCCTCCGGCAATTTGGGAATCGATCTTCCCCGCGCGGCGAGCGGAGTTCAGGCATACGCTGTTATAATTCCTCGATACCCTTTCGGTATAATTGCAGGCTCGCGAGAATGATTCCGAAGTTACGCGCGATTCGTAATTTAATTTTTGCATCGCGGGGGGGGGGATACACTATCTCGCGTAATTAACGAAAATGAACCTCGGAGCCGCGGGCGAAATTTATCGCTGTTGTCTCACTCGACTGTTTTGTCTGTCTGCACCTACCTAGCATTGTCAATGTTAATCGGGCTTATTGTTCGTTTCACGGCAAATTGTATCGCGGCGCGCGGAAAGCCAGCAGCCCTAAACTCCGCGATCGAACTCGCCCTTCGTCCCCGCGGAAGGGAGATAGAGAGACAGAGAGAAAGAGAACCGCACCGCCGTAACAACCCGCCGCATCTCCCTCGCCTACCACCACCCCATCTCTCACGCACGGCCGCCGCTCGCGCGACCGGTTTTGTGCGTGCACCCGGTATATTACGTTCTCACCCTTAATACACTTATGCGTGCACAAAGAGTTCCTCGCTCTTTGTGCCCCCCTCCCTCGCGGCCCCCTTGTGATTTTCACGGAGGGGGGGGTAATATCCTCCGCTCTGAAAGCGACCCCTCTTTCCGTGGACGAAGGCGCGGGGAAGGGGGCTGTTCGATCCTCGACGTTCGATACAGATGGCCGCGAAACGAAATTTCGACTCGGTGTCGGGATCAAAGAGGATTTGTAGCGCGGACGTTGCACACGGCCGGATATTAACGGGTATGAAATGCCCGACCGTGTTTGTTCAACCTTCAAATGCATCGTGCACTCCGCCCGACAACGAAATAATTAAATTTATTAGACAGCGAGAATGTTAAAAAAAATCGAAGTAATCTCTGTCGTCGAGTTGTCGGGAGGGATCCGCTGGAAAAGATTTTCGCGTTCGACGAAATGAAATTGTGTTTGAATAACACGAAGGAATTGGGCGAATAAGTTTCTAGTACTACTCAATTTTGACGAAAAGTTAAGTCCTTCCGGATACGCTGTGTAATTTTTGCTGGCAAAAAGTTTAGAGAGTTGCATCAGGGAACGGGAGAGAGAAGGAACGTCTCCGAGGAATCGCCAAGGATCGGGAATGTTGATTGTCGATGGCTCTCGAGCATTACGATATATCCGGTCTACTTGAGGCGTTATTTGCGCGTTTTATGTCCCCGCGACTTCCGGAAAAGCGGCGAAAGATTATATTCCCCCGTGATAAACGGTCGCGGCCGTATAACTTCACGTTAGTGTTTTACGAGGGGGACGCTCGCTCGCGCGTTTTATCATGCCACCGGTGGCGATCATACATTTATTAAAACGCGAAAATTACGCCGTAGCGATGTGTATTATTCGAAAAAAATCGCGATTTGCAGGAAAAAGAGTGCGCGAGACCGAAGAAACTTATACAGGGTGGTCTAAAAGTCCCGGAACGGTTGAATATCCCGAGAAATTGTGGGTGGATCGGAAAACGGAAAAATACGTATTTCCTATTTTTGAAAGAGCTATCGAATGATACCAAGATTGACCCCCCACCCCCACCCCTGTGGGTGGGGCGGGGGACAACTTTAAAATCTAAAATAGGAACCCCCACTTTTTATAACAGATTAGCATTCCACGTTAAAAAGTACGTAAGTTTTGTCTGAAACTTTTTTTATTTGCCTAATACTTTGTGAGATGTTCAAGAGAAAATTTATAACTTTTTCAATGTTTAGCTTATGATATTTCGATAACTGTTTGTCAGAGGGAAAAATAGTACAGGACTTTTTTACTTGATTTGGTCTCAGGAATATGCTGTCGCAATAGTGCTCAAATTATTGAAAATTTTTATGTATGTAAATTTGGTAGATGGTACAATACACAAAAATTTTCCATAATTGGAGCACTATTGCAACAGCATATTCCTGAGATCAAATCAGGTAAAAAAGTCCTGTACTACTTTTCCCTCTGACAAATAGTTAACGAGATATCATAAGCTAAACATTGAAAAAGTTATAAATTTTCTCTTGAATATCTCAAAAAGTATTAGGCAAATAAAAAAATGTTTCAGACAAAACTTACGTACATTTTAACGTGGAATGCGAATCTGTTATAAAAAGTGGGGGTTCCCATTTTAGATTTTAAAGTTGTCCCCCGCCCCACCCACAGGGGTGGGGGTAGGGGGGTCAATTTTGGTATCATTCGATAGCTCTTTCAAAAATAGGAAATACGTATTTTTCCGTTTTCCGATCCACCCATAATTTCTCGGGATATTCAACCGTTCCGGGACTTTTAGACCACCCTGTATATCTACATATGTACGAGTGAAATTCTGTCTGTACCCTCTAAGAAATATGGATGATTGAAATGAAGAGTGAATTCTCATCAGTGGTGTGGAATGAACACCCGTACAGGTGTTTATATAATTCTCACCTTATCGATGTGAAATTAACGTTGCCTGGTTAGCGTGGAGAATTCACACTGTCAACGTGAACGATCAACAACGTGTACATACATACACGACACCTAAACGCTGTAGCGATTGATTGTTCTATTATGGTTACGTGTGGCGTCGTCACGGCGGTCACATCGCATGTCGTGAAAACAAAACAGTATAGCATCAAAGTTGACACCCGCGTTTGTTGGCGTGAAAGATTTTCTACACCTTCGATGTTAAAATTCCCACCAAGTTATTTAGCTACGTGGGTGTGGTGAACCAAATTTGGCATAGTTATACAGTAGGATTCTGCGAAAGATATAGGCTGTCTTTTGGAGAGCCAACTTTCGTCTCCTGAAATCATTAGAGTTGGAAGGTCAAGTCTCAAACCCTGAAATAAAATTTAATATCTAAACCCATGGAAAGACCTTGACCACGTTTGACAATGTTATTTTATAGAAATCTGCGAGAAAAATGGGCTGAAATTAAAGAGATCCAAAGAGGTCCAGGTTCAAACCCTGGCTGAGGTAATATTTTTCGCAATACATTTTCTGTATTGTTAAAAATGCCAGATATGGTCAAGAAAACACTGACGTTGTTAAAAACAGCTATTGAAGAAGAATGACATTACAAAAAAAAGTGATTCGAGAGAAAGGAGGCCCGAGCGAAGTCGGTAAGGCCGCTAGTGGCTGGTAAACGATAGGTAAGAAATGATAAAAGTTTACTGTTGCATCAAGGTCCCCTCTCTCAGTGCATAGCCCGCATTCCTCGGGTTTCAGTGCGGTAAAGAGAAAACGGGGGTGGAGTATTACGGGCACGCACAGGTAGCGCACAGGTAGCAACTCGGTTCCCTTCTCGGAACCTGAGAGGTTCCGCGCGAGGGTGGGTCCTGCATATGGGCCGCGAGGGCGAGAACATCTGCTGAAACCTGACGATCGCCAGCTGGTGCTCGAGAATCCCGAGGTCCTGCCGGTCTCGATCGCGGTTGGAAAAACCTTGCCTCTCGCGGGGAGGACATTCACCCCGAAATCTTAAAGGGACCCATTCATATCCGTGCGCGGTTTGTACTTTTACTGTCGCGGTACAGATTAATGAATTATTGACACATCTGCAATTTATATACTAATATTTGTACGAGTCGACAGGTTAATATCTGTATGCGATTACGACTAATATTTTTATCATTTATACGACCAATATTTGCACGAATAATACATTTAATGCGTGCGATTAACTGAATCGATGGCGGTACCGCCGGTGATTTCCCGCGAGCAGGAAGTACTCGACTGACCAGGATTTTCTGTTGGGCGAAGATCTGATTTGCCGCGGCTGTTGTAGCAAATCCTCGCGCGGAAACTGCTTTCGCAACCGCACGATCGAGAGAATCGCCTTGAGATTATGCTAGCTCTCCGTCAGCTCGTGCGGACTCTGCCGTCTGCTTGTCGCGCGACAAACGAGGCTTACGCAAAATGTTACGCAAAATCGGCGATCGAGTCGCCGATCGAGAGATCGCGTTTTCAAGCACGACGTTTTGTTTCCAACATCGCGCTATTAGAAGCACATTGGAATCACCGATTCTTGAATTGGTCGAAATAGAAATCAACAAGTAAGAGTTTTGGCTCTTTCCGTCCTCGTCGCGGAAGCCGCTCACGTAGAGAAATAACGTCGGCGGTGTCGTTTATGGGAAAGAACAAAATTTATCCGCGGCGGCAGAGCGAGAAGGACAGCGAGATATTTTCGCGGTTTTACATATTCAACGACTCGCGAGAACGTTAGAGCGCTAAAGGGCGGGCTCTCGCAATCTCCCTCGTAAACGCGAACGTCCGTGAAACGTGCGCCACACCACTGCACGGATTACTGATAAAACGTTTTTGTCGCGACCCTTCTCCGAAGGGCGGTGCCAAAAGTTTTCGAGGTTTCTCGCGAGAAACGTTTTTATTTTTATTATTGCGAACGAGGGTCCCACGAGAGGAGGACAGTGGGACAGAGAACCCTCGATATACCCGCCGAATTTCGCGAAGATGGTTCGTCAAGCCAGGTTCCATATACGTGTATAGATCAGCTAAGTAGATGTAAATTATCCTCAAAAGTGTCAAAATAGTACCAAAGTTTCGTCTCGGATTCGCGCGCGAAAAGAGCCAAGTTCTCGTTTATCTCCTGGAAGAACGTTTTTCCCGCGTTAACCTTGACTCGATCTCTCCGAGTCGATCTGTCTTCCGCGAGGATTACGATATTCGCGTTCTCGATCGCGACCTGCTGATTAAGTTTTCATTTGATCTCGGATTAAGCAAAGCGAAATTTCCAATCGAATTTCGTCGCGTCCGCCGCGCACGAGACACAACGCCACCGATACCGCCGTTGTTCGGATATCTGCTTATTTAACCCGCGAGATAAGTGGCACTGTGTACGGAGGTTCCCCTCGTTGGCTCGTCGTGTCGCGCGAGGGGGCGACCATAAAAGCTCCGGGCAAACGATGACCTGGACCATGGGCTGAATGAGCCAAAGCGGCGCACGCCGGGCTCCGATTGGCCGCTATTTCGAAACGACCCTCCCGACGTCGTCGTGTGCACGGCACCGATGCTCTACAGGCCGTTCCAGAACGGCTCCAGTGACGAGCTACAATACGAGAAAAGATTTCCCTTTCTAACGCGACGCATTCAGGACGCGTCTGCTATTGTCGCGGGCGGGCGCGAGAGAAAAATGGTCGCGTTCGCGGAAAGGAGGGGGCCGTCTCCTAAACGGGGCTAGAAACACACGGGATTCGGAGTGTATGCAAAAGTTGTAAGGAAGAGAACTGAGGTACAGCCCTGGAAAACAGTACGGTTATACGATCCTTGAATTTCGAGTCTCGATTTGCGAGGAAACTGGAGAACTCGGACGCACAGGTACAATACAAGCACGAGGTCGTGAATACTCATCAAACAAGTGTAGCCGGGTCGAATCTTTCTGGGATGTGGAAGGGAAAGAGTTTCAGGGAAAGCGTTCCATGCGACCTTTTCGTACATCAAATGGATTTTGACGTGAAATTAAAAGATTGCAAATCTCTAGACAGCGAGAGATGGATGTGTTCTCACGAGAGACATTGTCGGGGCTTATGATTAACGAAGGCTCGACGGAACGTTCGAAGCGAGCGGACGCTTCTCGCTGCGCGCGCGTACACGAGAGAGAGATGCATCGGAAGTGTCCCAGAAGTGACCACACCGGTTACTTACGTAAGGCCTCGTTACGCACATTGGTAGAGGTAATTAGCGCGCGTCTACGAGTCCTCCTTACCAGCGCGACTTTTGCGATAATGCGATCGATCTGGAAAAATAGAGCGGAGGTGCGATGTACGTAGTGCACGGGCAGCGCGCTCCTTTCTCGACGCAAATCTGAATAATTTAGAGTGGAAGGACACACGAATAAGAATGGAATTTTGTAACTCTCCGCTCTTCCGATTTTACGATTTTATTATGCGCGGTCTCTTTTTATCGTTTTATCTTTAAATTCGATACTTCCTCAGAAAGAATTTCTGACAACAGGACAAAAGATATTGACATATTATTGAACTTATCACAGTCTCACGTGGTAAAAGAATGAAACAATGTTGAATCGGTAGTTCCGATTCTCCCCTCTCGAATTAAATAAGATTTACTTACTGTCATATGAATTATTGGAATAAGGGTAACATGTAGAATATAAATTTAAGATTATACACTCGTTTAGAATAAATCTTCTCTCGACGTGTTATAATGCACGCGCCATTATTTTATTCTAGAATTTCCCACTTTTAAAATATTCCTTTGTTGAGATAATAAATACGATTGCCGCTATATCGATCCTATTTTCCGGCACACCGAAGTGTAATAGCATTGGGTCTGGAAACCTTTTCTGCTAATAATATATTTGTTCAAATTAAAGACATCAATATTATGACCGAGGGGAAAACCGCTGACCAAAATCTTGTACACCAATGCCCCCAGTGGGCATTACTTTGTCTTATTATTTTATTTCATCTTATTTTATCTTTATAATGTCCCAGCAAGGCCTAATGCCCCAAAAATGTCTAGTAATGCCTAGCGATGCCCAGTAATGCCGCAAATCTGTACACCACAATGCCCTCAGCGGTTTACCCCTCGACAAATATATTATTTATATCACTTTTGTAATATCACAATTTACACAGACACAATCGTCGCTTAGAATCCTTAAGTGGTCCCCAAAAACGGTGCTGGAATCAAACGCGAACGCGACAAATGATAATGATTAGCGCGGCGATATGACTTTCAATTGCATTAATTAGTATATATCCTATTAATTATTCGGTGCTAATCGGGACCGGCTGGCTGGAGCAAATCTACCAATTAATGTTTTCGCCGCGGCTAGCCAGTCGCGGCAACAAGAGACTTCCATTTAGACAATGCCACCCCGTTCGAACAATGCGACGGAGGGGGTCGTGCGGTGAGGCACCCGGACGTTAGCGAGCCGATGCGGGCGGGGGTGGGTTTGCACGGTTCGGGTATACGCAGACGATAAACAAGGTTGTACAAACGTGTCAGGTAACTCGACAAGCCGGAACGGATGATTTATGAGTGAAGTTTCGTGAAAGGAACCCGCCCGCGTTGTGTCGACGTTCTCGATCGTCGGAAGGAATTTTTTTTTCCTCCCTTTCCGCGTCTTTTCTCGCGTTAGAACGTCGCGTTAGGTTTACGTCTACCGCGAATTGGCGGCCGGAGTGTTACCTGAAAATCTACCGGCGATTAATCTTCCTCGGCGCCGATAAAACGCGAAGGGAAAATTGAAATCTCGCAATGAGAAAAATCGAAAGGCGCGATCGGGCCATCGATCTCGATCGCGGTAAATATTCTTCGACGATATACCTCGAATAAAATACACTGACATGGAACAAATTAATAGAATTCGTATGGCTCAAATGTGATAAACACAAATTTGAAGGAATAAAGGACTTCAATGATGCCATGCTGTTCTTTAACTTGATCTGAATAGTGGGACACTGTCGGTCTGCACACAGAAGCCACATAATTTGTATATTACACAAATGTTTTCGTGAATTGACAGTTCTAGGAGCAAAAGGTGCCAAAAGTGCAGAATCACTCCAGCATCCCCTTAAAACACAGTACAATTATCCCTAATATTTTTCGCAATAAATGTAGAATATCAAGTATTTAGACACTAACACCCCGTCACGGCTCTTAGTCCTTTACACTGAAAAAGGATTAATAGCGCGACAGCTGAACAACGGACTCCTCAAAATCGTGATAAAATTACGACGAGGGGAGAGATTTTACATTTTTACCTTGGATTCAAAATGGTTGCGTTCTGTAAGCATTTCGAAAGATTTTTCTAAATCTCTGTTAATTGACAAAAAAAGAACAGAGTATTTCCGCGCCAATTTCAAATCGTTAACTTGTTCCGAACAAGGATACGCGTCGTTCTAGCTCCGGAGGAATGGAATTAACACAAAGTTGCGATCTCATCGTTTCCCGGATTGAAATCAAATTTCTAAAATTTTGGGCCGCGGCCGCGGCTCCGGCGGAGAACCCGCTCTCGATTCGATGCACGTGCGCGGGAACAAAATATACATCGCGTACGCACGTGTGCGTGCGTCTCGCGCGTGTACGCGTGCGTTTACGTGCGTGTTGTACTTATAACGTACACGTGTACCGGCCCTCGCGATCGATAGAACGCGCGTCGCGAAACGGTTTGGACATCGGTCGTACTCGCGCGTCATCAAACGGCCGATCAACGGCCGTGGTTCATATACGTCTGACGGGCACATAACGTTATATCCTCGGCTTAACATCGATTAGATTAACATACCGCACGCACACGTGTGCGTGTGCGCGCGCGCGCGCGAGCCCTCGTCGCGCGAGTGCCATCGTTCACATGTTTAATTAATTCGCGAGGGATTAACGCGATGATTAAAATAGCACGTTTGCGAAATTGTTTCAACCGGACGTACCACGCTGGTATCTAAACTAATAGATATGTATTACGCGCGTGTAATTGCGATTTTAACCGCCACGCTTGCATCCAGATGTATTTATATCTTTTATTATGTTTTAAAATGATTTACGTGTACTTATTATTTCCGCGTGTCTCGGTAATTTGGAACGAAAGCTGCGACGTAGGTCGCCTGAGAAACGCAGAAAAGAAAGACGGTGCTGTCCTCGAAGAAAATATGGCCTGGTTTTTTTTTTCATTTTCTGGTTAACCGTTGACTAGAAGTTAGTCGATTCTCTACCTCTTCTTGGATAATGATACAAGAAAAGATGGGGAGTCGACTAACCTCTGGTTAACAGTTAACCGGAAAATGAAAAACTGGGCCTGACGGCCGGTTTTTCCAACCACTTGGTAAACTACTAATAGTTAAATTATATGTCTATCTTTTTTTAATTTAAAGGAAACCCAAAGATCCACGTATAGTTTAATCGTTACTTAACTTATCAAGAGGTCGGAACAACCTGCCCTAAATATCGGGGATTGAACGAGAATTTGTGTACGCGATGAGAAGTCGCAATCGAGAAATTAAAAATAATTTAACGTCTCGACAGGCACTGAATGATCCGTACGAGAGTACGAAGCATTAATATTATAATTGTTGTAAGCAGGGCAATTGTGGTAGGTACAATAATTCGATCGCCCATAAACATCATCCATTTGAACAATAGTTATTGTTACTCACATTATCGCGTGTCAGTTACGCATTAACGTGGAAATTTGAGCAATCGACAGATTATATTTATGTTGTAAATTTATTATGTTATATTTTGCGTATACGTTACGTAATGCGCACTAAATGTGTAATTGATACATATGCAGCCCAAAATGAATAGCAACGTGTTTAAATCGTATATTATATTTATCTGCTAAACGTAATATTTATCAAACAGACACACACACACGCATAAAAAATACGTAACGCATTTCAAGTACAATGAATGAATAATAAAGCGTACGCATCGCAATTCAACGCCACGCTGTGGACGCGCGTTATCTGTTTAATAATTAAGATTTTATACCTTGAATGCGGCTTATCTGCTACGAAATACGCAATTAACGTTTAATAACGGGGGCTCTTATTTATTCTGTAGGCTCCTGTCTACGCCCGGAACGCGATCGGCCAGACGCGTTGCGGAAATCTCGACTGGTTCCGTCTGATTCGCGGGTATCGAATCATTTCATCCGGCACCGAATCCGCCTATCTCTGGTATACGCGATCTCCTCCCGCGGCGCGTCTGATTTTAATTCCTGCATTATTGCGGTAGAACCGATCGATCGGACAGACTCCACATGCGCGACTTGCCGTATTGCGCGCTTACAAGGATTAATAAGAACTTCTTTGTCGTGCCATCAATAAGCAGTGAAGGAAAATGTACAAAAAAATGATGCCACAAGAATAAAACCTTAAAAAAATCTGTTTTAAAAAAGGTAAAAGAAGACGCCAAGTATAAGCGCCATCCAACCAAGAATTATATAATTTAATTATTTGGATGTATTTTATTAGAAAGAAAAAGACATTTTTATCTTCTCTACAAAAGTAATGATATCATCAAATGGCGCCAACTGAAATGACTATTTATACAAACCAGATGCTTTATTATTTTTTATATTAAAATGTTACGTCCAAACAATCGGGCATAAAATTTTATCGGAAGAAATAAGGGAAATATTAATGAGACAAGTTTTTAACACTTATTCAATGAAAATATAAAGCATATACACTCGACACGAAGTTACGCGATACTTCCAATCGATCGATCTCGCGCGGCCGTTTAAATTTTACGCGCGCGGCTCCCCGGTAAAATGTTCCACGAGTCGTGCCGCGTTTTCGGTCACGCCGTAGATATCGAGGCGGAAGTAACGGCGCGTGAAAATTCCGAGTTCCGCTAGAACACGATCGGAGAAACCGAGTCCGGGGTCCCCGGGCGCGGAGGGGGGGGGGGCGCTTCTGGAGGATTATTCTGGAGGAAATCATCCGCGCGCCGATGGGATCGCGTTTGGTGGCCGCAATCGTAGCGGTAATCCGACACCGAGGTCCTCGACTGATGGGCGAGGCCACGGCATCCCCCCGGAGCCCTTTTCGTGACCTCGGCGATTTCGCGCTCGTGATCGGCCCCGGCCGAGCGAGCCGATTCGCGGAGTCGACCGGTCGGTCCATCCCCGCGTGCGTACGCGTCGTTGCGTGGAGAACCGGAAATGTAATCCCCCCCGCCGAGTTATTATCGTGGCGTGTAACACGCGCGGATTTACGCGGGGATCCGGGGACGGGGATTTAGGGCGATATTTGGTGATTTATATCGCGATTATATCCGCGCGGCCGAACGTATATTCGTCGTCGGCCACGTTCGTTGCTTAACGAATACGAAAATAACGATAACGCGACCTCTTCGCGGCGATTGTTATTGCCGCTTTCGCCGCGAGCTACTTTCGAACAGTCCTGTTGTCGCGAGCTAATTTTTCTGATTTTTAGAACGTAGGTTCAGAAACCCATTTCGGATATGGAGGGAAGTGTCCTATCGTGAGGCAGGCTCCTAATATGAGATAGCGGGGGTTTCTGCTAAATTAATAGGCATCATCTGTGAACTTGGCACACCGTATTTTCCAAGTGGATTTTTGTGCATTCAATCATCAGTACGATTTAAAATATTGACATAGAACTCTAGAACTATTCACAAAAATACCAGAACTCTAAAAAAACTGTTAAATTTTTAGATATGGTGTGCCAAGTTTTACACCACCATCGTCTGTTGGTTCTATTATGAATTTATTGCCCTTGGAGTGAAATGTACTCGTATTGTTTAGCGGGAAATTCACAGTTGGATCGTGTAAACGTTGCGGAAAGAGATTTTTCATCAAATTTGGATGTTGAGAGCCCACTATCTCATATTAGAAGTCTATCTCACAATACTTTCCTGTAGGTTCCGGAAGTGTGTTTCATGCATCATTCACTGTTAAATTCGTAGTGGCTGAATGAGTAGTCGCCACTGCTTCTACTCAATGTGTTGCAAATTCAATGTTCACGTGCAGTAAACTTTATTATTTCGACACAGATTGTAGTTAAAACACAACATCTTTTATTCAAAGCACTTTATGGATTCGTTTAACTCCATTGTTAATTAAATTAAGCGACATATCGAGTGGGAGCAGTGGCGGCTACTTTGAGCTAAATTTAGCACTGCAAATTTAACAGCGTCGCACTCCTGACGGTGTGCGATCAAAATAATTTCTTCTTTTACTGCAAATAATTGAGGAGATACTTTCCGCTCGGAGGTGCGTATAAAAGAGGTCTCGAAGACCGCGTTGGTATTGCGCAGTTGCACGGTGATCGCATTATTTCGTGGCAGTTTGTAGCCGCGTGATAAAGCGCGCGGGACTCTTCGAGGATGCGAGACCGCCTTTAAGGTCAGACTGTCACGTTGCCGACGTAACCGGAGCGTCGACGATGACGTAAACGCAAATCCGAGAAGCCCCGAGGAGCCGTCGTGGAGATTAATGCAGTTATGCGACTCGCTACGCGGCCGGCTACCATTTTTCCTCGCCTCGACGTCGACCCGCTCGGTCGCGCTTTTCCGCGCGTTTCTCAAAATGAAACAGACGCGTCGGCGAAAGACGAACGGAGGAAACAAAAACTAGAGAGCGAGAGAGAGAGAGAGAGAGAGAGAGAGAGAACGAAACGAGCGAATCAGTAATAATTTTCCTGCATTTCTCGAGGACGATTGCGAAAAGGATCGTTGGGTAAAAATCGAGGACGCGTGAATTGATAAAATTCAATCTCTGGCGTGTCGGTGCCTCCTAATTTATTTACCTCGCGTCGCCGTGTCACCGGATCGTCGCCGAAGTCGTCGGCGAGACTTCGACTTCATTTGTCTAAATGAAACTGTATGTGTCGCGAATTACGTCCGCTCGGTACCCATCGCTATCGCGAGTACGTGATATAACGGGCGCGCACACACGCGTGCGCACGTTCGACCGCGGGCGTGTTGCATTATCCGGGCTGCACAGCGCGCAATTAGCATATCCTGCGCCGAGTCGTAGCGCACGTGCACAGATGCGTGCGGTGCGTGCGCTACATAATGTATCAGAGGGGGACGCGCAAGAGGGAGAAGACGACGGGGGGGGGAGGGGAGGGGGAGGTGGAAGGGAGCGTCCCCGGGGTGAGCGTTGCACCGGACGGCATCGTGAGAAAGGGAGGAGAAGAGTCGAAAATTAAAATTCGCATTAGTAACAAGATTAATCGAAGTAATAATAAGACGGACGGAGGACCCGGGAGATTGATTGTGTGCGTATATAATACAAATAATCGACGCGCAAGTTTGGAAAGCCATAAATTTTGCGTGGAGATTAATGGGGCCAATTAATCGACATGGCAGCGAGAGATAAACGCAGCGAAGAGAAACCTAGTGTTTTCATTTATTTCCAGAGTCTAAATTTATCCCCGTTTTCGGGGACAGTCATATCTGATCGCGATTATATACCTGAATTAATATATTTTCTATTAGCGCCTGTTATAATACGCCTCTACTTGGGGGGGGGGGGGCAGTTGTATTTGCACGCGATCAAATTAGGCTCGAATAATCTAGTAATTTTTTCTTTCTAATACACCGAGGGATCAAGAGCGGCCAAATTAACTGACGTAATTATAGTGGAATGGCCAAAGGATAATAAGGTATTATAAATTATGTACCACATTGAAAACCGATTAAACAAGTGTCGATAACGATTAATGATCATTAGATAAATTGGACCTTAAATTGAACCAACGAAAATTCTATATAGACTCTCCAACCTGATATAGAGACTCTCCAACCTACACGGAGAGACCGATATGGTTACCACATGTCTAATTAGGGTTGGCACAACCCCAATAAATAGTAATATTTGGGACAGCTATATCTGTGATTGTCATACCCACACTGGTATGATAAGTAGTGGAGACAACTATACGCGTTTTGTGCAGCGAGCTTAGTGAATGTTGCAACGCAAAACAATGTAGATGCCCCTACTATGTAGACGGCAACATTTTAATTTTAGTCGAGGGGGAAACGGCTAAGGGCATTGTGTACAGAATTGCGACATTACTGGGCATTTTTTGGGCATTAGTTTGGGCATTGGGCCTTGCTGGGGCATTATAAAGATAAAATAAGATAAAGTAATGCCCACTGGGCATTAGTGGGCATTGGTGTGCAAGATTTTGGTCAGCGGTTTCCCCCCGTCTTTTAAACTAATCAGAAACCTTCAATGTCGCCAGTGAGGCATATGCGTGAGACGCCCGCCTAGAGTTTGAGGAGGTCCAGGTTCAAACCCTGGCTGAGGTAATATTTTTCGCAATAAATTTTCTGTATTATTAAAGGTGCCAGGTATTGGTCAAGAAAATACTGACGATTTTAATTTGAGTTATCTTTGCCTTAGCCCGGTCTTTCCATGTACGGCTATCTCTAATATCACACTTATTACAAAGTAGGTTTGACATCTGCAATAACACTGACCACAACCGTTATAATCACTAACCTCATTGACGCGTTTAATATTTTGACAAAGTCTGTTCGTTCTTTTAATTAATATTGTATTATCTATTGACCACTATGTACTAGTTTTATTTAATTTTTTAATCTAAATTATGCGCCGATGAAAGCACTGTGTGCTGAAACGCGTCCACTATCTCACATGAATCTTCAAATGTAACAACGTTGATTTATACATACATTAAATTGTCAACCTATGTGATCGTAAATCTTGGCCTCCTACTTACTTGTTGTTTGCTAGTACTTTTTATTCAACGCGTACACGTCTATCATTTATTTAAAGTCACTAATTACTGTTACCTAATTATGCTTCCTAATATTGAACAGGCTGCCTAATCAGGTTTGAATATTAAAAAATGTTGAACTCCGTTGAAAGAAATTTGAGGAAAACGAGAAGAAACTAGCGGTAAGAAATTAACAGTAATTGGGGAAACGAAGGATAAAACCGAGATTTGGAGATTCCGTAGTTTAAAGGCCTGTATCCTATGCAATCTGATGCGCCTCTCTTTGTCTCCGCCTCTTCCGGGCGGCGAGCGGGAGCGAGAGAGCCGGGAAACGGTAGACGGAGAGAGGCAGACAGAGAGGGAAAAAAAGAGCGAAGCTCGAGTATGATTCCATTAACCCGGCTATCGAGCGTGTCGAGTGGCAGGCGGGCAGGCAGGCAGGCAGGAACGACTGAGCGAACGTTCCACTCGATGAATCGAAAAGAGGAGGAAATGACGAAAGAGAGGAGGGGGTGGGCGAAAGGGAAGGCGTCGTCGACCGGCGACGACAACGACGACGAGATTCCGCGCGTCGCAAAGTGGGTCGAGTAATTACGAGGTGAAGATCGACGAGCCTCTGTCGGGACCGCCAAGGGCAGAGCCCGACAGGACGGGGAAAGAGTGAGAGAGAAGGGGGTGGGAAAGCGGGAGGCTCCTAGACCCGAGTCGCTCTCATCCCGCGCGATTTCTCCTGTTATCCTTACAACCGGCGACGCGGAGCGTACAACGCGTCTCTTGTAACACCTTGACCTTCCAAAAAAAAAAAAAAAAGAAGCAGAAATCGATGCCCCGACCAGCTGGTCACCGCGTCGAAAAATATCGAACAAACAGGAACGTTCCGGAAACGTCGAGATAAGAATTTCGCTTTTTATTCTCAGCAATTTGCAGACACGTAATAATTTAATATGTTTGTTACGTTAGTCGCATATACACTGCCATTAAGCACAGTTGGGCACGAAGTTAGATACGGCAAAGGGGGTGAAAATAATCGGAACAGTTGGCCAGTCCCCATCTTTGCCGGGCTATAACAAATGACGATGATGAGGATTAGGGTGGTCCAGACACGCTTACGCACCCTCTCTACCGTATCCCCCTCTGTCTCCGCCTCGCTGGTGGATCCTACGTGTCCCGCCTTGCGCTAGGGTCGCCATGGCAACAAGGACATCCCGTATAGTTTAGAGACGACATGCGCGCCTGAAAGAACCCGCGGTCGCTTCGATCGCACCCTCGCCCCTCGATATCTCGAACCTTTTTTTCCCGCCACGGACCACTAAACTAATCCTGCGCGCGAAAAAGGCAGTAAAGCGGGAGAAATGAAACAACCAGTTTAGCAAATTATCTCGAACTGCTCTCTTACAGGTCTGAAGTGTTCAATAATTTCGTTGCGATAGGAGGGATCGGTTTTCTTCGAGATTAATAAAGAGAGCAATTAAAGATGTTGATATAAAGATGTTTCGTCGAGATGAAACGAGCTCGCCAAGGATTGCTTACAACTCGAGAACTATCGATATAATTGTCGTTTTCTCTCTCGGACTTGTCCTTATCTTATCCGTGTTGCTTCCTACAAGTTTCGGAGACGCTCTGTATAATCTGGTATCACAATTGCCCCGATAAGAGACTCGATGAATCATCGTCGCACCGAAGAGCGGAGAAAGTCGATACACTGTGCCACGGTACTATCGGAGCGAGATGCATTTACGATTTACAATTAAGAATTTATCGCCCCGGAGAAGGATCGCCCCGTTATCTCGGAAGCATTGATAAGTAACTTCGTTAGCTACGAGATACCGTAAACTTGATACGCGCATTCGTACCGCATACCTGCGCGATGACTTCGTCATGATGACGGAAGTGTACGGATTTATAAATTGCGACGAGAGGAGACGGAGAAATATTTCTGAGTCGCGTGTTTAAACGTGAATTAAATTGCTTGGTAAATCAATTTGTCTATTACTTCGTAATTATATACTTACAATTAGTTACGAAACACAGTCTCCGTTTTAAAGTAACATTATACATTGTTCATGCAAAAGAAAAATTGCAGGCAAGAGCTTACTTTTATTGCGAACGTCTCCTTTTGAATGATTTATTAGAGAATCCTTGATTGAAGAATTTCTGCCGGAACTATGAAATGGTTATTTAAACTACGACTCTTGCGTATTAATCAGACTTCCAGACAACGAGTTTCGTATAATCCTATCGCTTTAATATATTAACTGTATTCATTAATGTACGAATGTATTTGCAAGTTATCGCCCAGCGATAAGTCCTTTTTAATCGCGATTGAAATGTAACGTCGTCTGTATTAAAAATAATAAAATTCAAAGCACGCGCGAGCAATTTGTGCAAAGCGGGGGCCGAGAACATCTGCAGTTGAATGATTTATTAGATATAATCGTTGATTGACGAATTTCTGCCGAAACTATGAAATGGTTATTCAAACTACGACTTTTGTGTATTAATCAGAATTCCAGACAACGAGTTTCGTATAATCCTATCGCTTTAATGTATTAACTATATTCATTAATGTACGAATGTATTTGCAAGTTATCGCCCAGCGATAAGTCCTTATTAATCGCGATTGAAACGTAACGTCATTCGTATTAGAAATAATAAAATTCAAAGCATACGCGAGCGACGTGTGCAAAGCGGAGGCCGCGAAGAATGCAGCGTCCTATTTGAAATAACTGAGAATCCCGCGAGCAGCATCGATCAGCATTTCTATTGATTCAGCAAACAATCGGTACATCGCGCGGATTCGGTTATCGCCTACTCCGGAAAGCGATACGGTAGATTCGAATATTTTTATTGGAAAAATATCGGGCATTGTCGACCGTAGGTGTATCATGACGCGGGATTATAAAATATTTCGCGATTAGGCATGCCGGAAATTCGCTGCTGCGGAAACATCGATATCGCCAATTACAGATATCGTTGATCTGCATAAAATGATGGAAAGTCAAATCTCACTAGCGAAACATCGAATTTCGTTTGGATCGCGAACGTGTCGTTCATTATACATAGATTTCGCGTCGGTGGTGGAACTGTTAAAATTGATACGAATGACGAATGACTAATGATGATCGATGTAACTAATGACTTCTTAATGCCATCGATATCGCATCGGTCGACGGAAAATTATGGATAACCGTCGATTCAACGGTAGTCAAATAAAATATTTTTTATCTTCCAAACTGCGGAAAGAGCTGCTGTACAAGACATATCGAAACGCGGCTCAATTTTTTATTTGAACAGGGATACTTGAACAATCGCGCCAGTTCTGTGTACGGCCGACAATCCTAATCGGCGCGCAGTTTAAAGTAAAAAAATAGACGCGAAGACATCTTTGTACTGTTATTGCGACAAATATTACCACATCCCCCCCCCCCCATACCATACCCCAGAGTAAGATCGTAACGCGTCGAAGATCAATTGCGCGACAATTCGCGAACGATTTAAACGCCATTTGCACTTGCGCGAGGATAAATTAAGTAGACCGGGCCGAATAATTATATCTCCGAGAATTCCGTAATTATAATCGAAAGCTTCTCGAGTGAGCTCCTCGCGACTAACCTGTGAGAGATGCTTCTTTATCGCGTCGCAATTTACATAAGTAGTCGATGTCGACACACGTGGCGTGCGTGCTTTGTTCACGCACGGCGAGTGTTACCTGAGCTTTCGGGCGAGCAGGTCGCCTCGGCGAATAGGGGCAGCGACGGAAACGCGGCACTTTATCTGAAACAAATAAAGAGAGAGATCGTTAAACGTTTCGCCCAAGCAGCTTACGTGAGTGCAACGCTAATGTAATTAGCGAAACGCGCCGGTAATTGCATTGCTTCACGTAGACCTGCACGTGTGCCTGGCGTACGTACGTGTGTGCGTCATATGCGTGTGTGCGCTTAATAACTAAATATATACTATAACGACACGGCAGTGTCGTTCGGCAATACTCGTATTATCGACTTTTGTTTGACGTCAATAACAGTTAGACACCGGTTATGTTTTACATACCGGGAATTGAGAGTACGGCCGCGTTCAGTGTGCAACTAACCGGGATGTTCGATTAATTATTATGGGATTATTATCGTTGAAAGTTTTAGAAAGTGCATGTTTGCGCATTGATTTGAGAATCCGCGAATTAAAGGAAACGACTTGGGTATTACTGCAGTTTGTATTTGATACGCGCGTGTCGTATGTTCTTGGGTCTGTACCTTGGGGTATCAATTATAACCGGGCTCGAAAGCAACAGTATCTGAAATAATAATGTAAATTTTCATTATTTATATATACTTGAATATTCATTGGACATTTATATTTGGATGTTTATCTGGTAATATCGCAAAATTAATGAAGCCCATTTGTAATCATGATATAAAGATTTATCACGTTCAACCTCATTGCATCGAGTTACTCTTGTGCGCTTTTGAAAGTCCTTCACGACGGCCGTTGGAGATTTTTGGAGGCGAGAGCCCTCCGTCAAGAGTGAAATTTACATGAATTCTGGAAAACTGGGACACTAAATCCCGACGAATCCCGCCAAAGTCCGTCCCGATTCAGTTTTATTTTCAGCAACCCCCGACTTTTATCGACTTTAACGCGATAACGGGAATTTTCTCTTTCCCTCTCTCTTTCTGTTTATCGAAACACGTGCAATCTTCACGCTTGCTTTGGTCGATTCGCGAATCGCTGGAAAATGATGAATGAAACATAGGCTGGAATTCTGCCTGGAAGAAATATCGGGCTTTCTTCCTCTCTTTTCTACGCCCGAGCCATGAAGGATTTTCCTTTTCGTTGAAGATCGGATTATTGCGACGCTACGAAATTATTGATTTGCAAACCTGAATTGTTTTTCTGTTTGCATCGTGTTATCGTATTACGATATCTTTAACCGCGTGACACATAACTAATCAAATCAAGGCCAATGCGAGACTGCAGCGCATATTCGTGCGAGATGCTGTAATTATATTTTGTAATAACTGCAAAACTCTTCGTGTGCTTGAATCGCGCCGGAACTTTCGAACTCCTTCAGTCGACAACCAAACGTGTTCTGAGTGAAGCAGTGGCTTTTCGTTCCAAATATTCAACGCAGTTTGATAAATTTAATTAATAATTAATCATTTTAATAATTAATGTACAACAGATAGCAAAACATCGAAACTTCGGCACATTCGTTATTGTTTCTAAATCTTGTATTAAAATAAAAATGTGAAATTCGCATTTTTCTGCTTTTAAACGAATGTGTAGTTGAGCTTTGCTAATTTCAGAGCCTACTCTGGGGGAAAAAAAAAGACAGCAACCCATTTTGTGGTCTACAATTCGTAATCGAATTACTTGGATTGTTCGTAACTCTACTCTGGGAAAAATTTTGACCGTTTTTTTTTAGTTAAGCAACTTAACATTTCGGTTAGTGCCTCTTGAGTGAAAATTATCTTTGCGTTACTGAATATCGACAGAACTAATTGAGAGAATTGGTTGCACTGATAGAAAAATATGTAGTATTTGAAACTATAATTGCATAGTAAAATACTTATAGTCAGGAATATCATTTTTATAGTAATTATTACTGTACTCAAATAATTCGATTACGGGCCCCAAAATGGGTTGCAGTCTTTCTTTTTTCCAGAGTACGCGGCATCGTAACGAAGAACATGAAGTTAAAACTTATTGAACGCGTAGCAAACTGAAATGCGTTTTTCCCGGCGGCGATACCCGTCCAAGATCTACCGCGGAATCTCGCAACTCCAATCGTCATCAGCGAACAGATATAGTCCTTCGTCATCGCGCGAGGCACTTGCCCTAAATCGTACCAAATCCAAATTTCCTCGAAATCGGGACAAACATCTTAAACTTCAATAAGGAATTCTACTCGAGGGGCGCCGTCTCTCGCCGACGAATTCGAGATTCCGTCGAGGAGCGACGACGACATTCCCGACGACCCGTTTCGTTGGATACTTGATTTTCAAGAATTCGGGGCCTCCCGTCCAGCGGGAAATACACTCGCCGCCCGTACGGTAGCCCCTTGTTTCGCGCGGCGCGGCGCGGCGCGCGAACTTCGCCGCCGCGCTGCCGCTTCCTTATCTGGATGTTGCCGCAACTTTGACGCGCGCGCGGATGTAGGTCGTTCGTGACCGAGATTACGTACGGAATGAAATTTTCTTCGAGCGACGACTCGAGCCACTCGCGCGCTCGATAATGCTAAAAACAAACCTAAGCGACGACGGCGGACGCCTCGTTACGTTCTCAAAGGGAGGAGCCGAGACGCGAGAGCGCCCGCTGGACCGGTCGAGGCTCGGAGCCGAGGCGGGATCGAACAACGTGCTGTAAATTATAATTCGTAGTGTTGTAGAATTGTGTGCACTGTAATTCATAGCTTCGTTAAAAAAGTATGTACAGGGTGAGTCATTAAGGCTGTACCAACCTTTTACCGTGAGGCACGGATTACCGACCCAAGCTGGAGCCAATCCGGGAAAATGTGGAAAAATCTCGTTATGTAAGCCACAATCGTGTAAAACCTAATGGTATCTTGAAAGATATAATTAGATATGGTTAAAACACATATAGCAAGAGTTTTCCAAATTTTTTTCCAGAGTTGGCTACAGTCGCAGTCGGTAATCCATCTCTCATGGTAAAAGGTTGGGACAGCCTTAATGATTCACCCTGTATATAATTGCAGCGTTCTAAATCACAGCGCAGCTAGGGAGGAAAAAGTATCGGCTATAAATATCATAATTTATACAGTATGTACGGATATTACGATAAATGCAGCGTGTAAAGAAGCGATAGGCTGCATGAAAGAAAAACTGCACTTGTTGAGGAAAAACGCCTCGCGCCAGATAAAGAGGCCGCGGCGTACTGTCGGTTGTAACGTCGTCGCAGACGCACGTGGATGCACGGCGTCGCACGGTCCTTTTGCAGGAGTCGAGTGCCTCGTGGTGGTTCTTGGTCTTTTTTTTTCTTGTGCTCTTTCTTTGTCGGCGATCCCATTTGAATTTCGAACTTTGTTCGAGGTAATTGGAGCGCGAAACCCGATAAGGACGATTTGAAATACCTGCGCGAATTTCAAATGCCCGCGCACTCGAACGTTAATTAACATTTTTCGTCGACAACAACGCGGAGCGCTCGCGACGCTCCGTTATGCGGTAAACTAGTTATGTCGCAATCGCGATCCTCTCGGATGCCGGGATTGTTATCAAATTTGAATATAGGCCAGATTGTTATTAATGGTTATTGACCGTGCCACATCGGGCGATCGGGGTAAGGCGCGCGATGGCCAATTAAAATTCTGTCGAGGGGTGGGGAGAATCCACGCGAAATTAATTAGTTTCTCTACGCACGCTAATAAGGTACGCTAATTATTCGCGCCGTCGAGGAGACTAACGAGTCGAGATAGCGTGGCCGATCTCGAGGTCGATTTGCGCGTAACGTATCGGGGTGGCAAGAGAGGGGGGGGAAAGGAGAAAACGGGGACGCGGTGCCGAAAATCGGGGGGAAAAAAGAAAGAGCGGGCCGCGAGCCGAATTGATAACCCATTTCCGGCTGTTGAAAAGTGAACGGGGGAGGGCAGGATTGGGGGTACCGATAGATGCCAATATCGATTTATATGCGTGTGGAGAGGCCGACCGCGAGGGGGGAGGGGCAAAAGTTTGTTCAGGATTGCCGGGGATGAATATTTATGATCGCGCACGGGCGGCCGGACCGGAGCGGAGAGAAAGACGGCGGCTGTAAAAAACGGCGGCTGGGCTTCAGAACGTTGGGCCCGGATAATCTGAAGAAATGGGATATTCAGTGATACTCTAATTTACGGCACGCGGGTATTTATTTACGCGCGGCAATGTACCGCCGCGCCGGACTGAGTGTATTTTTAAACAGCGAGCGGTGAGACCAAATGACGTACAAAATTTCACTGCGTTCCGTCGCGCGAATATCTTAACGCGCATGCACGAACACGGGGGTGGGTTGAAAAGTTTCGAGCCTCAACATGAAGCATTGCTTGTCGTCGCCACTTCAGTGCTGCGACTGTACATCACAGACTTATATACTATCTTACGCCATCCGTAGCAGGCGTAAGATATAGAAAGAGAGGAAGAGCTGAACCGAGTCCGTAACATCCGTAGATGCCTATTTTGCAGAGCAAGACACCAACTATTATTTGAAGAGGTTAAAGCGGTTGAAGCATCGCTGAATGAAGTGTATCGACTTAAGAGGAGACTATGTCGAATACTGAAAGTGAGTTTGGGCGGGAAAAAAAATGGTTTCTATGCTAGGCTCCAAACTTTTCAACCCACCCTCGTACTTGGCTTTCGATCTTCAAAATTAATTATATATCCAGTAAAAAAATATTCATTTGCGGGGAGATGTGAATCACGCGATTTGGCAGTTTGCGGCGACCGTTTATAAGATGCCCCTCGGCGTTTTCCTGATAAAGTTCGAAAAGTGAAAAATCGCTCAATGTCGCTGCATCGTCACGCAACACCCGATAGATGGTCCCGGATAAATCGACGCTGATTTACGGCCGCGTCGCTGTCCGGTGTCGTTGCAGCCTTGTATAATAGGATTGCTTTATCAAATCACCCGAATTGTGGGCCGACATGCATCACCCATTGAACGATATAATTTCGCAAGTATAAGATGAGAGAAATTTTTAACGTGACGATGCTTCCTATTGCTTACAATTAGATAGCTGTGGAGATTATCGATTTATTGAAATCAGTTCAGGTTCAGGTTCAAACCCTGGCTGAGGTAAGTTTTTCGCAATGAATTTAAAAATTAAATTAACGGCGCCCAGTTCACAAAAGTCGAAATAGACGCGTTGACAACATCTTTATGCTGTTATTGCGACAAATATTGCATAATTTAATCGGAAAACGTAATCGGAGAAATTAACCATCGGGGACGCTGTTTAATTGGTTTATCCGATGAAAATTGTTCTCAGCGTTCGTATCTGTGTATTTCACATCGGAGCCTTGTGAATTTTGTTTGAACTGGTATTGTCCGGCTGACGGATTTCGACAAGGCACGTTGACAGAGAAATCAAATTGTTATTATCTCTTCGCCACGACAGACGCGGGAGACGCGACAGAGGGACGACGGGCGATTCGCGCAGGTGTTCGTCGGTCAGCTCGCCGGAGTCCGCCAGGTTTGACTCGGGTGTTAAATAATCCCGCGCATTGCCGGTTTCTCCTTCATCGCGTTTCGCCTCGAGCGACTCGCGGCAGCCTCCTCCCGAGGCGACCTGGACCAGCCGCGGCGATACCCGTCCCGGGTACCAGATCTGGCATCGGCCTGGGCACGGGAGAAAGACAGAGCGAGAGAGAGAGAAAGAGAGAGAAAGAGGGGGGAGAGAGAGAGAGAGAGAGAGTGCACGAAGGTCTCCCGGTCGTGAAACAGGTCCGTTCTGTTCGGTTCTGTGCGCAGCTTAGGTCTTTGTCTCGCGGCGCGTTCTTCGACCGCGCGCGATCAGCAAGTGTTACAGTAGATATTTTAGTTTCCACCGACCTCTCTCAGCCATTACAGCCGGGCGCGTTCACTGGCGATCGCGCATTCTCTGAGAATCAACGGGGATTTACAGGATCCAATTGCTCAATCACGCGACGGTGCGTTTACTTTCGTTCGCTCTGATTAAAAGAATTATCTTTGTACCGCATCTCTCGCGCGCGACGCTCGAAAGCTCTCGCAAGGAGCGCAGCTCCGTAATCGCCTTGCCGATTTACATCCGATTAATTTCCATCCCGAAAAGATCGACGTTGTTTCGGAGGGGAAATCGTCCGCGAAAACGAATCCCGCTAATTGCAGGCTGGCCGCTGAATCGTCAACCGGGGGGAGAACAATTGCGCGCGTACCCGCAGATGGCGGCGCGATACTAATCGGGACAAAAGTTGCGTGGAGAAAAGGCGGGGAGGGAGGGGGGGGAGGAGGAGGAGGAAAGAGGCAAAATTGTGCAACGGCTGACGTGCGCGGCGCGGTTGAAAGTTAGATGAGGAGCATGCCGAAGTGCGGCAATTGCGAAAATATAATGAAAGTGGACTAACGACGCACGGGGGAGCGGCGGCACCCCTTTCCCGTGCAACCACGTATACGCTCGCCCGTACACACCTATACGCCCGTCTCTTCCCTCCCCCCTCCCACGTACATCCGTCGCAACATTGCAGCTGTTGTAGCGCAGATGGCGAGTATCTTTGTCCTCCCCGTCGCACGACACGTGCGCATATGCGTCCGTGCATGCACATGCAACCGCGCCGCACGTCCGTCCACGGCGATATCGAGGTTTCGCTCGACGTAGTTCGTTGTAGGAGAAAAACCGAGGATCGCCGGGAAGATCCGACGTCATCGCGGGATGTCGGTTACGGGATCACGGATTTTCTTTGCGGCCCCCGCGCTCTGCCGGGGGAGACGTCTCGCTCGGGCACGAATTCGACGAAGGGAAGATCGACGCGTGAAACATTTAGCAAAGACCTCTCGGGGATCGGAGACTCTCGGTACGAAGGAGCTGGAAAGCCAGACGGGTCGTTTGCGAACTCGTAACTTGTCTCTGTTCGGCTCTATTTAATTAATTCGCCGGAGTGAAAGAGAGAGATTGGGTTAATCAGCTAATTAGCGCGCGATCGACTCGGACACGCTGAAACACTCGGCACGTTTAGTATACTAATTTTTCAAGTTAACCAGTCGCACCGATCGTTCTTGCTATATAATAATTTCGATATAATAATCGCGAGCGCCGAACGGTCTTTCGAATAATTACTCGCGTTGATCTCTTTGAACGTTCAAAGTGTTACTTCGTGGGCGGCGCCGAGTTGGAAATTCTCAATCCTTCGGAGGAGAGTTCAAAGGGAAAGACGTCCAATCAGCCGATCCGATCCGTCCGACCGATCCGGCTTGTCGCCGGAGAGGGCCGGCCAATTGTTTTGCGAACTCACTTCAGGGTTCGACGCTGATGGGACCGCGCGGAACCGATCCGGAGCGCCGCATCCGTCGCATCATTTTAGATTTGACCGAAGCCCGCGATAAGATAAGCGCGCCGGCGTGCACCGCCGCGATACGTTGACGCGCGACTTTCTTTCCATGAGAAAAACTCCTTCGTTCATCCTGAGATTGAATGAATACCTCGTTGATTTAATAATTCGATTCGCCGTAAATAACCGGCCGTTACTGAGCCCCATTGCGAAAGTCGCTTTTAATACATAATATAGTGAGAGAAATTTAATAAGCTGCGTTTCAACAAAACGAGATTTCGAGGCTCCGTTCTCGGATTTATTTTTAGGCGTTCTCCCAAGTTAAGTTAATTAAGGAAGCTTCTATGACGAGAGAGTCGCTTAAATATTCAGTCTACTTTCATTAAATTTAATGAAAATGCACAAACTGGCCCAGCCTTAATTACCCGTTTATTTTCAGAATTGTCGCGTTTAACTGGCACGCGAGCGGGAAAAGAAAAACGCGCGTGCGTTTCGGGCGCGTTTTTTTTGTTCTCTCGTACGAGCTCATAAACGTACGGGCTTTTTGCCGAGCGCGAAATGACGTTTCTTCCGCGGACTAGCGTTACGATTCACCTCGCTCTGATGTCCACTCGTTGCAAACAGCCATTCAGTTTCAGCACTTTCTCGATTATCGTCCGTCCTTCGCTCGACCGCCGCGCGCACGAAGCGGCTGATAGTCCGCGACGAGCGACGAGAGCAATAATCACGGCGGAGCGGCAGATTTCTTTCGCGCCGACCTTAGAGACGCAGCTTGCAGATCGGCTCGCCGCTCATTTATGCGTGCCGTTGACCCCGACACGTGGGCTCCCACGATTCTGACGTCTCCTCCTCGCGCGGCGCCCAAGAGAGCCTCCATTAGCAAAGGTTATCGGGTCGACCTCGAATCCTATCGATTGCGCCAACACCGTGAAATGTACAGCGCGGCGCTCGCGCGCTACTTTCCGTTCTCCCTTCCCTCGGCTTTGCCGAAAGGGAGCCCTCCCGTCTTTTTCGGGGATTTTATTTTGGGAACAATAGATACTTTCGACGCTGAAAACGAGCTTGGGGTTCAAAAGGTTGATTCTTAACCTGGACACACAACGTCGCTCTGCATACAATGGAAATGGAACGTTATCACTTCCTATCGCGATCGTCCATCCTGATAACGACTGCTTGGTCACAAACATGTCTTTTTTTCTAATGCTCGGCATGTGCCGAGAGTGCGTAAATTTAACGGATTAGCGATCGAGTTGCCTCTTAAACTAATTTCCAAATGACTCCTTCCACACAGAGAGAAAGATTTCTTTGGATTTAGTATTCCTATTTATTTGGTTGAAATTTGTTTCATTAAAACAATATATGCTTATACGAAACATTATATGTTTTGAATAAGAATTTTGTTGTTTTATTCAAACAACCTGTATTATTTGATAGAAAAAACACTATTATTTGAAGTAATATCTTTCAATGAAATAATTATATTATTTGGCCAGGCGCTTATAAAGTTTGGTTGCCACTTACGAGTTCGGCTGCCACTAGATGGCCGCCGAACTCGTAAGTAAAATCGCGGCAGCTATGATATACAGGGTGAGTCTTTCCATATCCGACAAAATTTTTGAGAAGGTAGAACGGATCGAGATGAACGGAAAAGTCCTGTACCATTTTGCAATTTTCGTAATAGTTAACGAGTAATTAATTATTAAAAATCGTTGCTTAGGCCGGCCTATCGCCCAATTCGAGCGCGTGGCGAGATGTGCG
>NW_011967246.1:3664010-3695017 GCF_000949405.1 Vollenhovia emeryi
TGTTAACTATTACGAAAATTGCAAAATGGTACAGGACTTTTGCATTCATCTCGATCCGTTCTACCTTCTCAAAATTTTTGGAGGATATGGAAAGACTCACCCTGTATAAGCGACCGCATCAGCAGACGCAGTTTAATCATTTAATGGTCTATTTTTTATTATGGCTGAACATAGTGTACTAATTCAGTGTTTATCTTTCTTCTTTTAATGAAGGGAAAATTCTAATGTAGAAGAAGAATGATGTATGCATATACATTTGTTTCACATATTTTCTATCAAACGATAATGCTGTTTGAATGAAACAATAATATCGTTTAGATTAAAGAGAATATTTCTTTCGTTTCAAACAAATATTTTATTTCTGACAAAGATATATATTATTTCAAATTCAAACAATCGTACTTGTTAATTCAAACATTGATTTGTTTCGACCATTTCAAATATCAAATTTGTTTGGATACAACAAAATTTATTAAATCCAAAGAAATCGTTTTCTCTGTGCACGCGAGACGTACATACACCCACACCGTTAGAGAAATATGTATTTGAAATTACAATTGCATAGTAAAATAATTCTAGTCAGGAGTATCATTTTTATGGTAATTATTACTATAATATTGGTAATAGCAGCCATGTAGACACGGTGATGCCAACCATTTAAAAAATTTACTATAAAATATAAGCTTTTAACTATTATTCTGTTAAAATATCCAGGTAACGAATAGTAAATTAGTTAATTAATGTTTATGTAGTAAATACTATCACAGTAATAGTAAATTCAGCGACATTGCTATCATCCATCTTACTATTAAATTACATGGTAAGCAAAAGTGAAGTGGTTTGGAATGTCCTCTATGCTTCATTGTATTATAAAGTAGGATCGATATAGCGCCAATCATGTTTATTACAGAGAACGGAATATTTTAATCTTAAATAAAAAAATTCTGAAATCTAGAATTAAGTGATAGTATGTACCGTCTTTTGTCAAATATCGTGGTGCCAACTTCGTGCGTTGTAACACGGAGGGACAATTTATTCCAAACGTAAGAATATGTAAACTTACATTTATACAAGTTACTCTTGTATCTCAATATAGTAAGTCAATCTTTTTTTAACTCGACAGAGGAGAATAAGAGTTATTAATTTTATTTCGATATTGTCTTATTTTTATACTAAATGAGGTTGTGAGAAATATAAACGCGTCAAAAGTATTTTTTATCTCGGTGACAGAAATCCTTTATGAGGGTGTAACGATGAACGCACAGGGAATGAGGCGTGATGTGTACGCGTGTCGCGAAATGTTTATCGCGAGAGAGCGGAGGTTAAACGTGCGTGGCGAATTGCGGAAAAAGCCCGCGACAAACATTTACTTTGCGTAAATGTTTGCCGATACGCGTGTCCGGTTAGGTTCGTCGATTGAATTTGCGTCTCGCAGGGAGATAAAATTGTCTTTAACTTTTTTTTGGTAGCAACGACGTTAGGCAACAATGT
This sequence comes from Vollenhovia emeryi, assembly GCF_000949405.1. Classification (NCBI taxonomy): domain Eukaryota; kingdom Metazoa; phylum Arthropoda; class Insecta; order Hymenoptera; family Formicidae; genus Vollenhovia; species Vollenhovia emeryi. Next base: position 3,665,502 of record NW_011967246.1, read on the forward strand.
TGTGTATCGAAACAACAATGGCGCGCGCGTGTGTGGTGGCGGCGGTGGTGGTTTGGGGGAAACGAAGCGTACAGAGATCAGTTATCTCTGTGCGGAGGGCTGCTATCCGGTTTCGTAAGGGCGCCGAGCGAAGCATGCAGGCGAATCATCTAGATATACCGGGCGTTCCATCCGGTTTCGCTCCACGGATCTTCTCCCCTCCTCCTCCTCCACGCTCTCCGCCAGTCCCTCTCTGTCTTTCTTTCTCTCCTTCTCTCTGCCCTCGCGTCCCATCGTTTTCCTCGGCGAGCTGCTGCGGAATGGAGACGAGCGTGTTCCCGTAGCCGCAGTTTTCTTGCCGGGGATCCTGGGTCACGTTTCGCCGTAGTTCGTCGAACCTCCCTTCCCTCCCTCCCTTCTCTCCCCCCCCCTCCTCTCTCTCTGGAGGATATCAATTGATCCACCACCGGAAGCCGAGAATGGAAAATCGAAGCGGAAACGAGCCGTGAAACCCCGAAAATTCCTTCGCACAAATTTTGAGAACGACTCGGGATATCGCGGAGAATTGAACTCTCTTTAAATGCATTCTAATTGGGCACATTTCAGGAATGCACGTTTCTTTGAATGGAAGTTATAGACTCGCTAATAGCGGAAAATTAGGAGAAGGATGTCAAATGGTAACAGAACTGAACTGACAGAGTGAAAAATTGGTACCTTGCTTGAAACACAAAATACGCAAATAACGAATGGAACGAATATCGCCTCGGACGAAACATTTGAAATTCCATTTAATGCTCTTTCGAAGCGCGAAAAAGCAAGAAATGACAACGCAAATAGAATAGCGAAGCTATTGAAAATGCTTTGGCATCTTCGGTCACGGCACTGCAACGATTCAGTTAAGTAATAAAAATTAAAATAATATCGCGTGTGAATTTGTACAAGTCAATTAAGAGAAATTTCGAGCAAGCAGCCGTGACGCTTGAAAAAGCACCAAGAAAATATAATATCGCGCCGCGAGAGACCAAGGTCCTTTTAATTTCGATCGGTAGCATTGAAGCTAGAAAATTTGATTGGCTGCCAAACGAACGAGGGGCATTAGTAGTATATTCTCACGTCGATGCGCGGAACGAAAGCCGCGCGTTTTCCATTCCCATATCTTCGCGCGCGATCCAAAGCACGCGCGACATATTACATTGAGAATTCTCTGCGCGAACCGACTAACTTCGAGTCGGGACCTATCACGGAATAATTACGCAAACGTTCTCTCTGTCCCGCGCCAAAGTCCCACGATACGTCTCGCAGTTTCCGTACGAAGCCGCGGTTTCTCCTTGTTAAATTTAAACTAGTTGGACGGAACTTCCGTCCGTGCGCACCAGCTTGCGAGCGTAAATACATCCCGGCGTTTCTGCTGATTCGAAAGATCGATTCCGCGAAACTGGCGGAAAAAATTCCTCGAGGATTCGCGTTCGCGAGAGGTGTCTTTCGCCCAGTCGCGTTGCGCGTAACGTCGCGCGCGTTTGCAACTGCGATTTATAACGGAATTTAGAATAAAAAGATTTTGAAAGCGACGGCTCTCGCGAACGAGCTAACAATTGACAAGGTCGGTTTCTCGCATTGGCCGATTCTCGTGTGTCGTTTAGCAATCTAAATTGGTTTAAACATAAATTGATTTAAGTACAAGTCAAAGTAGACTAAACGGGCCAGGAATTTTCGCTAAAAGAGAAAGGACGAAAAGCCGGAAGGCAGCGTTCCCGCGGGATATTTACCTAAAAGCGATTGCGCGAGGAATTCCGAAGTTCCGTGGAAAAATCCGGGAAAGGCGAAAGAAAATCCCTCATAAACACATAGCGCCCGGGCTCCTCTTTGGCGTCACGACGCCTCTTCGTGGCATTCCCTCGCTTGCAAGCCCGCCGCGACGAGGGAAATATCATCGGGAGTGAAGCCGAGAAGCCGGGTTCGCTTTGATGCAAAGAACCGTCGCGGCGAATGGAGTTTCGCGGCAAGTGCTTTCGAGCTTTCGCCGGCGGCGATCGAAATAAGAGGAAGCTCCCGCCGCTTCAAACAGACTCACGGCGATGTATGTCGGACGAATAAAAATCGCGGCCGGACGGTTTGTTCTGCGATTCAGCATATTTGAGGATTTCTCCCGGAAGGGATCTTCTTCTCGTTGCGATTTGGCGTAACGGTTTGCGCGACGGTTAATAAGCGCATTAGTATTCCCGAACGTATAAACGAACAAACTCGAGGGTACAAATTGGACTCGCCGAACATGAATTAAATGTCAGCGAAGTCAGATGCATGGGGGAATTTAAATACAAGGGAGACGCGCGCTCCTTAAAAAGCGATCTCGAGAAATCCAATAAATCTGCTCCTCGTCCGTTTAATTAATCTCCAGTTAATTACACCGTTCAAAGCACCGCTTTGATCTCCATAATCTTGACTCGCCTTTCTCCGATACGCTTTTTTCGCGCGTTACAGTTTTCAGTTGCTGAACGCAACGCGGACGCGCGCGGGATTCGTAATGAGCGGCGCGACACGTCGCGCGGCGATTAACACGAGCGCACCGGCCTGACACGCGCGAGGGGATCAACGAACGATAAATTTCGCCGGACGACCCGACACGAGCGACCGGGTCGTCTCGCCGGTCGATCACGCGTTAACAGTCCCGCGACGCCGGCCTTTGCCCGCGTCCTCGTCCCCGGCTCTTTGCGACCTATCTCAATACGCGGAGCCGGAAGTGTGATATTATTAAACGCCTCGCTCGCGCGCCTCCCGGTAGTTACTCTGGTTGCGCGCTCGCCGCGGGTTACTTTGCGGGACGCAGGTGAGTACACGCTCGCGGAGCGAGCGGCCGAGCGGGCGACCTGGTGCAGGTGCGGCCGCAGGTGAGCCCGCCGACAGCAGCTGTCGGCCTCGCGCGCCCGAGAACCGCGGAGAGGCCGGCGATCGCCGGCCTTTTTGCCGGCCCTAATAGCGTTTTTCCTACGGCCGACGTCAATCCTTTGACTCGCGACACCGGACCTCGGCGATACCAGACGCGTGCAGCTCTTGTCGTCCTTAGTTGGAGAATCTCGCGCTAATTCGCGGTTCGTTTAAAAAAAAGGGAATTTTAATTCCGGAAATTTTTTCGTCGCTCGTCGGCATTCCTTGTTTTCTCACGTGATAATAATAATACATTTGTTGCGTCGTGATAAAGAAATTACGGATGAACAAATATAAGTGAAATAGCGAAAGACAGATGCACGCAAGTGGCCAGGCACCGACAATACTGTTGCTCTGAGAGCCTATCGGTAAAGATAGAGAGAATTCGAACATTTAAACATTCAGAAAGAAAGTGTTAAATTTAACAGAAATTTCTTGATTCAACTAAATGCTGCGGTGAATGGCTGTCAAATAAATATTTGTTAATTCACGAAAGTACGTGTTAAATAAAAAAAATACGTATTTCAATAAATGATATACGTTCAATTAAAAAATACACATATTGGAATTAAAGAAATACTGCTAAATGTATTTCAGTAATATCAACAATTTTTTTCTCGGTGCATACCCGCACATGCGCAACATGCTCGTAAAGTAATTGTAGCGCGCGTTACAAAGATTAAATTAAAATAAAAATTACAATAGATAAAAGCATAAAAATAAAAATAAAATGGAATAAATCGGAAATAAATAAAATGGTATAAACAAATCGAAATATTATCGTTCGGACAATTTGTTTCACGCCGTTTTTAAATAACTGGTACTATTAATGCCTTTTCAATAATCATAATTTCTAAATAGACCTCAGTTTTAATATCACCTTTGCTCGTATTGAAATTTTCATTTAATCTAGTCTAATCTTGTCGACGATATCTTTATCGCGTGTCTTTCTTATCGATTGGCTATTTAAAATTGCACGCGTTTTGATGTTCGAGTACTTTTTCATGTTCTTCTTTAGATCTTCGACAAGATTTCGAGATTACGCGGCAACCTCTCGTCGCTCGTGTGTACAGCCGGCAATTGGCCTGCGTGTGAGAAATCGATGATCTTCTCCCTTTCTTCTGTCTTTCCCTGCCCGCTTTTTACCTGCTCGCGCGCACACGCTTTGAGAGCAGGCTCCCCCTTTTTCTCCCCTACTTAAAATAATAACATTCGGCATGTGTGTTAAAACGTAATGAGCGAGAGGAGCATTTTCAAAGCCGAAAACGCGGACGAGGTGCGGCGCACGCTTTTTATCAATCTCCACGCAGCACCGCTCTCTTTGCCATTCAAAGTTGACACGGAGATTGTCGCGCCTCGACATCTCGAGGGACCCGTTGAGAAAGTAAGAAAACGTCTTTTCGCATTTAGAACTGTGGACTGCGTACGAAAACTGAAAATCAGGGTTGAATTCTTTAATTAGCGACAACTGGATCGACTCGCAGATAGACGCGAACCTCGCGCAACGGCGTGGCTTAAAAATTAATTTCCCCGCGCTCCTCCCCCTCAACTCTCGATGCGCGCGAAGGGAGCGAGAGAAACGCTCGTCGTTTCCCCCCCAGGAACAACCTGTTATTGGCCCGAACCCTTTAATTTTCTTTCGCGTCGTTTTTACTTTCAAGCGACGGGAAACGCATTTACATCGCGCCAATTTTCCCTCGAAACGCCACGGCGCTTTGTCGTCGGATGCACGTGTGTTGCAATGTTGCAGCAACGCGCGCGTTGCACGCGAGCTTTCCTCAGGAAATGTCGTAATTATGCGGCATTCGGTCGGCGGCCACCTCGCAAATTGCAGCTAAGCGCGTCTTTTCAGCGCGCACTCGGCGCGATGCACCCGGTCCGGTCCGGCACGGCGCGACGGGCTTCCCCGAATCTGCGAGGTTGCGCGGAGACCGCAAATTTTTCTTTCTTCTTTGAGAACGAGAAGGATCTACGCCAGGTGCCAGATCGACAGACGGAAAGTCCTTCCTTCTGCCGCAAAGGCTGTTCCAGACTCGATGAATATACGAAGAGAGAATAAAATAAGCGACATCCGAGTGATTCGCCGCGATGGATTTTCCCCTTTATCGAGTTTCAAGCCTCGAGATCTGGTTATCGAGACGATCAAGTTTCCTACTTTTAGCCAGTTTTACAGATAAATTACGTATGCAAATATACAATTATTAAGAGGATAATTTTATCACATCTGTAAGACGTTCGCGAGGTACTGAAATTTGTCTACCTTTCCCTAACATCTGTACGTACAAAAGCGGCATATCGACCGTCTGCCTCGAGGTGTATGTGTGAATGCGTGTGTGTGTATGTGTGTGAGCCACGTGGCCGGAGATCGCGTTCGGGGCCCAGTTTTTTGGAGAGCCCCCCTGCGGAACATCTGCCGCCTTTTAAAATACGGAATAAGCCAGGAGTCGCACACTTTCTCTACGCCGCGAAACCTTTGTCGAATTTCGAACGAGAAATATCCCTCGATCGGAAGTTCGCAGTCGTAACGATAAATCCGCGAACGCGTTAAATAAAAGTTTCGAAGGAACTTTCGGATATTATTATCTATTATTCGCACAATCGATAAAGAAAAGAAAAATGTATATACTTAGAAAGAACTGTGTAAAAATTGTACAGGGCGTTATGTAATACCCGTCTCACCTCTTATTTGCGGATAGAGCGGACTAGACTGAGTCGAAAAGTCCTCTACCATTTTGTAATCTTCGTAATGGTTAGCGAGTTATTAATTATTCAAAATCACTGTCTTAGCCCGGTCTACCGCCCAATTCAAGCGCGTGGGGGAGTTGTTTGTTATACGTAGCCGTTGCCGTGTGTCATAAACAACTCCCAGCTCGCCTAGCAACGCCAATCACGGGACCGCCGCATCTCGCCGCGCGCTTGAATTGGGCGGTAGGCCGGGCTAAGACAGCGGTGTTTAATAATTAATAACTCGTTAACCATTGCGAGAATTGCAAAATGGTAGAGGACTTTTCAGCTCAGTCCAATCCGCTCTATCCGCAAATAAGAGGTGAAACGGGTATTACATAACACCCTGTATAAATGTGCAAGTTGGATAAGACAAGGACGCCCGATATGTCCGAACGTTAAATGATTATACGCGGTATTTATAATCACATTAATAATGCCATTTAAAGCATCCGACGACTGAAATCCACCGCCGAATGAAATGACAAATTAATTTATTTGATCGATTCTATTTTCCGTTTGTCCGACGTGAGAGGAAAAGGGGGCGACCGATAAAATAAAATCGACCTGATTGATATCGTGCCGATACCGTAGCTGCGCGAATAACCACCATAGTTTCGGGCTTTATGTGCTTTTCCGAATGCATGCGACGACGGGAAATAACGTAACACTCGGGAAAGCTTTCGCGGGTATCTCCAAATCGGCATCGTAAAGTTGAAAGCCTTCGGTTTTACTTTCCTGTTGTGTTTCTCGCAACGAGCGCGCAACAAAGATCAGTGTACGGCTCTGAAAAAGGGGCTCTATTGTCAAGAAGTAAATAAGAAAGAATGATTAAAGTACTCTCGATAATTAAATTAACAGGAAATTAAAGTAGCGAAGAAAGGCAACGAGAGTCGACGCGGTTCTTGTCGAAGTCTCCAATTTAATGGGGATTGTAAATACGCGTTTTCCGCACGCCGTAGTTATCGCTCGCGATAACAATCCGCGATTTGCGAAAGATCGCGGACAATCGTCCGCTACTCGTCTCCGACGAACAAAGAGACACCGGCCGCGATAATAATTTCGAAGTGTCCCCCCTCGGCGGCAGGTGAATCACTCGCGAGATTTCGTTCGACGACCTCGCCGTACAAAGATCTTCCTCAAAATAACTGGAGAAATTCGTCGACAAAGTGACGAGACAGCGCCTCCCCTCCCCAAATCAGATCAGGACGGTCGTTAACTTCGTTATCGGCCGCTAAACCGATCGACGACGTCTCGAGAGGGCTCATGACATATTTATGAAATCGCTGGGAAAGCGAAGTCAGGAAAATCGGGATTACATCCGCGTGTTCCTCGACCGAGTCTTGCGGTACGAATCTAGTAGCGAATTTGGTTGGTTGCACTAGTGCGCGCTGAGTGCACACTACAATAAGCCTTATTTCCAGTCAATTCTTACATTTAAAGATCATTTTGAATACTTGCAATATTTTTTTATCCAGAAAAATGATCTGTACAACGTTTACACGGATCATTTTTGGACTAAATACTCTGAACGTGTATTTAACAAAGTTAAGTATAAGAACTGACTATAAACAAGCCTTAGTGTGCATTCAGTGCGCACTAGTGCAAGCAACCGAATTCGCTACAAGAATTGCGTTCTCCAATGCTGACGTTAAAGCCAACGGCACACGATACTATTTTTCCAACTGGATTGACGAGCGCCAATCCAGGATTTAGCCTCGAGTCACCTGATCTAAAACTCTGGACCCTTATTGGCTCTCGTAAGCAATCCAGTAGGGGAAAAACAGTATCGTGTGCCATTGGCTTAATTAAGGGGACTCGACAGTTCGTTCCTTCGTTTTTAAAGCACCTTTTCTCGAAGAACAACCGTCAACCGGGAACTGTTCCACAATGCGTATGTCGCGACAGCCCGACGAGTCTTTCACACGAAAATTTGGCGCGACCGCTTACGCAATCACAGACGTCTACGCGTCAGAGATTCGTCTCTATCGGCAGCTGTTTTTTTTCCCTAAAATGAACATGTCCGTTCCGCGGCAATATCTCTCTCTCCCCCCGTTCCCCTTTCCCCAGCTTCCGGTAGCGAAGCCACCGGCGAGTGTGCGTACAGAAACGATCTCGCCGTCGGTTCGCCGGGATTTCGAATGAATAAACATTGTCTAAACCACGACAGTGGGTCCCCGGGGGCACGCTGCGCCCCCGCCGCCCCCCACGCATCGTTTCACGGTCGTTCCGCTCCGAAATTCGTGACTTCACTTCCGCCTACTACGCTCGGCGCACCGTGCGGCGCGGCGCGGCGGGTGCGTTGACCCTTTTCGAAGGTCGTCGTACCTTTCTACGTTCGTGACTCGCTCGGCTTCGTGGATCGACCTTAATCTCTCGCCGGTTCGCGACGGCTCGTTCACCTCTTTTTTTTCCCCTCCCGCTCCCCCTCCTTCTCTTTCTCTCTTCCCCCCCCCCTTCGATCTGGCTATTCGAAGAAGCTCGATGATGCAATTATCGTTCTCGTACGCTAATTTTCGCAGGTGAATCGAATCGAAAATAGCCCCGTCGAAAAGTCTGCCGGGAAAGCCCGCGTTATTGATGATGAATACGGAAACTTTCGTCAACGAAAGTTTCGATCTCGTTACGTGTCCTGAAAATTTTAGCTTTGCTTTTACCCTTTTTCTCGCGGAGTTCGATCCTCCGCTCGGCGAACGATTTTTTCCTTTCTCTCGGCTAACAGTAAGCCGAAAATCGAAATTCTGTCAGTGTATCGTCAAGTAATTAGAATTTAATTAATTAATGTATATTTAACAGTTTACGTTCAATATTTCGAAATATTATTTATTTGAGCTTTCACACACACACACACACATACACACACACACACACACACACACACACACACACACACACACACACACACACACACACGCACACGGACTTGGCAGCTTTGCAAATATCATTAATTATAGTAAATAAATTAAATCGAAATACAAGAGCGTTAGTAGTGGCGACAATAATGATTAATGATAACAGATCTCGGTTATTCTTTGTCTTTCTTTTTCCGTTCGTTATTCTCGTTATAATGAGATAGGTACAGTTCTCGCGTTCTTATACGCTCTGTGCCAACGTTTTAATAAAACGATGAAGGATTTTCCCGGGATAAGTGAACGACGTTCGTCAATGCACTTTCTCCAGAGTCAAAAATTCGCGAACGCGACGACTTCCGCGATTTTTCGCTCCTTCGATTCGACTATCGCGAAATCGTGGCGATGGCGCAACAAACGGACCCGACCGGTTGGAAATACACACGAGTGGGACTTGGAGAGACGACACTCGAGATAATGGGCCCGTTTTGGCCCGTTCATCGACAGCCTCGTTTATTTTGTCGAGTCCCGGTCCATAAATGTGTCGCGCAAATCTACACGAGAGTCGGCCGTCTCGTGCGAAGGAATCGATTTAGCGTGCCATAACGAAGTTAACGACTTTGACCAGATTAGTGCGAGAGATTTGTCATTCCCGTTTACCTTACATAAAACCTTATATAAAACCGGTATAAAGCACGAATGTTCGAGGCGAACAACCGCCGAATGGCCGCGGCAATGATGCACACGAATTAATCAACAACAACAGTGATAATTCATGAATCGTGAAAAATTAACGGTAACTTCCTGCGTGTCATAGTAAATCACAAAATTATCAGTTTTAATGGTTTTAATTCAGAAACACGTTCCTAACTCCGTTTTGATTTCTACACGGAGAGAATTTTCTCTTAAAATTTATCCTGAAAATCATGTAATCGTGCACCGAGAACAATGTCCGATCCAATTACATAATAACAAACGGATGTATCCAATTAAATTGTATATTCGATGAAAAATATGATCGGTTTGTCAATCAAATTCCATCGATAACTGCATTTCATCGGATGTATCCATAATTTTATCGGAAAACGTAATCGGAAAAATGAACCATCGGAAACACTATTTAATAGATTTATCCGATGAAATTTTTTCCCACAATCAGCGTGGGACCACACGGCATTTCGAAGAATTTTATGAGAGTGTTTCGAAATTTTGTCATACTTTTTACATACTTAGTACACATTTTGCTAGTAAAATGTATGGTAAAATTTCCAAAGACTCTCATAAAGTTCTTCAAAATGCCACGATTACGTGAGTTTCGAATTTAAATTTTAAAAGAAAATTCTCCCCGTGTACCTCAAATTTTTATCGATTCACATAATTGCGTGTCTCGCGTTCGTAGAAAAGTTAATATTTCCATTGAAATCTAGAAACATATTTGTCCAAGTTATATTTTACATCGATAAGCGAATGTGATCATCGCAGGTCGCGAAATCGTTTTCGCCGCCCACCTTCCTTTCGTCCCCCTGCAAAAACGGGAATTACTTTATCTGTCTGCGCAGATGATATGGCACACGACCGAAAATGGGATTTCGGCAGCATCGGATACTCCATCATTCCCTCTCTCTAAATCCCCCTCCCCCCTTTCTCTCTCGCTCTCCCCGCCTCTCCCTTCGATTCTCGTGAATCGGAATCGTCGGTTTTGCGGTAACGACAACACTCGACAATGAAATCGAACCCGTAGCCGTAAACGGACTAATTGCTGGGATAATAATTATTCTCGGAACTGGCCTAGGGCGGGGAGAGGTCGAGGGGGAGAGAAAGGGATAGATTATCGCTCGCTTGTTTCCGGGGTTATCATCGACACGAGTTCCCGGACATTATTTAGCCGATCATTTGTCAATATTCCCCCGAATCCCTTCTCTTGAATTAAATTCGACCGATACACTATTCGCCTTTTCCTCAATTTTATATCATAATTATCATTGGAGCATAAGATGGAACGTGAGATGCTTTAAACTCGATTGCCTTTCTCCTCCTGCTTCATATGCGCGAACAACTTGACGTCTCTAAGATACTTTATTACACGTAATAGTGAATAAATGGTGTAATCTACTGTTATTCATGAATAACAATAAATAAAACGGAGGAACAAGGTAGCAAGATGAAGCGAAAAGAAAGGAGAGTTATTTACCGCCTGAAATAACACTATACGAAACTATATGATGGCTGTCCAATCGCTTTTCTCTGCAATAACGTTAATAGACCTACAGCAAATGCAGAGACATATTTCTTTTGCTGTCAAAATATATCCTTAGTTAGTTACATCGATCACCAATGCAAGAACATATTTGTAAATTTCGGTGTTGTTTCTGTGATTTCCAGGGCTGTCACCGATCCGAGGGATGGTAGGAGAGTAGCCTTAAAAAAACTGCCGAACGTCTTTCAAAGTCTCGTGAGCAGCAAGCGAGTCTTCAGGGAGCTGAAAATGCTTTGCTTCTTCAAACACGATAACGTGAGTGGTATTATATTTGTCGCGTCAGACGTGTGCGTGATCGATGAACGAGTACAGAGAAAGGCAAGAAAGTGCCAATAGGAACAAACGTCAAAGTAAAAAGGCTGTAATTCTGCCAATAATAAATGGAGCCGATATCGAGTTTCTGGCTTTCGAATGTTTCGTACACGATTACTTATCGCGCACCACTACTGTAATAATTATTACGCGATTGCACACAACAGTTGTCTCATACTTGCACTGACAATTCGCGAATCTTGCGTATCTCTTTTTTTATAATATAAATTTTAAAATCGACTGTTTCAGGTATTAACACACTGACAAAAAATGTTTTCAAACTAACAATAAGTAAATAGATTTACTTAAAATTATTTTTTTACTGAAGTAAATATTTATTCTATTTAAATAATATCAAATTTCAAGTAAATCTGTGTATTATATAAAGTAAATTAATTTAAATCATTAGATTTTCTACATTCAAATAAAGATTTCATGAGATATAGAATATTATTTATTAAACGAAATTATTGTCTTTGTTAAATAAGAAATCCAATTTTCTTCGCTGTGAAAATTACATCTTGATAAACATTTTACAGAATTAAACTAAAAATTTTTTAATTTAAAATGATCTGTTCTTTGTTACTTAATAAATACTTAAATTAAAGCAATGCATCTTTTAATTTGTTTACTAATTTTTTAATTTAAGTTAATAAGCTATTAGGAGCCATCTAATGAGTAATTTTTTTGAGTAAATTAATATTTTTTTATCAGTGCAGAGTTTTTAACATTCGCCCGTTTCTTTTGCTTAATACACTAGTTTTTACTATTTTATGATAATTATTTAGTAGGTGATTATTATTGTAATGATAAAATATCACGACGTAGATTTCGTTTCGTACGCCTCGTAGGCTGATGTACTATTTGGCATATCTAAATGAATACATAAGATTGATCGTATATAAATTGCACCGTGGGCGTCTCGGAAATTTCCGCGTTTTATTTCCCCGAGGACGAGACTGCGTCGTCCTCCCCGCTCGCAGCCTTCTGACTGCTGGACTTCCACTTTTTGCACGAAAAAACGCGGGATCAATCGCACCCTCTCTCTTGCCCTCTTTCGTCCAGTTCAAAGGACGGAACACTCAATCTCTTCCCGTCTCTTTTGCAGGTCCTCTCCGCGCTGGATATCCTTCAGCCGCCGCATCTGGACTTCTTCCAAGAGATGTATCCTTTTCTAAACGCTCGTACTCGAGGACACGCGGAAGATAAATCTCAGCATAGAGATTTCCGGACAGGTGAATTCTCCTATCGACGGTCGAGGTATTTCCCCCCCGCCCCGTTTTTTTTTACCGTTCTCGCGAAGCTCTCTCGAGTCTCCGGGTCGCGATCGAAACGGGTCGCGATAATTTCCCGAAGTGAAACGAATCCAATCTGAATCTAATTAATTTGCTCGATTTTAATCTAAAGTTTCGGGGTTGTCTTTAGTCCCCGGTGTGTTTGCGATGTTTCGATAGGGCGCTTCTCTCCCAGAGGTATTTCCACTCCCCCGCGAATTTTGCTGAATTCTTGCGGAAGAGTGTCGGCTCTCTCACGCAACGCTCGATCTCCCGGAACGAGCGTCTCGAACGACACGGAAACTTTTAATCGCCGGGCAATTAAAACTCGCGGCAGGTCACGAACGCGATTCTCCTCTCGAGTCCGCTCTCCAGAAAGAATCTTAAGAGAAACGGAACTTCTCTCCATCTCGAATCGCTGCTGTTCAAAAGATTCTATTTTCCAATCTATGCCCAAGAAAACCTTACTCCCTCCCAAGCCTTAATCTTCCCTCTATCTTTGTTTCATTCTGTATTCTTATCGACGAGATTTGGAAAAAAAATTAGTGAAGAGTCAAGATCGACGGATTATCTCCGCAAGAAAGCGGAGTTTTACAGCTTCCAAAAATACTTGATATTACCACTAGCAAATTGTGTTTCGCGAGAAATCGTATCCTATGAGAAAGACTCGTCCTCGTAGAAGCGGCAGACATTACGAGATAATTTTCCGGTCGACAGCAAAGCAGGAAGTTATTTCAGTAGCAAGAACAAAGCTCCCGTGGGATTGCTCGTCTCTTGGCGAGCGCGAGACCATTCAGCGCGGTCGCAATGATCGATCGATCGACGAGTCCTTAAGCGAACGGGATCCTCTCGGTCGATTTTGATAGACAGCGATAAATCAGTTTTCTCACGCGCGCGTTCTCCTTTTTCCTCCCTTTCTCCCTCTCTCTATCTCTCCCTGCCTCCCCTTTTCCTCCCATTCCCTCCCCCCCTCTCTCTCTCTTCCTAAAAGTTCTCGTTCACATTTTGCCGTATTTTGGGACCTACTAGGCCTTTTACCCTCCCCCTTTACCCGTGTAACTCATCGTTCTCCATGACTCAGCTGTTATATACACCACGATCATTCTTCCTCTATCTTTCCAGTTTCTTTCCACCTTCCTTTCCCTTTTTTTTTAATACTTGAGCTCATCCTGGCTTTTCACTGTTTGGCTGTGATAAGATCTACGAGATATTTCGCGATGGTCGTACCTACACGTACTCTTTTTATAGAGACCCGAAATGAGAGAGAGAGAGAGAGAGAGAGAGAGAGAGAGAGAGAGAGAGAGAGAGAGAGAGAGAGAGAAATATAAATGAAATAAATGAAAATATATCGGTCGGCTGGCTAGTCGCCACGGAGGCGTGCGCACACGTAATTAAATAAATAGATAAATCCATAAATAAATATAAGTGGATAACCAAGATAATAAATGATACCATAAATCCGTCGGTAAACAGACAGACGAATGAGTGTTTCGTTAATAAACAAACTGCGCGGCGCGCGCGCGTTGCGGATCGATAAATTTTTCGCAGCGCGCGGACGGGCATTAATTGCGCCGACAAATAAATAATCGGCGCGCAAATTGCGCGGTCGCGGACCTCCCCCCCCCCCCCCATCGACGGGCCACCGCTGACTTTTCGCCTGTCCCCTGCCCGTCCCCTGACCCCCGCAGGCGCTGTCCCCCGCGATTTAATTCCGCGGCCCCCGCCGTCGGCGATCGATTCTAATTTCGGCCCGCATGAAAAATTCAGCGCGGCTCCCCGGACGCCGGAGCTCGAAAGAGGGGGGAGCGTGGGGGAGGGGACATCAAATGAGACCGCCTAATTTCTAATTAAGGAGCGACTCCCGATTAGCTTGCGCGGCCACGAACACAGAAATCGCCGCCGACCGCAGCCGCCGATGGAACCGCGGCAGGGGCGGTGGGGGAGGCGAAAGAGATTACCAGCGATGTTGCCCAGCCCTCCTCCCACTAATATTGCATTTGCATCGCAATTACATCAGTGCCCCGTCATCAATGCCCCTCCGTGCATCTCTTTGCGTCTCGTATTGCGTTTGACACGCGTTCCCTTTCTAGCCATCTCTTATCCCCGATCCTAATCCCGTCATCCTAATTACCCTTCGGATCTCCGAGGCTTGGAAATTTCTTACTAGACGAAATCCGATATCCGTGTCAAAGCTGAAGTCACATGGAAAAAAGGGGGAAGACGGAGATTCGAAATTTCGGGTAAAAATCGATAAAAGGGGCGATGCGTTTTCTTAGAGCGAGTCTCACAAACGTCGGTCAACTGCTAACCTCAGGTTAATTGATTCTCTCCCTCTTCTTGGATTAATAAGATGGGAAAAGATAGGGAGTTGACTGAACTCGGGTTAACAGTTAACCGACGTTTGTGAAATCGGCCCTCAACGGTCGACCGCGACATCCTCCGTCCGGTTTCCAGTTGGAGACCCTCAGATTCCCTCGGAGTAGCGCACGGGTACGGTTTTTAATTGTTTATCGAGGGGGCGGGGGGGGGGACAGTTCCGGTGCCGATTGGACGGAGGCGGTCTCCATCCGGGACGGACGGCGAACGCCATGAATACGCCATGACAGGCGCCCGGGATGAGTTCGCTCGATGGTAATCACGTGTATTATTAATGCGCAAGCCGCAGCGCGCCATTGATACGTCGATAGTGCGCCATTAGCAGCGGCTGCGGTCGCCGACTGCACGCCACCCCATGCGTCTCCGCTGCATCCCCGTCGTCGTTCACAGTGTCGCGTGCAACTGATAACTGCAACTTCCCCGTAAAGGGTACACAGCCTCCCCCCCTCCCCCCCGCGACACCTGGAAATCGCCCCCTGATTCGCTCGTTCTTAATTTCCGCAATGACAACCGTCCGTCCGCCTCTCGGATTGCTGCCTCGCGACGTCGTCGTCAATGTCATGATTATCACTGTTGAGTGATATCACTAATTATCATTCGTTGTAATGTTGAAAAGCGCGCATGTACTCTTAAGGGGATGCTGGAGTGACTCTGCACTTTTGCACCTTCCTAACCTAAAAACTGTCAGTTCGCGGAAACATTTGTATAATATACAAATTAAATGGCTTACGTGTACAGATCGAAAGCAGCTCGCTATTCCGGCCAAATGAAAGAATAATACGGCATCATTGAAACTAAGTTTATAAGTCCAATAAGAAATAATAGTGAGCAACACATACATACAGTACATGTAGTATATGTGTTGCTCACTATTATTTTTTATTAGACTTACAAACATAGTTTCAGTGATATCATATTGTTCTTTAATTTAGCCGGAATAGCAAGCTGCTTTCGATCATCTGTACACGTGCCATTTAATTTGTGTATTACACAAATCTTTCCACGAAACAGACAGTTTTAAGTGCGAAAGGTGCGAAAGTGCAGAATCACTCCAGCATCCCCTTAATGGGTACGCGAACCGCGGCGCCGCTTGATAGTTCGCATTCCTTGCTCCGACTTGTGTTCGGACATCTTCGTACGTCTTTAGTCAGTCGCTATGAGAACTGTATAATATAGATCGGCTGTGCGCTTTAAACGTTCAACTAATTGGTGAAGTGCCAATTTGATTAATTTCATCAGTTTATCTTCATTTGAACTCTAAATCTCTCTTCGTTGCTTCGAGTTAAATAATTATTATATATATGTATATACAGGGTGTACTAAAACCACCGGATATCCTTTTAATCGTAGATTCCTTAGAAAATTTCGAAAGGAAAATTCTAAAAAAAAATGTCGAGACTATGATAGTTTTTAAATAATA
Organism: Vollenhovia emeryi; assembly: GCF_000949405.1. Classification (NCBI taxonomy): domain Eukaryota; kingdom Metazoa; phylum Arthropoda; class Insecta; order Hymenoptera; family Formicidae; genus Vollenhovia; species Vollenhovia emeryi. The sequence continues at coordinate 3,681,615 of NW_011967246.1, forward strand.
AGCGATTATATTTCACAAATGACAGGTCTGAGATTTCGCGCGGTCAGGCACGGCGACATGACGAGTGATAAAAGTGTTCCTATGTGTTTCGCGAGCGAGCGGGAACCAAAGTCACCGTTTAACGGGACAGAAAATATTTGGGAAGACGATGATCCGGTTATTTTGAAAACTCGAGGATAAAGAGAGGCAGGAGATTAGATTGAATCTAACTGAAAATTCCAAGTTCACTCAGAATATCGGAGATCGACTAAATCGAAGGATATCAGTCTGATCAAGATGCTCATCATAGTGAACCACTCCCTTTTATTAATAAGACGTTACACAAAGTTAACAAAAGAAATGGTTAAAGATAACAAGAGGAACAATTAATTCGAGAATGAATCGTTAAGTTCTATTGTGAAAGTTGTCACTATGCTAAAAAGGGCGATATTCGTAGGAACACCTTTATCACTTGTCGTGCCGCCGTACCTGAGCGCGCGAAATCTCAGGCCTGTCATTTGTGAAATGTAATCGCTTATTATTTAAAAACTATTATAGCCTCGACATTTTTGTATTAGAATTTTTGTCTTGAAAGTTTCTAAGGAATTTATGATTAAAAGGATATCTGGTGGTTTCAGTACACCCTGTATATGTGTGTGTATACGTACACACATGCACTCACATTGACACGCACACACACGCGCGCGCGCGAATCCTTTATAATAAAACTCCTGTTCACGCAGCGACCACAAGCTCAATCAATTCTATTCCACGTGCGAATAAGCATTTTTCCAACAATCACCATATTATAGGAAAGATTTGGAGGAAGAGAGGCTGAGGGTGGGTAGGATGGTCGAAGCCGAAGCAAGGAAGCGTAAACGTGAACCCAAGTCTGATGGTTAAAGTCCGGTGTTGATAACTAAATAAAACATGATATAATCATACAAGTTTAATACATTATGATAACGCGATGCATTAAATTAATTGACATCAATAATTCATGTTGTAGCAGTAAATGTATAATTCACGTCAAATTACGGTGACGAGGTATCAACCGACGTATTATTGCTCTAATACGCGTCATTATTGTTAATAAAATATCTTCTACGGGCCTTTCCTTATGCAATCCCGAGCGAACGACGACACCGCAATTTTACGTTGTTCGGAGGAAGAGGCGCGCGCGAAAGCTCCAACTCAGATCTTCTCGCGACCAGGGTAAGGTGACCAGATGCGGATCACAAGTTTAACGAATCGCTAACAAGCAACATAAAAACACGTCGATGCCTTTTATGATATCGACAATATAGCGTAAAGTTGTAAATATATAAAAGAGCAAAATTTAAGTGAATTACTTTAAAATAAGGTACTCACCAGATTTGTGATCCGCATTTTGCCACCTTACCCTAACATGTTCTCCGCGCGCGGGTCGAGAGCGCGCGCGAACGGTAAAACCCACCCGAGGCGATCGCGATCGATTTGATCCGCGCGAGAGGTGCATAGGCGGTTGCATCCGTCGCGCCGAGCGACGTGGGTTCGATTACACGTTAATAGCGTGTAATTTTTTCGCCGCGCGCGTAGAGGAGGCGACGGCGATACGAACGAGAGGGAAGGAGGGCCCGCACGGCCGTTCTCCAGTCTCGCCGGCATCCGCCCGTATCGGAGAAAAACGATACGACGGGCAGACGTTTCAGTCCCCGCCGGGCTCATTGTCGCACGCGTGCTCAACGAGCGTGCGGGTTATCGTTGCGACGATTAGATCACTCGAATTTCACGCAATTTCCATCGGTACTTATGAATTTTTAAGCAGGTACGGCGACACGATTTCGCCTCGCTCCGAAATGCACAGAGCTCGCCTCGATTTTGAGCCGTCGTAAAGTGTCCTCGTTGTTGTTGGAAAGAAAAAAGAAAAACGGGCTCGCTCTCTCTCTCTCTCTCTCTCTCTCTCTCTCTCTCTCTCGCTCTCTCTAATTAGAGAATCAGAGAGTTGACGGGAGCGCGACTTTTACTCGCGGTCCCACGGCCGCTCTTTCGGCTCGCGGGAAAAGCTGAGCTTTTCCTCGAGCTCGAACTCCGTCGGGGGTTTTAATTGCACGCGAGACCGGTTACGTCGAGCTCGAGTTTGACGGTTTGATCTAAGTTCTCGGTGGCCGCAAACTAATTTCGCTTCTCCTCCCTAGCGCGGGGGTGCGGGGGGAAGGGGCTCTTTGTCTTCCGAGTCAACAAGTCCTCGCGCAGAGGAACCCTGGAATACGCGAGGAAACTCTACCCTCGTATATCCCCAGCTTTCGTATTTTCGCGCGGTCATTGAGGCCCGGCCTTAATAATTAATCGGCGCGCATTTCCGATATCGCGATTTCTCGCTTTCGCATTAAATCCCCGGGCAGCCGACTTTCATTTTTTTTCAAATCCCATTACAGCACCCTCCGTCCCGCGGACGGAATAAATTTGCAGTCTATCTCGCCATTTAACTGTATTTGTTATCGCGTTTATTTTTATTTTTACGTTTACCGTTCGGAATATAATAAATTTATTATTCGTCCCACGTTCAACGCGTATCGTGAATGTCCAGGTGCGTTTATCCGATATGTTTTTTCGATAGATAAAAAAAATCAGTTTACTTATTCTCATATTATATATAAATTAATGTAAAGGTGTACTATACATCATAGATTTTTATGCTCATATTGAATTGTTGCGTTTAATAATTTCTGCCACATTAAAAAAATGTTCCTCTTTTTAATCGTGGATTTTTAATGCTGAAGAGATCGAGCGTCTCCACAAACGTTTCTTGTGCAAATAATTATTCTCGCGCGCCACAATTTAAATACAATTGACCGATAAACTCTCCTTGTCTCTTTCGCGATTCTGCAGGACGGGAATATGGCAGTTCCACACGGTTTTTTTTCAGCGAATATTAGCTGCACCATTACATCCTGCCGCCTACCTTTAATCCATTAACGACACGCCACTCGCGCGCGGCTGTTGTTATGTTAATGTACCGATGTTTTTCACGGTATCCAACGTGTTTGATCACTGTAACGTTCACGGGAAACGATTGCGCGAGTACCTGATTTCAACCGGAAATGAATATCTTTGCGTGATCGAACGCATCGAAAAGTATTACTGTTTTAATAGATTTAAATCTCTTGTCTCGCGGAAAACATTTGTGTGTGTAACTTGAGAGTGAGAGAAAGAGACATTTCGAAATGTAGTTATTTTAGATTACAAAGTCATAACCAAATGAAATATAAGATCGAAAGTGGAAGCTAATACTTCATTATGTGAAATATCAATAAAGATAACAATATAACATAGAAATACAATGTGAAATGAAATAAAGATAAAATAGCTAAGAAAATATCAGGTAATGGAAGTAAATGCTTGCAATGAAAATTTACAATTTTGTGAACGCGAACATTCAATTTTTACTTCGTAGAAAACTTGCTCGTAATTATTCTTGTCGCGACTTTCCTTTTCTCTGCGCGCCGCTCCAAAGTTATAAGGACACTTTGGGGAAATATTGTTTCTCCCAAAATGTTTCTCGCGCTATCGTCATTTAATCGTGCAAAATAGCTTGGGCCAGATACAGTTGAATATGGGATGCATATTTACATCGAGCACATCTCCCGGGGGTCCGTGCACGTTTTTCCGGCCAAGTCTTTAAGAAGCTCGGAGCTTCGAGCGTCCATGCCGCCGCGTCTCGAGTTTCGAATGCGCGTTGGCGGTTGCATCACATTGCACACGCCACGACCTCCCACGTCTCGCTCGGGAGAATACGCGGCGGGAAATCGCCGAGGAAAATCGGAGGCGAGCGGGCGAGCGAGCGAGTGAACGAACGGGTGAGAACGAAAAACGCTTCTCATCGACCTGGATAGGTTCCGGCGCGGAAAAAGAGTTTCCGGCGGGAACGAGGCACGTTCGAGCGAGGCTCAGCTCTGCTCGCGTCATCTCGCATTGTCTCCTCGCGATAATCGCGAGATCGGCGCTCGCTCGCCATCGCCCGCGTCCCAAAAACGGGGCCGTCCTATTTCCTGAAAATTACGGAGACTCCTTGTCGCGCGAAGATAAACGGAGTCGACGGTGATGCAATAAATCGCAAGTAATAACTCGGCGTCTCGCTCGTCGTTGCGCTCGCGCATTCAAATCAATCGGACGTCCTCGCGCGCTATCGACTCACGATTTCAATTTTCGATCGGCGCGGCATCAGCTGTCATCGGTCGATTATATCGACCCTACTCGGGCCGATCTTCCAGCACGCGCGCAATTAACTCGGCGACACGTTGACGGCGCTGACGTTTCCGTTCCTTGCGGCATCGGCAGAGTCGGTTTACGCTGTTTATTAACGAATGGATATCCGGCGGTGCGCGCGGAGGCGTCTCTCCGTCTCTTTTCTCCCGCCGGAAAAACGCGAATCACACGCACACGCGCGCGTGGGCACGCACGCGCGGGTTCCCACGCCGTTATCCACTTGCGAAAGAGGGACTGTAGCTCCGACGTGTTGGAAATCGCATCGGCAAGTGGGAAAAAGTGACGGGAGCCCGTTCTTCTGCTTCTCAAAATTTCCCATTTACATAATTTCTATTTCTCGCTTGTACTTAAAGGAGGGGGGGGGGAGGAGTTTAACTTATCGAATTTTACAACGACGTTTTATTTAAATAAATCGTGCGCGCGCGAGTTGACCGTAATATTACAAAGGTACGTCGAGGGTCCAAGATTTTTTCTTAAATCCGCGAATTTGAGCGAAACGCCAGAAAGCGCGATATGATTCAACATTCTTTTTGACGCTCTCCCATCTAACGCGGAACGTGAATAATTTTATGTCTCCCCTTTGACGGTCCCTTTTTACGCGGGTATTCCCTTTGAGTATCGATGCGCGGTATTTAGAACGCGCGCTATTAATGAGGGCACTTTGTAGCGTGCGCGGCACGATGTTAAATGATAAAGCCACGCATGCAAATATTGCGAGCAAGAAACTGTACAAAAAAACAACTGTCGGCTTCTTTCGATTAATCCCATATAATTGTATTTATCAATTATTCCAATAATACGATCCCAATTTTATTCATTTATTTAATCTCCGTACAGAGAGAGAGAGAGAGAATCAGAATCATTATTTATTATTTATTACACGCTCTGGGACAAGTCGTGAGAGCAAAAGTTACATAAAAGTAAAACTGTGAGTGAGTATGCATATGAGAAATATTTGGAAATGAGAAAGTAAAAAGGAATAAAAATAAGTGTAGTATTTAAATATAGAACAGAAATTATTTAGAACGGAGATTGAACTACGATTAACACGGTGTGCAAGTTGGCATTCCACGTACAAGTCAGTAACGAAAGAGAGAGAGAGAGAGAGGGGGGGGATCAGAAATTAATGAACGGATAATTTGGGAGGTCGGGCTTTCACGGCGCTGAAAGGCTCGAAGGCGATTTTCCCGGCTCGATTCAAACGATTCATTTTTTTAAATAAACGGCTCGGCTGCTGGCGCGGACGTTTCTTTTTTTTTGTCGTCTCGTCTGGAATATCTCGACGATCGACGAGCGCTGTATAAGAGGCCGTCGTGACGCTGTGAAAGCAAGAGAGAGAGAGAGAGAGAAAAGCAGGACTTTATTGATTATCCGCGGTCAGACGTTGTGAACGACGCTTAAGGCGACGTCGGGACAGCGCAGGACGATATCGCGTTTTAAGGATCCCTAAACCAAATTTGTCCAATCTGGCGAAACCGGTGGCGCATTCGTGCATCGATCCAAAAATTCGCCGGTTTTTTATTTTCGTCTGTACGCGACTCTCCACCGATGCAAAGAGAAACTTCCCGTTCGAACCGGGGCCTTGTTCTCGAAAAATATCGCGTACCATATTTCGTGAATGTCACCAGAATATTATACTTAATTAAGTATAATATTCTGGTGCATTCATGCAATATCGTGTGCGATATTTTTCGAGAATGAGGCCCCTTTATCGCGTGGCACATGATCAATTTTACGGACTAATTACGAGCTACGTCGGAACTTGTCGGAAATGAAAAAAAAGAAAGAGAGAGAGAGAGATGGGCGATGCCGCGCGTGAATTCGTGATTTAATTCAATTTCGTCGAATCTGAAATATGAGAATTTCACTCCTGGTTTCGTATTTCCGAGATTGATTGCAGCTTCTTCGAGACGTATTGGGTATCGCGCTCTCTCCGTGCATATCGATCGCATCCGGCGTTTTCGGCCGGTCCGTGGAGGGTCCTTTGTTCGCCATTCACCACTCGTTTCTTTCCATTTCCTCCATTCTTTTCTCGCTTGGCACGCGCACGTGAAATTTTATCGAGTAGCTGTCGTGCTGAGTCGAATCGTTAGAACCCGGTTACACGAATGAGAGATTGACAGAGAGAGGTAATTAGCTCTGAATAATCAGCTAATTAAAAACCGCGTTATCTCCCAACTAAATGGCAGGTTCAGTGTTTCTGCGATGGTGTATTACAGTATTCTCCGATCTGTCAATTTTCGTCCTGACGTTTTTAATTTGCGATTATTGCAAAAATTAATTTATTTTACCGATACAGCGAGTTGAAAACTTTACGAGCGTGATAACGGAAATTCATAAATTGCCAACCGCACATTTCATAAATTTAGATATTTCACGAAAGAAATGAAAATTCGGCGGGAAATTGCTTTTACCGAATAACGAGAGGAGGAAAGGTTTCTAGCGACGTTTATTTATTTTTCTATAAAAAAATTCTCCGCTTCTAAGAAGGACCCGATTAAACTGATCGATATCGTTTACCTCTCGTCATCCTATTTTCGTCTAAACTCCATATTTTGCGCATTTCACTGGCACAAATTTTGCACTGTATCCGCGTACCCCCGTGGAAAACGAGGTCGATCGCATTTCCTGGCCTGGTTTTGCTTGATCAAAAATATCGGGGAAGAAATATAGAGGATCGTTACTCTTTCGGGATCGTTCACGTTTTTACGACGCCGCGAGAAACGTCCCGATTCGATTCCCGGTGCGTATCGGACGTCCCGAGGAAACGGGGCCGCTGACGAAGTCCTGCGGTCCCGGCGGAGGACGCTTTTAATTTAGAGGCCTCGGATTCCGCGTCGCGACGGATTTATCGTCGGTATCCTTTCCTCGAATGCAGATACCCCGGCGCGGAAATCGACGTGAGCGCCGAATCCTGAGACACGAAATGGCGATTGAATGGAACACGCGAGGCAGTTTATCTCGTCGCGTTTGCTAAATATACACCGCGACTCGAAATTTATACCGGGTGTCCACGTCGCGGATCCTCGGCGAGATTCATCGCGAAAGTATTTAAATGTATGCAAAATCGGGAGTGAGCGCCGACTCCCGCGGGAGGGAGCCTGGAAGGAAAAGTCGCGGAAACTTATTCTGTATGCACCACTCCTGATTTTTAAACGGGGTACGTCACGCTGCAGATATAATTAATCGCTCGCTGCGGCCCGTTTACGCAAGGCGCTATCGTTCTTTTCGAAATCATGCGAAATATTATCTCAAAAATTAGTATCGCTCGCGTAGATTTCGAGTGCAGACAACACGTGCTCGCGTGAGTAGACGAGCCGGGTCCAGGTATTACACTGTACAAAAAAAGTATGCAAAATTACGTACATAATAAGATTGTGCTATCAATAACGGAAATATATAAGTTTACGTACTCAAAAAATTTTTTCTTACTCTTTGTTGTGTAAGTACTTGTTTATACATGACGGAACATTATAAGAGATTGTAAAATTTACACAATTAAAAGCAGTTTACTTATTATACAAGGTAACAATTTTACCTATAAGGTGTATGTAAATATACGCCTTTAATAGATGGTCCCAATATTACCCACTATAATAATTGTAATTTTACATGTAATTTTTTACAGTGTAGCCCATCGCGAAATTTGCTTTTAAAATAATTTGAGATATTTATTATCTAACGAATGCGTTTTAAATCGACGCAGTTAAGTATTTACACCTTAATTATAATAATAATGGACACGGATTGAGTTTTGTCGGTTGTTACATTAAAAAGCCTCATTTTAAATAACTTCAAATTAAGTAGTAATTATTTAGGGACTACGGTATATATTATTTGAAGCAAATACGTGTCCTTTTCGACAAAGTCGCGCGAAAGCAAAACCGAACTCGAACTCGAGTTTCTGTTCGGATGACGTAAACTCTCTTTCAAATCGATGCAACATAAGTTTGCGCCTTTTTCGAGCAGCGCGAGGAAACGGTATCGCCGAGAGCTCTCTCCCTCTCCCTCGCTCTCTCTCTCTCTCTTTCTCTCTGGATGTTCCGAAGTCGTTCGCGCGAGTCGAGTTCGAACTCGGTTGACCGGTCGGACGAGCCGGATCGGCCTTGCTCGAACACCTCGGAGTCCAAGTCTTCATCATCGTCTTCAGCTTCATCCTCATCCTTTTCGTTGGCCACTTCTTTGTCATCCAGTCTGGCCGACAAAGAATCTAAAGGGGTGTCGGTGATATTCATCCCCGAGGGTTTCGGAAACTCTAGAGATGTGCGACCAGCTTCCATTCAACATCTGTCCGAATTTTAATTTGCGGTCCGGACACGAAGATGGGTCGAAAGCGCGCGAAGTTCCGATGAATGACGCAACCTCCGCCGTGGTTTACGCCAAAACTACGATTCCACTTTTATATCCGGAGGGATTTGTCGTTAAAAAAAAATACATCACAGTAGAGACGCGTATCTTTTCGCCCTCCTCGTCGTCTCCCCACGAGTCTCGTGGCCCATTCGCGAGAGATATGGGACTCCCAGCATATCCAGAGTCCTCCAGATTCTTCTTCCTTGGACCGGTACCGGATGAGAGAGCGATGAGGGGGAACGAAGGGGGAGGGAGGAGAGATAGGAAAGGTACGAAGGGGAAGGGAAGACGGTAGAAAACGGCAGGATACTCCGCTCGCTCGGCGCGGCGCGGCGCGGAGCAGAGAGCCGGCAGAGAGATGATGCTAGGGGCAACTCTCGCTTTGTCCAGGAACCGGTCGACGTGCCTACCAGGAGGCAGGCAGGCAAGCAGCCAGGCAGGCAGGTACGCATCGATCCGCCAATCGTGCGGCGGTGCTTTAAGCATGCTGCACAACGCCGACAACGACCCGAGAGCTTTCCGGGGAAAGTGTCCCCGAAATGTGAGGTGCCAATCCAACTCGGTTTTGTTTCTTTTTCTTTGTATTTTCCAACGTTGGCGCATACCGTTGTACTTCCATGTATCCTCACGTGGGACATTTGCACGCGCCCGCTTTTATCGCAATACTGATTTTTTTTAACGGCGGATTCTTCATTATCAGGTTTTCGATAGAGGAGTCGATCTTGTTCTTTCTCTCCACGAAAATGTCTAGACGTCGCTATCGGATTCCGAAGAAATTGGCGCCTCGAATGCCTCCGTTCTGGGAGAAACACTCTCCACGTCGATGCTTCTAATTCGATCTCTGGAGTTCGAGAAATGTATCCGGCGCGCAAAGTCCTCGGCTATTGTCTCTCACGTTCTCGCTTTTATGGTGGATCACAAAAAGGACAATCATTCCTTCTTCTTATCGATAGTAGAGAAGATTTTTATGACTTCTGCTGAAGAAAAAGGGTCGTGGACGAGGGGTAAACTGCTGACCAAAATCATGTGCACCAATGCCTACTAATGCCCGGTGGGCATTGCTTTAACTCATTATCTTATTTAATCTTTATCTTGTTTCATCTTATTATATCTTCATAATGCCCCAGCAAGGCCTGATGCCCCAAAAATGCCTAGTAATATCTAGTAATGCCCAGTAATGCTGCAAATCTGTACACTACGATGCCCGTGGCGATTTAATTACCCCCCGGTCGTGAGGAAAGATCGCGCAAATGATATAGGAAAGTTCTTTTCACCACTATTTTGCTTTTTACCAAACTCTGACGCTGAACTGAGAATTTCAATTTAGATTTGTCGAATACTTCTGCGCCAATTAGAACAGGGAGGGAATATTCAGTTTTCCTTTTACTTTTTAACGAGTTACTGTTCGGATCAGAATTGAAAGAAAGCACGGAGTCGAAAATTTACCCCCCTCAGCGTCCGTGGCATGATTTTCCTGGCGAGATCTCGCGGTTGTTTGCGTCGGAAGGCATGCACTAGCGGAAGGCTATCAATCATGCCCTGAAACAGCAATAGAGACGTTACGACGTAGCGAGGAGATATCGTATTCCTGTAAACGCAAAGTTCAATTCAAAATGGGGCACTCGAGATAAATCGCTTTTTGCTACACGGATTTCTTTTTATACGGCAAGAGATGCGGAATCTTACGTTACTTCAGATAAAGTTGCTCTAGTGAGCAATATATTGTAAATTTTTTATGTTTGACAGATAACGTACGGAGCATAGAATTTCTCCCGTCTCTTTAAATAAAATATCCCCGGCATAAATTAGATTGCATATTAGATGGATTTTCCGTGCGTATATGACGAACAGCGCTACTTTAATAAGACACTTCACATCGGACTAGGAAAAAAATATTATATAATATAAAAATTATAAAATTCGCTTCAACGACGCGGAAGGTACAACTTCTTATTTTCTGTCGCGAAGCTTGCCTCATAAAATTTCAAACTCTCGCTCTCTCTGCATTCTTTTCTTTAACTATTTACAAGATATATATTTTATAGAAAACCAAAGTGCGATATAAAAATTATTTCGATTGCTCGCAATTCGAAAGCTATCGACGTTACTGTGGCGAAACAAATAGCTCTTTTTGTATTTGTTATCGCTGTATGCCTTAGTTGCGGTACAATATCCCGCGTATCCCTCTCAACGCTTTAATTATCAAACGGTAATTATGCGTCACGAACACTATGGACTGCACAGTGCCCTACCCCATTTCGCATCGCGAAATCGAAACGTCGAGCTCCTGATAATTCAAAGGGGGCCGTTCTCTTCGGTCTTTGATCGCGATTGATCGAACGGAGCTTCGGCCTGGCTGCGCGCGGTGCAAGAGCACGGCCTCTCGAAACAATACTTTTAGACAATGGATAACTCGACGCGGCGGAATATAAGAAACGCGGGAATAATTTTATCGCGCGTGCCTACGAAACGCTGCAAAGTCGCAAAAGTTACAATCTTAAATCCCGAGGTTCTCTAGGTTCTGTTCCGAAGCCAGTTTGAGCTCTCGCAATCTCTCTCTCTTTTCCTCTTTCTCTCTCCCTCTCCCCCTCCCGACTTGCATACCGCGTCAGGTTCGCGCCAGGGCAGCCTCTACCTGCATTCCAATCTACCCGGTCGACCTCATTCCGCCATTATACTATTTCGTTCGGTCTCTCTCTCTCTCGTTCTCTGTTATCTCGCGTTCCCTCGGCCATCGTCTCTCGCGCGCTTGCTCGCGCGAGAGCGAGTTTTCGGGACCGAATTATGTCAGACGACGTCGCGCCCCCGTCCCTGACATTGCGCTCCCGATTCGAGATCGAGCCTTCGATATTTTCACGGCTGTCTGAGCCACGACGAGTTGCGTGGGACCCAGCGTGACTCTCTGTACGATCGTTCATATTTTACGTCGGGAAGAAAAAGTAATGGTCAGTCACGAGGTCACGTACAGATCAAAAGAATTCGATTTTTTTACGACAATCCCAAGTTCCTTAGTTGGACGTTCTTAAGAGGGAAAGGAACCTTCCGCCGTGATTAACGACGTAAAGATGAGGCCAACGAAGAAGCGCCGAGTTACTCGATTATTGACTTTTGGCGCCTTTTTTTATTGGCCTCGACATAAATTTTTCCGACGCTATCTCAAGTCTCTCTAGCGGTAGCGATCAGCCATAATGGACCCTCTCCCTCTCTCCCTGTCTCCCTGTCTCTCCCGGCATTATGACATCGACAATCGTATTCATTACGGCCGATTCGATCACTGTCAGCGGCGGGCAAGTAGATACCATCGAGAGCCGTATATCGATATTCATTATCTATTACGTTATCCCGGGCGATCGGGTGCTCGGTCATTCGCCAAATGCATTCGTATACGCCATAAATCAAGCGCTGCGAAAATATTAACTCTCTCGACCGCACACGTGACACGGATATTTCACGATGAAGCGATCGCACGCGTGTTACTTTACACCGCGTTACAGCGCGATTGCAGTTTTACCTCGGACGTTGATGGATCGGTATAACTCGGTGACGGATTGTTCGCTCGGTGGCTGTTGTTTCGATAAAAATTCTCCCTTTTCAGAAGGCCGGCCGATCATTATTATTTTACCTCGCGACAATTAAGCGGACAATGAAATATTATTCGGGCGGTGGGGAAATATAAAAATCATTCGGTAATGAAGCGTACAGCTGTGTGGCGTGTGTGCGCAATAATAATAATAATAATAATAAGATCAATATTATCCGTGATATTCATGATAAACATCGATAAGGTAATTATTAACCGCGGGATAAAATGACAACAACACGGCTAAATTTACTTTAATATATTAATTAATGTTCCAATTAATATTCCGAAAACATCGCAGACACACAGTTTCATATTTTATCTCGAATATGAAAATTAGTGTCGGCATAATTAAGTGTCAACGAACACCTTCGTTTTATTTCGCGCGGACATTCGGGCGTCTAAATTGCAACCCCCGTCGAAGTTCGGGGCCTATGCACTCGCGACGTTATCGAGAGGTTTACGCTCGGCGCGTCAAAAGAGAAATTGCAGGGTTATTAAGGGGGTACTAAATGAAGTCGTTGCGTGCGAAATTAGTCGACCCGTCCCACGGGCGCGACGTAACGATACGGAAAGGAGAATCACCTGTTAATTGCTGGCCGCTGGTGTGCAGCGTGCGACACGACTTGGCGATAATACGTGCGATCATAATCGATAAATTCCTTAACGAGCCACCCAACAGATACGTGATCACCGAGCTGCTCCAGAGCGACTTGCACAAAATCATCGTGAGCCCACAACATCTCAGCCCGGACCACATCAAGGTCTTCCTTTATCAGATCCTACGAGGTGAGTAACAGTGGCTTTAACGCGTTCCTTTTATTGCGCGTGTAATGACACGAACGGGAATTTCTTTGAAACGAAGTGGACGACGAGCGAAGGCGTGCCATTTGATGCTTTTCAAGTTTATAGCAGCGTATTTAAACGTAACGATATACAGGGTGTTCCAGGAGGAGAGGTCAATATTCCGGGAGGTGGTAGTGTCGGTCGTTTTGAACAAAAACGTTCACATGAATATACGTCCCATTCCCCACTGTTTCCGAGATAGAGCTACTTGAATGCACAGTTGCAAAATTACTGACAAGAAAGAAATACTACGTGCTATTTCTAATATTTATTGTTCGGGCGATGCATTTTTTACAGATCGTAATAAATTTTCCAAAACTCCACCGTTAACAACAATACATTTCTCAACTCTTGTGTGAACCTGGGACACCCTGTATACGCGTATAAGTGTACATATACG
>NW_011967246.1:3696459-3742628 GCF_000949405.1 Vollenhovia emeryi
AAGTGTACATATATTTATGTTGTGACTCGTTACACGGGGCGATTTGTACCGCCGGGTTAAAGAAACGTAGTTAAGACGTGCGATACAAGGGGATAACTAGCAAGCTCGATTAAGACACGCGGGGTATCCTTGCTCGGAGTACGAAAAGCTATAAAGGAAAGTAGGGGGAGTGCGGGGGAATGAGAAAGTTCCGAGTTAGAGCTCCCAGGACGACGGAGATGCCGGGGTCCAGTCTCTCCAGGCGACCTCTCAGGAGTCGTTGAGGTCGAGATTCCAAGATAGTCCAGGTGGGAGAAGGAGGTGGGGGACGGGGTGGCGAACGGGATATGGGGGTTGGGTGTGAGGAACGAGATGAGAATAGCGAAGGAGGAGGAAAAGTCGGCGGTTATAAAAATCCACGAGCGGCATATTGCCTCCGTCGTCGTCGGGCGACGGTTAGGCGGGTGGAGAGGGGAGAGAGCGGGGGGGGGGGAGGACCGGAGGACTCGGAGGGAGCAGTGGGGGGGGGGGGAACTGGGATAAACAGGATCGTTTCTATTCATCCCTCGGGATCATCCCGGGATCTCGACGCTCCTATATCGTCTTTACATTGTCTGGCTTGCCGAATTACTCGCCCCCTCCCCCTCCCCCGCCACTCTCCCTCTCTTTCTCTTTGTCCCTTTGCCGGGGCTTGAAAAATGTTCGTTCACCCTTTTCGTAGTGTCTCGTTTATCTTTTTCTCTTGGTCGGTCACTGTTTTTGTAGAGGAGAGAGAGAGAGGAAAAAAAAGGCGCGCGGAGACAAGTCCCGAGACTTATTTCCCCGTGCGATTAACCGCGACTTGATTCGGTCGACAAGAATGATACGAGGGACAGGACGTACTTTACTTAGGGAGGCAGCAGTTACAGTATTTATGTTAGCGATATTAAATTTTGACGCGACACGAAGGACATATGTGATAAGACGAGCACAATATTCACAATTTTAGTCTCTCTCCTCTGTAGGGATATGAAAAACCTGAGATTCTCTTACGCGTTGCATATTGCACCGTCGAGCGTAATTTTAATCAAAGGCGCAGCGCGCGTGATTACATTTCATGGATGCGGAATTTTATTAGAAGACTGGTATCCCTTTGTATTTCGTGCGCGCGCGATTTGACTATCCAAAAAACGTGGGATAAACATCTCTCATCGAGCGGGAAAGAGAGAGAGAAAGGGGGAGGGGATCAAAGGGTGCGCCGGATTAAAAGGGTCTCGACACGACACGACACAACATGGGGATGAAAAAAGAAAATCGACGTGCGTCATCTGAAAATGAAATTCCACGAGAATGACACAAATTGGAAAGAAACTCGAACGTTTCCTTAATGCCAAGAACCTCTCGGTTAAGAATCGCTCTGTTTCTCGGATTTTTCTCCTTTGCCAAATAACATTTTCAAAGAATTCGAGACGTTTCAAATGTATTATGTGTGTCAATTTTTAAGAAGTTCGCTGAATCGTATTCACTTTATTTCTACTTACAATCAACACAGAAAGACGGTATTGAGATTACGCTTATTGACTTTTTGTCTTAATTTCCGAGATGTACGTGGAGACGTGGCGGGCAATTATTTGCGACGGACAGTCGCGGGTTTTTCATTGAACATGGAAAGAGCTGCAGCAGAGAGGGAGGAGGAGGAGGGAGAGAAAGAGATCATCTTCTCGTACGATCAATTCTGTTTACATACGACCGCGGCACTCGACGAAATGAAATCGCCGATAGAGAGAAAGGGAAAGAGAAAACGGGATGAGGCAGGAAAGAGAAGAGGAAAAACGAGATACGGGGCCGCGGCACGTTAAATTCATTACTTATGCTCCTCTCATTGCACACACTGCGCTTCCGGGCGATATTAGAGCACATCTCACGATCTATCGCGTGCGCGTAAATTCCCCCGCTGCCGATTGAATCGCCCCTCCAGCTCCAAGGACCGCGATGTTCACGCGTGGGGAATTCGCGTAAGGTTGTACATCAAGCTTAAAAGGAGTAGCCGCGAGGTGTTTGCATATAGAAAATATATCATGTCCAGTTGCCGTCCAATCTTGCGTCCAATCGATCAAAGTAAGGTCGAAAATAAATTGACCTGGAATGGCAAATTTCATTTAAAGAAAGTAGACGGAATACGTCAGTTAGAGAGAAGACCAAATTTTTACGTGCCCCCGCGATAATAGAGCGAGTTAGAGCCCCCCTCCTCCTCCTCGCGAATGCATTCTTCTGCGGTCGAGTGCATCCTTCGGCCTCTATTATTAAAGACGTGGAAGACGTGGCGGACAGGCGCAAAGGGGGTAGCCGCGTTAATTCATCATTCGTCGTGTCGCCACTTTTGTTTCTCCTCCAGCCGGTTGTTTTCGAGGATAATTTGTCACGACAGGTTCCATCGCGTCTCATCCTCTCTCTCTCTCTCCCCCTCCCCCCTCGTTCACCGCGAAGGATGCAACTCGAACCGCCGTGATAGCAGCGAAGGAGGAGAGCCCCCGCTCGCGCTCACCCTTCGCTTCCGCTCTCGAGCTGAAAGGAGGTTTGTGGCGCAACTGGTGCAACGCGAGAGCGAATGCACCGGATCATTATGCGCTGGCCGACCGAAGCGCACTGCCGCGAATAGTAATTTTTCCTCGTTTTCTCATTATTAAGATCTCTCCTGCTCCGTCACAGCGACGTCTTCCTGTTTCTCTCGCCTATTCTTTTCGTCTCCCTTTTTTTTCTGTCTCCCGCCGCGACGAGATAGAGTTACTTCTGAAATTACCGCCTTCGATACACACTCGTGAGCAAGCGCGAGAAGAAATGGTGTCTCGATGTAACGTAATGTGATTGGAATGACTGTCTGGAATGAGGTGGAATTGCGAGCCCACGTGAAATTATCTTGGAGATATCGCGGATTTTTTTTACGCAAATAACGAATGAATCGAGTGGTGAGAAAGAAAAATGATAAGGGCGACATTAGCCATGACTTCTCCACCTCTGTGAAGTTGGCACCTCATGTCTTAAAAAATCATTTTTTTCAGTTCTGAATGCACCCCGAAGAGTTCTAGAGTTCCTTATCAATTTTAAAAATAGTTTTGGCGACCTAAAAAAGTTAAATTTGAAACTTGGGGATGCTAACTTCACAAAATGAAATCTCGAAATCAGCGATAACACTAAAAGTATCGGAAATATTTAATTTTGCCATTAGGATTTCCTTTAGAACTCTTGAGGGGCTACCTAAAACTCCCAATAAAACTGCTGGAACTGTTAAAAAATTTTCCTCCTTCGGGACTTAGAAATTTTTCGGACCCATGTATGAAAAATCGCGAGAACTTTTTATTCGTCAGTCGTAGCGCTTCGAGCCTTAATAGTTTTCGATAGAACTCTAAAGAACTCTAAAGAAGGATTAAATTATCAGTGAAAATCGCGGAACGCGTAGATGTCCCTCAAGTTCATTGTGAAACTCGGATTCGTACGTCCCTCTAGCGTCTCGCGCGGCGTAAAAAACGGGATCAAGATTGCTGACCAGGATAATCTTGCATTTG
This sequence comes from Vollenhovia emeryi, assembly GCF_000949405.1. Lineage (NCBI taxonomy): Eukaryota > Metazoa > Arthropoda > Insecta > Hymenoptera > Formicidae > Vollenhovia > Vollenhovia emeryi. The sequence continues at coordinate 3,699,981 of NW_011967246.1, forward strand.
CCGTTCACGCGCTCGTTTACGAGTTGTGCGATCTTTTGTGAAGTGGATCTCGATCGATTTTCTTTTCTCTAAATTGCCATTGTAGCCAAGAGCGAAAATAGGCGCTCGTCAATCGCCCTCCTGGCCGCGTGCATGGGTCAACGTCCGTTCGAGTCGGACTCGAACCCCCGTGTCCTCCGGGTTCGTCCGAGCTTTTGCGTGCTTAACGGTGCAAATCTGGAGATCAAATGGAAAAGCGACGGGCGTTTTCGACGCGTGTCCAGTAAGCTCGCGAATTGTGGTCCCGGACGTCGCGCGTTCAACGTGAAATTTTCAACGTTTTGGCTCGTAGCTTCGAGAGCGAGATAACGCAAGGTGTCCCGGCGATACAGGAAACTCGGTAACGACCCTTCAGTTGTCAGTCACTCAACGTGACGGTGCTCTTTGTTGCGCTTTTCTCCTTCGTGTTTTATCCAAGATTCGTTTTTTTTGCGCCATTTCCTTTTGTCTAGGAGATAAAAAGAACCACTCATCGCGCACGATCTGCCTGTGTCGACGGTATTAACAGGTACGAAGAGGACGATGGGCTCTCGTTAGGAGGATCTCGCGCCGTGATCCGATTTTCTCACGGACGACTAGACCATTTCGGACTTTCCCACCCAGTATAAAGCTCGGGCGGATAGAGCAGAGAGCAGCGAGCGCCTCTTCTTCTCTTGACTGGTCCGAAACCAGTCCTGCCGCCGCCCATCCGTGACCCCGGACCCCGTCATCCGGTCGGCTCTCTGGCTTCTCCTCTAACTACCTCGCCACTCCTGCTCCTTCGTCCTGCGTCCTCCCACCACCTCCCTCCTCCCCGTCTGCCCGTCGCGACGTTTTAATTAAGGAGCAATATCTTTTTGAAGAGAAATCGCGGCGTTTCTCTTTTTAATCCACCGAGAAGGCGGGCGCGCCGTGCCAACATTGTGTAACAACAAATCGATATCTCGCAACAAGAGCAACCGATATCGTACCGGAGAGAGAACGCGGAAGGAAGGGAAACGTATTTTTAGACGGATAAACAGTATCGGGGAATTTAGTAAAGAATTTAAGTTAATTTCGACGACAACTGCATCGTAAAATTATATTCAAGTGGACCGTTTTGCATTACTGTGTATTCTTGAAGTGATTTATCTAAATTTAATTAATTGACTTTACTAATTTACATGAACATCAAAGACCTTCTACCAAGGATTAAAGCTCTGCCAGGAATACGATGAATTAAATTTAGAAGAAATTATTCTCAGTAACGCTTACCTCTTTTTACAGTTTTGCAAAAGCACTTAGCATCTTTCGGAAACTATGCTAATTAAAAATTTAAAAGAAAATGCGGGTGTGAAAAACACGAAATACTTCGATTACGATGTGCGCTATCTTCAAAGAGAATAATTTACCACGTAAATTTTTTATACAATTTCGTAATATTTATCAAGAAAATACAAGGTTTCAAATTAAGAAATGAGTTTCTTTCTAAGCAAAATGTACTTTAGCGCAATATCTTTTACTTGAAAATTTCATAAGATCACGTATGCCAGAGCATATGTATAGATCAGTGGTGGTAGTGGTGGTAAAGGTAATTTCCGCGCAGAGAGAGAGAGAGAGAGAGAGAGAGAGAGAGAGAGAGAGAGAGAGAGGGAGAGAGAGCATGACACGTGTCGCGCGGCGTGTCCGACTTTGTCGATTTGTACGCTCGTACTACTTGCTAGTGGTTGCGATCGACGTCAAACGAATCTTAATGAGCAGATTACACGGCGTGTAATCTCGTTCGCGGTTAAGTGTAACGCATAATATGAAGAGACAGAGAGAAGAAGATAGAAGCTGATGAAGAAAGAGACGAAAGAATTTAATTAAACACCGGCGCATTTTACGGGCAGGCAAGCGGGATAATGTTTTTACTTCGATGTTTCTTCATCGTCGCGTAGTCGAAGGAGCACCAAGAAATCACCCTGCGCCGCCGGTTTAAGTATTAAACGGATAATCTGTAGAAATAAATCCCGCATCGACATATTTTCTAATCGTCCGGACTAGTAATTACGATAAAATTGTAAGATTTCTTGCGGCTACTCAATCCACGTGGGATTGCATTCTCATTGCAATTTCAATAATTTTAGTTCCAATTCTGATAAATAATGCAATTGTTATAATTACAAGAAATTACGAATTTCAATGGGTTTCGAGAAAGACGGTTTTCCAAATTTTACATCAACCGACATGTACGATTTCCTATGCTATAATTGGTCTTCGTTAATTCGCGATCCGCGAACGAGGGTCGTAATTTCCCCCGAATCGTCGCTTCGAGTCGAAGCCAGAAGTCGACGAAGTTAATAATTCAAAGTTCCGCTCTCAAGAGCAAATATTAGCTCACATTCTCCTCAGTCGCCTGTCATTCTTCTACATTGTACATTAACAAGTACCGACATTAAATCGGCTGGAACTTCGCCAGAGCGAACCCTCCTCTTGGCTTCAAGTTTTCGCTGCACGTGCGCGAGCCACGTGCAACAGCGACATGAGTGGATCAAATTTTTAGTTCGATTTCTCACGCCATATTTCGCCCTAAACATCCTTACAAGTTTTATCTTGAATCTCTATTTCGTGTCCGAAACTTGGTATTTTATTTACGTCCTCATCGAAAACGTTTAATTATTATTAATTGAAAACATTTTACATATACTATTTGATAATGCAATAATATGTTCACGATACAATGCAGTGATTCAACTCAACTTTGTTTACTTCAAACGCCTTTTTCACTGTATGTCGTTCCTCCTTTCCATAGTGTCTGATTCAAAAGGTGTACAGTCTAAAGCTAACGGCACACGATACTATTTTTCCTACTGGATTGCTTACGAGAGCCAATCAGGATGCAGAGTTTTAGATCGGGTGACTTAAGGCTACATCCTGATTGGCTCTCGTAAGCAATCCAGTAGGAAAAATAGTATTGTGTACCGTTGGCTTTATTGATTAATGTCTGGACCTCAGTTTTACTAGGATTCACATTTTCATAATCTTTATTCCCATCCTCACATCGATGACTTTTCAGGCTGTAGTTCACACAGCTTCTATAGAAGTCTGTGGTAGTACATGCAGACAGCCTGGAACTCGGTGATTTGTATAGATGAGAAAAATGATGATAAAAATGCAGGTCCAGGCACTAATAAATAAGACTGTACATTCAAATAATATGCATCTAATGCATAATAATGTGCGAACGTTGCTCATGCGTGCGTCACTTCTACAAACTACAATTTGTTTCAATCATTTATTAAACATTTATTCAATTCATCTCTTTTCAAGGATTTTAAAGCCCATCGTGTTTGCATATTGCCAAGAAATTAAAGTATGTATGCGTAACAATATTTTCAAAGGAATAAAAAATAGAAAAAGAAAGAGCAATAAAGACAATATATAAAATTGTTTGGCTCATTTGTCGCAAACTATAAAATTGACGTAAGGCCGTGCGAAAAAAAAAAACTTCACCAATTCTCTTCTTCTTTTCTCGCCTACGTGCAATTTAATTCTTCGTGCACGCAGTAGACCTCCTTACGTTTCCGATACCTTCGGTAAGACTTGGTTCGCGATATGTTAGTTTACGATCTAATTTGACGGTACACGGAAGTGCTACACGAAGGCGAGACGCATGCCGGAAGCAGATCGATGCGATGCAACGTACATAAGTACGCGTGTGTACGCGCGCGCGGGCTGTTAATTAAATTCAACGTCTGATCGGAATTGACTTAATCGACAACAGGTGTATCGATCAAGGATAATATTCTGAGAACGACGCGGCTGTGTGCGCTTGCCGCCAAGTTGAATCCTTAATCAAGCGCGCGATGGAACCACGACGTCGTAAATTACACGACATTTTCATTAAATGGAATAATACGACGTGCGTACGTCAGGTTGTCCGAGCAGGTAAATTATTCAATTACTAACAATGAAAAATAGACAATTGTACAAAAGATGATCAGAGGCTACGTTGAATTGAAAGAGCGAGAACGCGCGATAAGTGATACAATTATGAATATGTTATCAGTTGTTTTGCACGCCGATAAGATCTTCTGCTTCAATCTTTGAGGATTGTGACTTCTGCATTCACGATTTTCGTCCATTTTCTAATTCTAATTTTTAGGGTGAGTTTATAATTGAAATCTGCTTAATTTGCGGGAGCGTAACTTTGGTTGCACCCACGACGAAATTCCGAAATTGTAAAGGATCGGCGAGCAAAGCGCTGGCGCGCTTTTGTGGTCCGGGACCGAAGAAACTTTGCGGGGACGAGCGAAAGCTCACGATCACGAGCACATCGGCTGTGCTACGGCGGCATTGTGTCACGTTTGTTACGGCCCGACGAGGCCGAGGGCCGTCCGACATTTAAGACACACCTCACGAACTCCGACGCGCGACAGGAAGCCGCGCGGCGGCACTCATTATACGAATCCTTTCGTATCTCCTCTCCGCGAGATAAATTGCTCGGCGAGGATTAACGCGACGGGGTGATTAATCGCGCGCCGGCCGATTACTGCCCATTAACGGACTTGCCCGTCGTTCTCCAAGTTCTCCAACGCCGAGGAGCCTCGTTTTTGCCAAGCGGATCCCGCTTTCGCGATTCTCGCCGGCTCGCGAGGAAGAACGAGCGGGACGTTCGACGTTCGGCTCGTTCTTCGCTCGTTTACGAATATTTTCCCTTGTAAATTCCGAGATGACACGAGCGCAAACAGGGCCCAGTCTGAACGGGACGGCAGCTACGGCCGCGCGCTACTGTCAAGGCAATCTCAGGTGGTTGCGCTCGTACAACGAGGTTATCGGTCTCGCTGAAAATAAGTTCGCGTGGTGACTTCTTGTTTATAGCGGCGTGATCCCGATGACGTGGCGGCGGGACACGGGTATTAAAATAAACCGCGAGTAGCGTCGCGACGCGCCGCCGGCTACGACGACGCGCGACAGCGCAGCGTAAGACTGATGGCAAAAAACGATCCGTAAACGTTTAAGGTCCGGTTTCACCAATGTTGTTTAATTTTAAGCTTAGCTTAATTCGTTCTTTGTCTCTTTCCAACTGTTACTTTAGATAGAGACGAACGTGAATTAAATTAAGATTGGGCCTAAGACAAACTTAGGCCCGGTTTCATCAAACGTCGCTTAACTTTAATCTTAGTTCAATTCATGTTCGTCTGTTTCTAAAGTAACAGTTGGAAAAAGACAAAGAACAAGCTAAGCCTGAAGTTAAACAACGTTGGTGAAACCGGGCCTTAGTTGTGGACGTCAGGCAAGACGTAGAAAAACATAAGTCGTAATAGCCTTTCACGACTCACGTTTTTCTCTGCCTTGACTTACGTCTACGACCAAGACAGTCTTAAGCGTTTACAGATCGTTCCCTGTTATCAGTCTAATGAGTAGACACTCGCGATCTCTCGTCTGGGGATATTTGAAAAAAAAATGGAACTTCAATTATTCTTAAGTAACAGTTGGAGACAAAGAACGAATTAAGCTAAGCTTGAAGTTAAACAACGTTGGTGAAACCGGGCCTTAGTCGTGGACGTTAGGGCAGGGCAGGGAAAAACGTAAGTCGTACATAATAGCCTTTCACGACTTACGTTTTTCTCTACCTTGCCTTACGTCTACGACCAGGACAGTCTTAAGCGTTTACGGATCGCTCGCTGCCATCCAGCCTAATGCTGGAGTAGACGCGAGCGATCTCGTCGGGGGATATTTGAAAAAAAGTGGGACCTTAATTACACCTCCGAATTTCATTCAAGTATTTATAGCACATAATTGTATTAAATATTTAATATATAATATAACTTTACTCGTATGAATATAATACGGTATGATAGTATGCAAGACAGAATATTGTATTCGTAATATTCGTGCATTCTCGTCGGTATTTTTTTTTTGTTAAACGGAATATAACTCGGTAAATAATCCCCCTGCACTCAGCGTGCATAAAAGTTGGATGATTCGGTCAATGAAATATTTAAAAAGAATCAAGCCGAACCGATGACGCTCGATAAACTTCCTTTCGGGCTGAAAATCATCACTGAGATCAGAAATCAGATTTCGCTCTGGCTGGGCTGCCCATTGTCGGGTTCATCGCACCTGACATCACGGACGTTCTCTCCCCCCCCCCCTCTCTCTCTCTCACGGTTGGATTCTTTATTTCTTCTCCCATTCGGCCGACGAGCGAGGTCGAGCGACTCCTTGATTATTGGCGTACGAAAGTCAAGGCCTCTCTTCGGGAGACCCGGTCTCGCCTCGGCTATCGACTCGAAGGTTGCCGGCAACCTTCCTCCACCTGAGGATGACATGAGCAGACAGACCAGACGGATCGTACCGGTAATTCGTGAATAGTTATATACAAAAAATACCGACAATCTAGACGAGAATAAACCTACGCGACCGGTTCTTCGTGCTCGTTTGCTCCTTTTAAGAGTTGCTCGGCCGTTGACAAATATAATAACGCGATGATTATTTTCTCACTCAACTATTTTGAGGAATAAAAATATGAATGTGCGAAAAGATCGCGTCGGGATTTTACCGTATCGACCGACTGATTTCGCTTTTTTCGCGCCAGATTCCGTGGATTTCTTTGACATCGTTCACATTTTTTTATCACGTCCACTGGTCCATTAATTAGCGCGATGTTCAATTAAATTAATTCAGTTTACATGGGAGGGAGAGGGCGCGCGATCAAATACATATACACACCAAGTCGAATGAAAATAATTGTAACCCCTCATCGGAAAACTTGTCCGTAGCCGGTCAGCATTAATTGGCTTCCTTTGTCACGTTTTTCTTTCGTTTTAATCGGAAAAAATAACGTTTTTGCAACGCGGTCGCGTTATCGGCGTGGCGAAGTGACGCACGCGCGCGCGAAATCACGTTGATTGCGAGGGGGAGTACGCGAGTCGGCTAATTTCGTTGATAAAGGACATTAAATAATTGGGATATTCATAAGTGGCTCGCTGATGGACTTTAATTAGCAGGCGTTTCCGCACGCGCGCGGCTAATTAATTGCTCGGTATAACTGAATTCACGATTTATTCGGCTCTTGCCGGATTTTATCGATGGCGGACAGCGACAAAGTTGACTTATAATATGTGATCGACACGATATATCGTAAACGCAGACTAAAACAGGATGTTCCGCCGTATAACATTTCAATAGAATGCAATAGCGAATTCTGCGGATTAGGAACTGATTGAGAGACTTGAATGTGCGATATCATTGGCTAGTTTCGATCGCTTATAGTATTTTATATATAAAATGTGTACTTATTATATTATATGTGTAAATTAAGTAACATTTTTATTACACATTGCATAATTAAAAACTGTTATCTCGGTTCAATATCGCGATGCGCGATTGCAATATCGGGATTTACGAGTCTAATTAATATTTAGAAGATTCTATTAAGCTTGTACGATGTACACTGAGGGAAAAAGGTGTTTAATGAAGAAATATTTCTTGATTCAACTATATGCGGCGATCGCGGGCTGCCAAGCAAATATTTGTCAGTTCGTAAAAATATTCGTCAATTCATAAAAATATGTGTTTCAGTGAATCACTGTGTGTTTAACTTAAAAACATATACATTTGAACTGAAGAAATACTGTCGACTAAACGTATTTAGTCATTTTGATAACTTCTTTTTCTCAGCGTACAAGATTCTATATATTTCTCAAGAGAAACTCTCTTTCCTTTCTGTAATATTTCCAGATCTTCGATATATTTAACAAATTCAAGATTGAATATCCTAGTGCGCGAATCTTTAATAAAAGTCGGAAAGTTAAATCTCAGCAAAAATAAAGGTTTCTTTTCGAAACTCAGGGTCCACCAAAATTTCTCAGTTTTCACTAGCTCCTCCGCTCTGCTTCCTTGAACGGGGAATTACAAAACGCTGATGATTTTATCCTTAATATACGCATCACCTCTAAAATCCACCGATTTACGAATATCCGCGTGCATTTATTCACTCTGGTTAGTCATCGAGCCACTAGTTTTCCTTTTAAACGCGGATTTTTCTCGCTGGGAAGAAGAAGGAAAGGAATACGGAATCCATCTGTAATAATTTAACATTCGATTAAGCCGCGGTGCAGCTTGGCGCGGCTAAATGAATTTTTCACGCTGCTTAAACAAGCGCACGCGAAGATTCCGGCTCTACAAGAGAGAGAGAGAGAGGGGGGGGGAGGAGAACAAGGGATAGAAGGAAGAGAGAAAGAGAGAGCTTTCGGGATGCGAGTTAATCGCGTGCGAACGGATACGATAATAAGGGCGGCCGTACAGCAAACCCGGACGAGGGACTTTAATTACGAGGCGAACTCCCCCCGGTCTCGCCAGCCACCCCCCCAGACGACGGATCACCCCCGGTAATATTACCGAGTTTTATTGCCGCGAAGATCGAGACCCCGAATGCGCTCGCGGCGTGACTCAGGGCCGTCGCGATTCGACGTGACTCCGGAAATGACGTTACTTTTTCTCCATCTGTAACTGTAACTTGACTCAGTTACATTAATAGTTACTTTATATATTTTTTAAACCTTCACTTAATCGCGTAGGCCTTGCCCTTACGTATAAGCGCCTCCCTAGAAGCACAATTCATTGGCTGTACATTGGCTAACATTGGTTAAACATTGGTTATATTGGCAGTGAATTGGCCAATATTTCCCCAATATAACACCAATATTGGTCATAAAATAAATGCAAATATACTACTGATATTGTACCTAGATGATAATTTAGTATTGGATTGAATGTATTAGCAAGATTGTCCAATAAAATTGTAATATTGAGTATAGAATAAATACTAATATGTAACACCGATGTGTTACGTATCACTAATTGCACGGTAGTGAATTTACATTGAAAGTGCATTGCAAAAATATGAGGCCCTCCACCACCCCCGCCAATTTCGGTCGGCGGTCCTCTTTTCTTTACAATAATCATTTTCTTTTGACACCTTTGTCATTATTATATTTTCATCACAATTAATTTATAATTTATTACAATATAAAGCATGTGGCTATGTCTTCTACTCTCTAAAGTCAATCAGTGGATTATTACAGAAAACAGTGAATACCCACTGATTCACAGTTACAAGTATACCACTGAATAATTTAGTTTTTTCCTATCTCGCATGCAGGCGCGAGAAAATGTATAAAAGAATATCCCACCCGAATTTTGGCACATAAAAAGATATACACAAGTAGATATAAATCAATTTTTATACATTTCACCATCGTGGTCAAGAAGGACCACTTATCTCGTTGAATTTTTTGCAACGTGCACGAAAATAGTAATTTTCATGTCGAAGCATTTTTAAAGACATTCCAAAAGAGTAATTTATTTTTCGATTATTATTTATTTTCCGCGTTTCACCTTTTTGTTAATAAACCTACGAGTCTTTCGTTAAAACCGCGAGATTTGGAGTTAAACGCGCGCGATTTAATAGGGGTCTTTTTAATCTTGCACATATGCAAGAATAAGTAAAGAAGGAAAGAATATAACCCACCCGAATTTTTGCACATAAGAAGAAATCAACATATATCGTACAATACATTCACATAATATTATACATCAAAGTGGCCAATATTGACCACTAACTCGGCGTATTCCTTCGTTGGGCCAGATTGGACATACCTTTCGTTGCTCCTGGCCATACAGTCTGGTCATTTTGACCAGAGATCAGGAAGGAAGAAAACTCCTTCCATAGTCGGTTATCGTCACCGACAAATATTTCGTACGGTTCGAATATACGAGTGACAATCGTATCGCAAAATGCACGACCACGAGAAGTTAATTAAAAGAAAAATATTAATTCAAAAAACTTTACGATATGTACGAATCAAATTTATTTTTACTTCCGTTATTTACTTAAACATATTGATCATCTTCGTAAAATGATCTTTGAATTCAAAAGTCAAATAGATATAGAAAAAAATTTACTTCGCGTTAGAGTGATTTTAATCATATTACTCGATAAATTAAAATTTATAATATGGATAAAATTAAGTATAATAATTAATAATTAATTAAAAATTTTTCCTGAAAAACCGATCGCGAAAACCGACCGCGTAAACCGACCGCGAAGATGCGTATAATTGTGCATGTTGTTCATGCGATACGCATCTTGACAATACATATTACATATCAAATGAAATATAGGAAATATGAAAAATAAATGGATAGGTTATAAAAGATTAGCTCGACAAATACAGCAAGACTATATTTGCCAAGCCATACTTTGTGTAATTTTTGCAACAACTCAAGATGAAAAGTGAATTCAACATATCGGAATATGTGCAATAGAGTTTCATCAAATTAAAAAAATGTAAAAGAAAATTAAAGGCCCTGCTGCAGGAAAGAATGAATCCCGGATCTTCCGGATTACCTCCGATAGCGGTCATTTCGGCAGGGAGTTAACGACGATCGTTTCTCAAATCATGCAATCTCGTATATTTTCAGTTTTATTTAAATAAAAATTATTCTTCCATTATTAGTGTTGATGGAAGAATATTTATGGAGAAGAATATACATACAATCTTCTCTTCTTTTTTTTAATTTCGCGAATCGACGTCGCGCCCTCGTGTCGAAACCGTTGCTTCCGGGAATCCGTGACAAAGAAAACCAGGGATTAACTCTGGTTCGCCAACAAGGTTTTCAATCTTAAATGGACAATGGAAAAGTTTCACAAACTAATCCAAAGTCATATTTCGCGTAATTTTTGCTTCTACAAATTTCTACTCATTTCCGATATGTTGAATATATTACATAAAACATTAAATGCCGTAATTATTTTATCATTATCACCTATCCATTTTCAGGAAACGAATCTACGAGATATATTTTACTACGATCTACTATCTACAATCTACTGTCTACTATCTACAATCTACTATCGACGATTTAAGAGGTGTAGATTCGTTTCCTTAATAAACAAAATTCTCACTCACCGACCCGATTACCTCCGCATAGAGCTACTTGAGTGTCTCGTGTATGTGCTTTTTTCCCGTACACTTCACCCGTCATCGAACCTCATAAACGTCTGCGGGAATTTACTCTTATACGTCTGTTGACTGTTGTGCCGATAACATTGTAGAAATGTTGAAAATGCCTCGCATATTCGCAAATGTCGAATATGCAGATACGCTGTGTGTTCACGGTTTCTGTGACGGCAGTGCAACTGTTGAAGAATACTGTCGACGCTTTCCTACACGCAGGATTCCAAATCGTAAAGTGCTTTCCAAGGTTTTCAATACATTGCGCGAAAGTGGAACGCTTCCCAGTGTTCATGTTTTATCTGAACGAGGACGTCAACAGAATTTGTGCGCCTATCTCGGAAACAGTGGGGAATGGGACGTATATTCATACGAACATTTTTGCTTAAAATGACCGACACAACCATCCCCCAGAACACCGACCCTTCCTCCTGGGACACCCTGTATATGTAAGCGATCGTATATCTGAAAATTCAGACAGATCGGTAAACCGATTTATCTCTAATTTCGTCTGCTGATTCTCTTTCATCGCGCACGTCCGCGAGGATATTCCATAATAATAAATTTCCCGATTGAACTTGCTGTCGCGTTATAACGATTTGCCTCCCGACGGTCCTGCTTCAATTTCGACGAACAATTTCAAACGTCGCGAAAGAACAGGGGGAAGACTTGAAGCTGATCGAACGTTCGGCGAACAAACTTGCCAATATGTGTTGCACCTCAAAGTACACGCCGCGTCTCTTTTTTTTCTCTCCCCCCCCCCCCCCAATGTGCTTTCTGACTCGCCGTAAACGAGCGGCAAAGTCGATTCGTTGACAGGGATGGATCGGGAAACAACTAAAGGAATCTCGTTACGGCCCTGTTCGGCCGACACCCTGCCCCGTGTTCATTTCTCACCTCTCCGCGTTCACCATTCTTGCGCGGGAGAGAAATCGCTTCCTTAAAGCGAGGCGAGGAAACAAAGGGAAACGAAAGGAGCCCCTCTCGCGAAACCCTCCCCTATGAGTTACGTCGATTTTCTACGCCGTGGAAAATTAACTGATCCGCGAAATGAGTCGGAAAGATTACGCCCGCTTTCACGAACGCTGTATCGACTAATTGAATCAGCGCTGACTAATTAAAGCGTCACCTGCGTCACCTGCGTATTTATAAAACGAGCGAGGCGCGCGATCGATTTGAAACAACCCCCCGATCGACGCCGCCCCGTTTTACGGTATTTATCAATCGATAGCGGGGCAACGGTACAGTTTATCGTTTAAACTTGTCCGACCTTCCCCTCAACGAAGCAGTCTATCGGCTGTTAAATTCTCGCATGCTATAAATATTTAATTCGAGCTTCGAGATACCTGCCTCTCTTGACGTCATCGTCATCGTCATCGTTATCATAAAACGAAAACCATAGAAATAAATTGCATTTCCTAACGAAATATACCAATGTTATACCGCAGGCTTTCAGGCTGCTGTGGGATAAATTTCAAAAAATTATAAGTCTGCCGAATTCCGTAACGAGAATATTGAAAGTCTCTAGAGGAAGTCGATAAGTTCGACATTCTTGCAATCTACAAGAGTTTACTTTTTTAACAATGTCGTAAAGTTAGTATCAAGTTTATAATATAACGTTGCATTTTTTTTATATTGCAGTCACTTTTTAAAAAAATTCTCGACCCTCTGCAAACCTTTTATTCTCGTAATTTCTCTCAGACCAATTGTTATGTTCACAAGTGCCAAATGCGAAATGCGCGCATACAACGCGTGGATTAAACTGCGAAGAATCCGTAAAAGTTTTCGCGTTCCACATCGTTCCATTAAAGGGAGTAAATTCGGTTGTTATTCATCGCATTTGCGCGGACACCGCGCGGCCGGAATTTCATCGGCAGGCATTTTTGACAAAATAATAACCGATTTTTGATTAAGCCTGATATAATCATCGTTCGAAAGTGCCCCGAATTTTCGCCAGGCGGGAAAGGGAGGGCCGGCCCCCGCATTTTGCCCGGCGTGGATTTTCATCGGGGACGAAAATTGGGTTCACGTTGACGCGACGTGTCATGTCCCGGCAGCGGCGCCTCTGATGTTTTGTCAGCTTGTCACGCCCGCGCCGAGAAAAATTCTTCCGTCACTATCATTTTTCGCAGCCTCGTACGAGCGAGACGGCGGCGATCTCGTGTCAATTTTCACGATCGATAAAAAGCCCCGCGTCCTCGTGATTAATTTTCATCGGTGCTTTGTGACGTTGCCGTCAAATTCACTGGCGAACGAATCGAATTCAACTCTCACGCGGTCTTTCGAACGAAATTATCCAAAATTCGCAGGTGTCTCTTATTATCCGAGCATGACTCGACTCTTCAGCGAAAACTTTTCGACGTACCTTATTTCCCTTGTTGCGTATCTTGATTTATTTATCCGACAATAAAGAAATAATTGATATTTTATGATCTTTGAAACTCGAAGGGACTTATTATTAGGACAGATTTATTAATTTGCGGCATACTGTTGTGCTTCCAGGCCTCAAGTACCTTCACTCAGCCCGAATTCTCCACAGGGACATCAAACCCGGCAACCTCCTAGTGAACAGCAATTGCGTACTAAAAGTGAGTCTCGGTCTAGATACCTCGGAATCTAAATATTAACTATGACTCTAAATATACTGTCTCCCCGACTGGACTCGATGAAATATAGATAGCGAGGATCTTTTCGTGTGTGTCCGACATAAGTGCTTTGTCCCAAATAGAAGCGATGTATTCTAAAGCCTTAGCTACCTAGTCGTCTATAATCTATTTACGTCCAACGGCCAGGCGTAATAGGTGTCCTCTTTCTCCAGATCTGTGATTTCGGGCTGGCCCGGGTGGCGGAGCCCGACCAGAACGTCCACATGACCCAGGAAGTGGTGACACAGTATTATCGCGCGCCGGAAATCCTGATGGGCGCGCGGCACTACACCGCCGCGGTGGACGTGTGGAGCGTCGGCTGCATCTTCGGCGAGCTCCTGCGCCGGCGGATCCTCTTCCAGGCCCAGAGCCCTGTGCAACAGGTGAGTAGAGGCCGGGCCTCGAAGTACGCGTTCCCCTCGGGAAGGGTCTTACCGGGCGTATACAGATTCAACTTGGTCGCGCCAGCACGTTATCCCTACTTCATTCGATGAAATAGAGCAGGCGAGAGCGAGAAGAGTACCGAGCGTGTGGGCCTGGATAGCTCAGGGAGATCAGTCATCCGGCAAGCGGAAGGTTCCAAGACCTGGTCTAGTCCTCGCCCGTTATTTTTCTTGTCCGAAGATTATTACGCGGCGCGTTTTAGTGCCCGTCTCTCCAAAGATACGCCCTTATTATTACGAACGATCCCGATTATTCGAGAGATCAGTAAAAGAGATCTCAATCGGCGAGTTTACTTCGAGAAAGGGAGTTTATGACGGAAAGTAATTTTCTGGAAATTGATTGATGAAAAAATACGCCTTCTCTCTTTGTCGTAGCTCGAGTTAATCACGGAGCTGCTGGGCTCGCCCACCCTCGAGGAGATGAGGTACGCGTGTGAGGGCGCGAAGACTCACATGTTGAGAAGGGCGCAGAAGCCGTCGTCGCTCTCGACCCTGTATAATCTTAGTAGCCAGGCGACGCACGAGGCCGTCCACTTGCTCTGCCAGATGCTAGTCTTCGATCCCGTAAGTTTGCTCCGGGCAAAAATAGATTTTTTTGTTCGCTATTTTCGACCCCGCGCCATTTCGATTTATAAACGAGTAGCAACAATTTTACTTGTTCATTCATTTAATTTTCATACGTAAAATTATGACGAGTCTAAAAAATTTCCTACTCACGGTTGGCTCGGTTCAGTTTATTTTTTATCGACAAAAATATTTCATAATTATATTAATCAATCTTATCGGGGGGTTCTTTTTTATGAAAGTACTATTTTTCTCCGCGAGATTCATTTGTCACTTCAATCAATAATTAGTACGGTCTCTCGGCTTTCGTATTTTATTGTCCATTTCAACTATCAATTCTGTTGATAACCAAAACGGAAATCGATTCATACTCTTCTTATTCTGCCGAGATGCTTTTTGTTCGGCCCGAAGTTGCCTGTTATTTTATATTTACTGATGTTCTCCCCAACAATTACTACCACGCAGGACAAGAGGATCACTGTGGTGGACGCCCTGGCGCATCCTTATCTGGACGAGGGTCGGCTCCGATATCATTCGTGCATGTGCACGTGCTGTTACACGACGAGCGCCGGCATGAGACAGTACAGGGTGGATTTCGAGCCTTCGGCCGCCCATCCGTTCGACGATCTCTGGGAGCGAAATCTTACGAGCGTGCAGCAAGTGAAAGGTGAGAAATTCCGCCGCGTCGAGGATTCGACGCAGGTGACGAAGAAAATAGAAGAGAGAATAAAATGTATTTTCAAGAGCGTCTTATCTAGCGGGAAATACATTTACGAATATTTCCGAAATTATTACGTAACGCTTGACAATAACACGAATTCTGTGATAACCGTGGAACAAATATGGAAGGATACCTTTCTGATAAAACTGACGACCACTGTAACTTCCATTTATTCAGTGATAAATAAGAATCACGTTTACACGTGTGTGATTTATTTAGAATGCCATGTGAGCAGAAAATTTCTCGATACTCGACAATAACGGGGGTTTTTTTTCCATGTCGATATTGACTTTTCACGTCAAATCTTGCGCAAAGTGCGACTGGCACAGTCGACGGTTCGTTTTTGCGGTACAAATTGTAGAACGGAGCCGATATATTGTCTCGGGGATATATTGTCCCGGGAATATCGCGCGTATCGTGGGTAGTGACGTACGCGGTAAGTATCTCAGGCACGTGCCCGCGCTATTCGAGAACAATAACCGCGATAAACACGCTCGCGTGTGTGCGTGTCACGATAAATCATGGTTTATCTTAGCAGCGCCTGGCCGCTGAGAACCGTGAGGCTCTCGGGGTATCTTTTCTCGTTGCTGTAATCGTCAGACGGTGAGACGGAGGAGCAGCGGATCCGCGATGAGTAACGTAAAAAAAAAAGAAGAAAAATGCCATTGTCATTATCGCGCCGTCGTTATCAGTTCCTTCGTGCCGTGCTATGGTAGCACTTGCAAAATCGAAGTTAACAACATTCGCAAGCTTAGTCGATTTTGTAAAAACCGGGGGGGAAACCGCTGAGGACATTGTGGTGTGCAGATTTGCGGCATTACTGGGCATTACTAGATATTACTAGGCATTTTTTGGGCATCAGGCCTTGCTGGGGCATTGTGAAGATAAAATAAGATAATAAGATAAAGTAATGCCCACTGGGCATTAGTGGGCATTGGTGTACAAGATTTTGGTCAGCGGTTTCACCCTCGGTAAAAACATTGCAAGAAACGTAAAAATAAATTTGGAAAAGGGAACGTCCCAAGTCTCGTGCGTAGAAATGTTGAACTTTTTTTTTTCTTTACAATTAATAACGATTGTGATAAGAAGATTTGAAAAGTATCAGCGTACGCGACACCGTGCGAGAGTGAGGGTAATTTAGCGCTGACCGCGTGACGGGGATATAATGCGTGGCATTATTCGCGGTGTCGTTATCTCGACCGCGGGAAACTATATCGCCATCAGCCTCCCGTCATTCGCTTATACGCCGGCACGTCGTTGTCTGTTTCAGAGGAGATGCACCAATTTATAGCGGAGCAGCTGAACACGTCACGAGTGCCGTTGTGCATAAATCCGCAATCCGCGGCGTTCAAGAGCTTCGCGAGGTAAGCCACATCACGCAGAGCGCGTCCACGCGAGAGTCGCCCTTGGCCGAAACGCGCATTTCGTTCCAAAACTATCGGAGAAGCTCGAGAAACGGGGAAATTGCGAAGTGCGCAGCCTTGTTAAAATATCGGCTTCTCCGGGGCAATTGTCAGTTTTCCTGCTTCGAGTGAAGCTACGAATGAAGTTCAATTCAGCGGGGCCCGACGAGAGTTTCCGCGTTGATCGCGAGATTATAATTGGAAAATAGCGGCGAGAGAAACGGGGAGGGGACAATTTTGCTTTATCAAAGTATATATAGCTGTGATACGAGCGCTCCTGTAATTTTGGAACAAGCGACATGACATGACCCGGCCCATAAAAGTCCCTCTTTCGTGTACAGGAAAGTCACCAGAACTGATCGACGAAAGAATACTCGAGAGAATTTAAAAAAAAGATAGAGAGAGGAAAAAAGAAAAGAAAAAAAAGACACACTCGCAACACTCCCCTTTTACTGTCCCTCGAAATTAATGTTGAAGAAATCTCCCCTCCCTCTCCTCCCCTCGCACTCGTGCGTCTCCCATATCGCGATCCCGTATCCTAACTCCCAGAAAAAAAAAACACAGACAGGCTAATAATCCCCAAGAGAGTTCATAGAGGGGCGCACAGTGTTTCTTATCAAGTAATCGAGTAGCGCGAGCGGAATATATCGGGTGTTCGAAGAGTAGCGCTGACTAGAGCCGGCTGAGTCTTTCGAGTAGCGTAACGAGAGAGAAAGTAAATTTCAAATTCGGACCGGACGGTGAGACGAGTCGAGGGTAAAAAGTAAGAGAGGGGCCTTTCGTCCTGGCGATCCTCTTGCTAACGTCCACAAAGGACGCTGTGTAGCTTCTGAACGTTGTTCCGAGGAAAAATAGGCTATTAAGTCTATTAAGATATATGCGCGTTTTTTCACGTAACCCTGTCGGCCCACTGTGATACAATCGCTGTATGCGATTCTCTCGATGTAGCGAAGGAGCAGAAATCAAGTAGATAAGGAACTGATAGTCATCGATATCGTTGAACGGAAAATTAGAACGATATTTTAAAGCTGTGGACACACGAAATGTACACGAATGTCTACAAAGTCTTCTCGTATTTGCCGTTTCTTTTCGCGCTCTTTGACAAATTCGTACTCCATTTCTCAAAATCACTTCAACATCGTCGTTTTCCGTTCAGTTTGTAACGATATAAAATACACAGCTCCTGTTTGAAATTTTATTGGAACTCTATTCTCTTTAGAGATTTTGTGAAATTTTGTTGAAATTTCATTCTGAAATCTATTATTAATTCTCTGCAACTTTTCGAAAAGGACAGGGTTGATCGATGTTTATGAATAAAAATTTAGCTTCGCATTTACGTGTTTAAATTTATCGTATTTCAGGATAGGAAAATTTACATTATTAAAAGTAATGGGAAGCACCGTATTAACGGAATAATCAATTGGAGCAATCAATTTATATTTCGTCATAAAATGACGGGGCAATATTTTATGATGTTTACCGAGAGACATTATAAATTCTCGGTGTGACACACACACACATTCACACACAATTTAACGATGAAAGTAACGAAAATTACGAAAACGATAATAGATATAAAAGGGCTATGCATAATAAAACCTGATTCGAATAGAAATCCATCAGAATTCACAGAAAGTTTCAGCGAAATTAGGAAATCGACCAAATAAACTTATTTTCGCTGTCGCTGTATAATTTAATTTTAAGTGTTTAAACATTTTGCTGCTTATCGACTTTCAGGACAAAATCAGGACAATCTTCAAGCTTCCAATCCAGAATATCGTTCTAGTTTTCTCTCAGCGATATTGAGAAACATCTCTAACAGTAACAGATCTATGTAATATTTTTCCCCAGATTGCACTACTCAACAAAATTTGAAAACTCACCTCTGTAGAAGTGTGCCAAAACAAAAAACCGAAGTGTAAAGTCTCGAGCCTTCGTGGCGCCCTGATTTCGAAATTGAAGATATCAGTACGCCTAGATTTTTTGTGTCGCAGATTGTTTCCCGGACTAATGGCATTTTTCACATATTTAACAGAGACCACGTGTGAACGCAATGAAATGTAAAATATATTGTTCTAAAAAATTTACTGCATCACGACGTATCGAGCAACTTTTGCGAGTAACAAATATACGCTGATAGAAAAAAATGGTTGCAGTTGCCACAATCTCACTATAATTTATAGTCATTTTAGGAGCCAACCATATTTTTATATAATTCTTCCAACTATGTAAGTTATGGTTGACCTAATAACATATTATAGTTCTCATATTGCAATACCAGCCACAAGTAAAATTTCGAATAACTATATGTAATAGTAACAATCGTATTTATATTGGAAGTAATATTCCCCGCTTTTTATTACATATACATTGCGTTCACTATGTTCATTGGTTATATCACTTTGCACTCATAAAGCATAGTACAAGAAAGCATCTTTCAAAGAAACGATAAGTAATCTTATACGAATGTATAAACTTATTCGTATTTCTAACACCCTCTGCGGTTTTCTTCTTACGAGAAAGTCTTGTACCGCACGTCCCTCTAGTGAGGACATTCTGAACCACTTCACTTTTGTCTACCATGTAATTAATAAGGTGGATGATAGAAATGTAGTTCAATTTGCTATTATTGTGATGGTACATAAAAATGATTGACTAATTTACTATTCATTACGTGGACATTTTAACAGAATAATAGTTAAAAGCTTATATTTTATAGGAAATTTTTTAAATAGCTGGCATCACTGTGTCCATACGGTTGCTCTTACTAACATTATAGTAATAATTACTATAGAAACGATATTCCTGACTACAATTATTTTACTGTGCAATTATAGTTTCAAGTACTACACATTTTTCTGTCAGTGTACCTACAGCCATCCGAGATTCAGAGTATAGAGCCAATACAAGTGCTCATGTAATTGAGTTAGATCGCTTCGAATTACCTCTGTAACTATTAATAGCCAGAGACTCGAAAATCTAGGCGTGACTCTTACGGCAAAAGAACCTCCACGGAGTCGGTCCGGATTGCGTTCTCGCTGTCCCCCTCATTATCTAACGCGCGCGGAACCGGGGACGTTTGCAAATACGTCTCCGGCCCGTGTCGACTCGACTACGGGCTCAATAACGCCCGCGACGTTATCGTCGCAACTTCTACGAGGTCTGTGCGTTGTTGGGTAGTGTTAACTTGGCAGCTGATGCTGGATGTGTAACAATTGTACGTCTTGCTTTTACTCTGCCGTTCAAGTTAGAGCAAGCCGATCGCCGAACCAGCGCCCTGCGCCGCGTATACGTACACGTTACTACTACCACTACCGACTCAGCTATCTACCACTGTCAGCTACTATCGACTACTACCGCTATCGTCTACTACCACTACCGCTACCACTACTACTACCAATCGTGTTACGCCTCCTCCTGAACGAACCGAACGAACCGAGAGTCAGCTATAGTCGGCGCGACCTCGCTCGCAGAGGTATACATGCTCCAGCCTATTTTTTATAATAGCACCAAGTATACTGCAAAACCTTTTGCCTGCGTTGCAAACTGGTCCCCCCCGTCCCCCTGGGTTCTCCGACCGTCCTTTGCTTACCTCATGATGTACGCCACGTGCCTCTGACACTTGGTCGCGCGACAGGTGCCCTCGGACTCGAATCCGCGTGCGAACGAACGCGGATTTATCAGCCCGCATTGTCCGAGAGACCACACCGCGGACGTACGTCGGAGTGATCGGTGATTTCGAGGGCACCTGGCGCGGCGTGTCGCATCTCCGAATCGGATCGGTCGCGCCGCGCGTATCTCGCGTCGAGGCGGGTTGATTGCGCTCGGATGGGGTGACACACTTGTTTATAATTAAATGTTAATATACGGACGAACTCGACATCGCCGTATATGTATGTAGAAACGCTCCTCGAAGATCTCTCCGGGAACCAACGTCGTTTCGCGCTAAGGGTTTC
Organism: Vollenhovia emeryi; assembly: GCF_000949405.1. NCBI lineage: Eukaryota > Metazoa > Arthropoda > Insecta > Hymenoptera > Formicidae > Vollenhovia > Vollenhovia emeryi. The sequence continues at coordinate 3,720,716 of NW_011967246.1, forward strand.
GTAAGAAAAATTATAATAGCATCCTGTCGACCCGCGCAAGACGATAATCCCCGAGCTAATCCCGTTAAAAAAAATGATCAGAGCCGAATCGAGTACGACTCTTATACAATATGACGCGTATTCAATTATTGTAGATTAAATTGAGGACCATTGTTACTGAAATTGTTGGAAATTATATCCGCCCGGACGTTTGCCTCGAAATATTTCGCGATATTTCAATAATGTCCCTCTAAATAATCATATTGTCCAAAGTGCAACGGCGCCCTCATTTTGTTTTAGAGCAACAGCGCTCTGCGTTTTCGCTTCGCGCGGAAGCCGAGTTAATTGAAAAACGCGCGAGTGCATAATTAATCGAGATGAGTTTCGGGAATAAATTCTGTGGAAATGCGCGGAAATTAGGATAATCCGACGCGCGGCAGCGTTCGGCGGATTTCGGCGACGGCGGATGAGGCGCGTTTAGCGATGCTAATTAGCGGCGGTTTAGCGTACGCGCAATTAACGGGCTCCTTAAACACCCGCGCGGCAATAATATACCCGGCATTCATACTCGGCAGGATACCGTTCCTTTGCCGTTGTTCCTGCGACGATTGTTTCCGCCCCCTCTCTGCCTCTCTTTCTTTCTCTTTGTTTCGACCGGGCGGGAGCGTTGCTGATGCGAGAAATCACGTCGCTGCTGGCCCACTTTTGCGGCTACTTAAAAGCGAGTTCATAGGAATCCGATCTGAGAAAGGAAACAATTACGATCTTCGAGGAACGTCCACCGAACGCGACTTAATTCCGATTTTTTCGTCCGCTTCTCTTGCAAGAATATTAATGTGTTGTGCACGCCGGCAATGTGACGGTAAAAGAACTGTAGGAGAGGGAAATCTTTTAAAATTTTTAACGACGATTAATCGACAGAGAGTAAATTTGCGGCTTATCTTCGTCGGGATTTTTGGTAAATTAAAATTCCACCAGATTCCCAGCTCTCCAAATCGAAAACGTTCGCTTTGTCGCGAACCGTTGCGCGACCGGGCGTTAATATACAGTAATTTACAAGCGGTCACCCCGATTTCGCAAGCGCACGAAACACCCGCCGTCGTCGTCTCGACGCTCTGCTACCTGTGCATAGAAGAAAAACCGGACGAAACACCTGAGGCGGGGCACATTGTCTCGTCGTTGACATTATGAGTGTAAAAGAAGGCCTGATACACCATGCAGCCTTCAGTCGAGAGAGATATCGATGAGAAAGACGTCGCGACGCGCCAAAGAAAAGAAAGATAACGAGGAGACTCTTTCGAGATATCCGCGTGTATCTCCTTGACCCCTCAACCTCTCCCTAAATTCCCCCTACAATTGTGATTCGCACAATCCGACGATCCCTGCCAAACGTTTCCTGTTCCATAGATAGAGGTGTGGCGTTTTGATGTTTTCTCTATACGCAAAATCTCGCAAAATGCCCCAGGAACGTTTTTAATGTCACTTCTTTACATTTTGGAGTCCCCCAACTTCGTTTTAACACGTTTTTAAAACGCAAAATCACCCTCAACACGCAAAATAGTGACCAAGTAACGTAAAAAATCGCAATTTTCCTTAGTAAACATTTATAACGTCAATGTTGTACCCTAAACCAAAGAGATTTATGCCTGAGACTAGTTTCCGTTTACTTTTTTCGGACATGCTACTGCTTTTATAGCCTGACAATGATACGTAATTTCAGTAATTCCATGCTATTTTAATATGTTATGTTTTATATTACATTTTTTATCATATGTTTAGCCTTAACAAGTGTCGTAAATTGTTCTATCAAAACAATAAGGCCCGGTTTCACCAACGTCGCTCAGCCCCAAGCCTAGCTCAATTCGCTCTTTGCCTCTTTCCAAAGTAACAATTGGGAAGAGCCAAAGAACGAACCAAACCAAGCCCAAAGCCAGGCGACGTTGGTGAAACCGGGTCTAAGTCGTCCTAACGAAGCCCTGCCCACCTCTGGCCACGGCATTATCGAGAACCTTATCAAAATAATGCAAAATGCGGGAAAACAAATCGCAAGAGACGCCAAAAACTAACATCCAAATGTTACACCTCCATCCATAGATAATATCCGTCCGTTATTAGGCCATCAATATTAACGCCGACGTAAAGAATAGCCCGAAAGAGATAAAGAAACGGAAGTAGATGCCGAGGACAGAAAACGTTCAGGCAAATGAGAGAGAAAGGAACGGGTTTGTAGAAGAGAGACGACCGGCTGTCACGCGCGCTGACAGCTGCATGGAAATCAGACGGACGGTTTTCTTAGGTTGCTTATTGCGAGTCGGGATTCATCATTTCTTCGGAATGATCGTCACGAGCGGGTAGCGCGTGCTCCAGTTCGATAATGGTAATTAATAATTACCGACGTCGGCTGTCACTCGGCGATTAAGTTAACGCCGAGATAGAGAACGATCTGTCATCGCCGAGACGGGCGAAAGAGAGAAACCTTGATTCGGTGTGTAGCGATTGTTGTTACGTTCCTTAGGCATGATGCGCAAATTTAGAAAAGATTTTTTTTGCGATGTACATACGCTTTTAGCTGTATCTTGTAATTCCTTTGCGTTCCTTGCAATTGCGACAAAGAATAGACGAGAACAGCGATGTTATTTGATCGGATTTGATTAAAGAGAGAGAGAGAGAGAGCAAAGCGCACATTACTGCTCGCTGACGATTTCAGTTCTTATCGATTTAGCCGATCGATAGCGTCGAAGTGCGAGACGATAGTGGTAAATTATTATTGTCGCGTTTCGTACTCCGCGTTCTCGATCGTTAGAGAAAGCGAATGGCCGAGCGAGTGTTGGTTTAACACGCCGATTAATTGCAACATTAATATTCTCGATTAATTTCCATTCGAAATTAATTCGACGGACATCCAGCCGTTCGAATTTCGTCGCCCTTCAGGCGCCACGCCTGGCCGTACGGTGCAGCGGGCTCTTGAGGATCTCCCAATTCTGAAAACAAGCCTCACCCGGGCCAGATGCCCGGCAAGAAATTCCGATTTCCGGCCGTAAAGAGTCAGCTCGGTGATTCGCACGTAGTTGTACTCGTTCTCTTCCTTCACTCGCCCCGCGATCGATTGCCCTAACTGGTCCACGGTAATAAGATCATTGTCGCTTAATAATAAACTTGCGCAAAGAAAAGAAGAAAATTATGAAACTCGTAATAGACGGAACGGCGGATTTTATCGGGATCGTTTCGACTGAAATACCGCTGGCCGTTAGACAGGGCGATCGACTCGCTTTATACCGCAGAAGGGTCGCACGTTCTCCCCCCAGCCTAGCTTTCTCAACCCCCGTCTCTTCTGTCCTGCGTCGCCCTTCTAATGTCTTGTTCGTACGACTTGCAGCTCCACGGTGGCTCTCCCCTCGGAATTGCCACCCTCTCCACACCAGTGGGAATAAAAAGTCTTCCCCGTTCCCGTCCCCGAGGTAGGCCGTCGGACTCGAGTCGGTGACGATCTCCGTGTCGCGCTCCGAAGAAGAAAGGAGAGGTTCGACGCCGATCGCGGAAGATAGTAAGTCACCGATAACAAGAGGAGCGAAATGGAGGAAGAGGAGGAAGGAAAACGGGGGAACTGGAAGCCACGGAGAGAAGAGCCAAGAGAGACAATAGACTGCCGCACACTGTAGCCTCAATTTTCGATTAGCTGATACGTATATATGCACGGGACAATGCCAAGGAATGCGTAGAAAAATGGTAGCGAGTTTCGACTTTCGAAGAGCCTTTACTCTTCGATTCATAGATATTTTTCGACGACGTTAGAAATTATTTCAGATGAATAGAAATTATGATTCCTACCCTTTTTTTAAAAAAAAGCTGAAAGTATTTTTCAGAAATGCTAAATTGTAAACGTGAAGACATCGACAGGGACTTAGGGGAAGCTCGTCTTTTAGACTTCCTCACATTCCTCAAAAGAGAATTGGAAGTTCTTTCAATTTTTCCTCGGGGACATGTGCCTCAAGGAAATGGAAGATCTCTTCCATTTTCCTTTGGAAATGCAATTCTGGATACCGTTTCCCGGATCTTCCTTCAACGAGCTTTCTCTCGGGAACTCTCGGTCACAATTTATTTAATAATGATAATATTGAAGTACAAGTAAACAGTAATTCTGTTTCGCGATACCCGAATTGCGATTCAATTAATATCCGAGACGGGGATTTTTTTTCAATTGATTATCAGACGTGCTTTAGATTCGTATCTTCGGAATATTACGATTGCCTGTGTTCACAGAACTGTAATGACACGAGATCTAAGCGAGATTCTAAGAATTTTAAGGATCAGTGTTGAGGATTAAAGAAATGATTGAATGACAAAAGGAATCTACGTCACACGCGTCAGACATTCTCCAAGGAAAGGTAGACTTGGAATTTTATAAGAAGACCATACTTTCGTTTTTCTACGCATTTCGCCGCATCCTGCATGTATATATAGCAATATATTATACGTATTATACATTGTATACACACGATCGAGGGGAGAGATACACTACACTCACACATACTCTCTCTCGCACATACAAACATATATATATACACACATATACACACGTCTATGCACACACATTAGCCAATTTAAAACACAAAGTAGCCAATTAATTCCAATAGAGAGCGGTGGGAAATTCCCGAGGATTAGAATATCGCGGGTACCGTGAACGCGGGAGAGCAAAAGGGCGGGGAGGGTGATAATTAATTAGCTATTAGTAAACGCGAGTGTCGAGCAGACCGGGCCAGTCCTTTTTTTCTTTTCTTAGATTTTACACACGTATACAGGTCGCGCTGGCCATTTATGATGATCGAATACGCGCGCAAGCACTCGCGCGCGCGCGAGAGGGGAAAGTGCCAGGAGTGGGGAAGGGAAAATCCCTCCCGTCCTGATCGAGGATCCTCCGACGGCGAGAGATATCCCTAAGAATGTCATGCTGAATCGAATCGTCCTCGGAAAGGATCCTTTTCTCGAGGACGTTGTCGCACCAGCGAGATTATCGCTCCGAAATCGAACGGTTCTTGACGGGAGATCGCTCGAGGATGCAGCGCGAAAAGATAGAGACTGCTCCGAATCGGCAAGACATGTCCCTCGAGCGTCGCCGCGAATAGATTTGTCCTTGAGAGGATATCTCTCGAGGACGTCGCGCGTCTCAGTGACGATGAAATTATTATTCCGAATTGAATAGTCCTCAGCAGGATGTTTCTCGAGGACAGTTTCAAGTTTCCGGCCGTCCTCGATGAGATATCGTTGAAGGATAGTCACGCAAGAACACTCGAGAAGATTAATCCTCGGCGAGGGATATCGTTCAAGGATACATCCGAGGATGTCCGAAAATCGGCAAAGTGCGAGATCCCCTTCGAATCGTATCGTACCTTAACGAGACATTGTTTGCGGACTCGTGTCCGCGTAGTGCGAGATTTTTGCTCGAGGATATTCGCGCGAGTTGTTCTCTCTCCGGTTGGAGTCCGCGGAGACTCGGAAACTTGTTGGGGGGGGGGGGGGGAAAGACACGTTTTCCTCGGTATGCCGAAGCGAGAATTAAACCTCGTGCGAACAAATCGATCATCGCGAGCGTTTACAGACGCGGTTCTCGATACAATCGGCGACAAATCGGCTACGAAGAGGAGCAAGGGGAAAGGAGAAGAGAAGATTGAGACGAGTGGAACAAGTCGTCGATCCTTCCTGAAGCGACAAGCGTTAGCGACTGTAGAGGCACTGGTATGACCGGCACTTTTCCTCTCTAGCGTTAGCATTTGATTCCGACGAGCGACCAGCGCATTCACTGGTAAATAAAGACTAATAAGTCCTAGATTGAAGTTGTCCCTTCTGAGGCGGAATAGATGAAAGGGGAAAGGTAGATGAAAATTCGAGTAGACGCGCGCGACGAATGAAGATGTGGATGGGATGGGAAAGTTACGGCGGCGAGTCGCAAAGGCGGATGTTCAGATTCGTAAATTCATTGAGAAACCGTGTACGATCATGTAAACGGAACGGAATGAGGAGAGCGCTCCCGTTGCGTCCGGAAACTTTACATTCGGGAGGGAGATCGGGCGGGACGCGGATGGGCGAATTCCGTAGAAGCGCGAATTGTTTTCAAAGTGATTTCGAGGGGGACGACTCGACCGGCTAGGAATTCGACGTGAAAGAAATGAGACGACGGATCGTAGGATTCCGAAAGAAGCATTTAAAGGATCGTCGTTAATGCTCGAGTTGTTCTCGTGGAAAGTTAGTCGCAGGAATGACGAGGCTCGAAGCCCTTAACGATTCTTCCGCGTTTCGTACCGACAACTCGCTGCCCCGGCAGGACGAAAGAAACTCGGGGTCCTGTTCCTCCGCGACTGTCCCGATCCCACGTTCGCTCGTTCTCGTCTCTCAAGACCGGGATCTCGAACGACGGGGCTCCTTGGATCTCAGACTAGGAAATAAAAAGAGGAGTACGTCCCGCAGGACTCTCGCAGTCCCATCGCGTGGCAGGAGGAGGCATGCGCGAACCGCACGTTCAGCGACCTTCCTCGTCGCCGTCGAAAATCTCGAGAATTTCCGCGTCGAGGAAACGATTTCATCTCGGCGACGATCATTTTCCCTCGTTTACCTCGCGTCCGTGAGTTTCCCCTCGCGCGATCGTGGAATCGCAATTTATTCCAATAAACGCACTGCCGACTTATCGTGTGAACGCGATGGTATCGATACGGAAAAACGAGAGAGAAATATATGACGGAAGGAATTAAATTAATAGATAAGTAGAGAAATATAGGAGAATAAAAGCGAGAAAAGAAAATTGAAGATCGAACCCAGCGTAATTTGCTTAGATTTAATCTTTTTTGGCTAGAAGCGTGAGAGAAAACAGATTGCGCGTCGATCGTCGTGTTTAATTCATAGAATTTGAGAGAGACATACTCGAAACCGATTACGTAGAAATCCGAATTTATTGATTTTACGTCCGGTCTAAATCTTGGACGAGAAAGATCTATGCGGAGGATTAAGACGGAAGACATTGATGGAACGTTTCTACATAAGTCGATAAGTTTCGGTATTATTTTTGATTATGTTGTAAGCGCCGTATGGACAGTAACTGGACACGCGAATCCGAGCGGTTCGAGCGAATTTCGACAATCGACGATCTTTCAGTCAAATGCATGGGATGCTAACAATAAAGGGATTTACTTAAAGAGATAATTATTTGCGATAGATTTAGTTTGTCGAAAGTCTAAAATGTTTCAGTCTTCTTCAAACGATTGTTAAAGAATGTTATATCAAAGTTAAGGGTTTTTTTTAAATTTCATTCTACATGTACAGTTATACTGTAAAAAAATGTAATTTTAACTGAGAGACGCAATTTATTGCATTTCAAATAACTGTTTCGTCAAATATTTACGCAAATATTCGATTTGAGTCGTACCTGAGATACGATTGTTGGGAATCGTTCGGATGCCTTCACCATCATTTCAACTCCTTAATAAAATGACAATTTTTAAAGGGATGCAAAGGAGGTAGAATCGAGACACAATAAATCTAGCTAAATAAAACATGAACTTAAAGTATGATTCTATCGGTCGAAAGTATCAAGAATTAAAATCAATAACGTAAAATCATGGAATTAGTAGCGAGAAGATGCATAAAGTAAAAAAAAAAACAAAATATTTAAATAACAGAATATTATGATGACTGCATATTTGTAATTGTAATTACTTTCAGGTAATGTTTCGCTGACGAATACAGTTATTCTTACTGTAGCTACAAGATCAGAAATTCCGAAATCAACAAAGTTATATCGTTCACTATATCCCTCAAATACTATTTCTTCTCATCTAATCGCGTGTCTCCTGTCCTGAAAAAATAATGCAAGGATTCCAGAGAAAACGTAAGGGCGCACATAATTACGTGTGATTTTAGATTAAGGGATTTTAGATAGCCAGTAGTAGGTCCGACGAAATACTTTTAAGACAAAGTGAGAGAAAAAAATGGAAGTAGCAGAAAGTTTTACCAAGACAAAAAAATTCGTCGAGACGTGTTAGTTGAGTATGAATTAACCGGTAAATATGCGTTTAGAAATGACGCGCGTGTGGTCCGCAAAGAGGAGCACGTTGAAGATTGGATTGGGATCCTCCAATATCGGTACCCTCGCGGACGATATAGCGATTATCTATCCCTGTGTCATCGCGAATTAAATTGCGACACAACGTGTGGACATATTAACTGTTCTATGGTGTTTTAATGCTCCTTTATTTCATGAAGATATTTTACCAAGACATCTTTCCGTGTTTTTCGTTCTGATTTTTCTTTATTTCACGCACTTTTCAACTGCCCAAAAACACGCATTTTACACGACAGACGTGTATTTTCCACTTGTACATTCATGGATGATTTTTTAAATCGTGCAGCCACAAATTTGATTTCATAAGAAAGGATAATTGAAGAAATTAATTTAGAACAAAATGTTTCTTTTCACCAACTTAATTTAAAAAATTCACAGAAATGTACAGCGAAAAAAAAAGACATTTTATTGGAACGGAGATATATAGTATTTTAATGATAAACGCGGACGCGTTGAAAATGTGAAATGAGGAACTAAAGGCTACGACATTCAGTTCGGAAAACGATAATATTTTGGGAATTGAAATAAGGCGTTCGCTTAGCTCGCGATAACATCGCTGGATATCAGTCGAGGGTATTTAATCGCGAGGCACGTTAATCCAAAAATCTTCGACGAAACGTAAAACTGAGTTGTATGTTTTGATACTCCTGGAATATTTCTGTGTTAATGTACAGGTATCTCCTCACACGCGTACGCGATTTTGCGGTGCCTGTTGGTCTTAACGGTAGCTTAACGGGTGACACGATTCAGGTGTATACGTTTATTGCTGGGCGTTTTTATTGTATATTCGTCGACATTGCAAATAACATTCTGACACTGCGTATTTTTTGTTGGCAACGCGAGGCGTTAACGCCGCTCGTGAGTGCTCGACGATTCATTGCGAAATACCGGTCTTTAGCTTGTGCCCTGGAAATAAGGTCGAAAAGATGTTTGCGCGTAATTGCGAGATAATTTTTTTATAACGCCGAGAAGTAATCAGTACGCTTCTATTGAATTTTCTCGAAAATCTCATCTCAAACATAGACTTTCGTTGCGTAACTTGTATAAGTTATATGCGATTTATACGGAATTCCGTGACGACTTCTGTGAAATTACATGCGTTTCATAAAAATCAGTTTATACCCTTTCTTCCGTAACAATGTTGACTCTTCGCTTCTTTCGTCCGAGATCCTCCTCTCTGTAATTAGTATAACGTACCGTATCATCTTATCATTTTCGAGGTATGTAGAGCGTAGTAGCGCTTCTCTCACTACATCATGTGTAAATAAATTCTCACCATATTCATCGTGTATATAAATTGCAGCTCACCAAGAGATTCGTCGCGATTGCGCGTCGATGCAAATGTCCTGTGTTCGAATATTTCCGTCGTTTTTTTTTATTTCAAATTGAATTGAAGTAAGTCCCGAACGACTCTTCGGTATAAAATATTAATAGTAAGAGAGGAACAATCTGGAATCAACTCGTCGATATGCGGTGTGGTCGTACAGTTGTTTGTGAATTTTGACTGTTTGAATTTAACTATGACGCACATTCTCCTTCGAGCAAGTTGTTTTCTCAGTTGTTTTGTTTTTAATTACTTAACTTTATTTCGCATTCGGAGTATATTAAGGCCCAATTCTTTGATGCTAACGTTCCAATTACAATTAGTGTTCGATGAGACTCTGAGGTCTCCGATTGGCAGGTGAATTTTAATTAATGCATACAGCTATCTTATACAGCGCCATCGAAAGAAATTAGAAAATATTGGACGTACATCTTATAATAATGATGAAACATTACATATAATGACGCACGCCAATATCTATGGTACTAAAATTGATCCACTATTATTTATAGTTTTACACTAAGAGAAATCAGATGAAAATAAAATGAACAACGGAGAGATCCATCTTACAATTAGTTTACGAAGATAATACTTCAAGTATGCGAGTATTATAGTGGCTACTAAATTTACCATTAAAAACGCCGAACTACGATAGCGATCTAGATGCGAGTCAAGCGTAAGCCAGAGATTTCCGGGCATTCGGTTATGATAAATCGATGTTATGTATGGAGGCGCGCGCACGATTACTTAGAAAATATTTTAATTCTCATTCGCGAGTGACGGCAATTCTTACTTTTTCTATATCTTCGTATTTTTCATATCTTTAGTGAATAATTGATAACTTATCGATCGTAACTCACTTATTTGCTTGATCCGTTTGAATCCAAGTGAACAGAGATTTAGAGAACGGCGTATCATAACAAATCTTCAGCGTTTCGTTCGTAAAGATTATTATCGATTATTATCGAGTTATGCATCCGAAATACGAATTATTGAAAATATGAGTTTTCAACCTGACTGGATTTGTTACAACTGTTTGCGACCGAGTGATCCTACAAAACTTTTTCGAAACTGCTGCGACGCGAACGATGACCGAGGAAAAAAAAGTGTAAGCGACTTGTGCTTGCAATTCGTCGCCGAGAGAGAAAGAGACGCGCAATTCGCAAAGTTTTTCCTATGCGATTTACTATTTTAGTTCAGTCAAGAACGAGCGAACGAGAAAGACAGTAAACCGGAAGCAAGACTGGATATACGTATGTGTATGGCATGTGCACATACGATTAGGGACTAAAATCGGTACAATTTAGGCAACTTCTGTTTCCTCCATGCAATCTTTTTCTACAAATTAATACAGAATAATTATATAGCCCACTTGATGACGCTGTTTTCCGCTTGTTTGAAGCTTTTTTAACAGTGGAATAATATCAGTCTGATTATCATTTTCAAGACAATCGCGAATGAGTCCGCTCATTTATCGCAGAAACACCCTCTAGGTGTGGAGAGGATTAAATGTCTTAACTTGAATAAATTATCATATTAATTTTAACGTCACCTATCGACCGCGGCGAAGACGAGACTATTCTCACGCATGTACGAAATAGAAATTTCGACCCGCTAAAATCGTGCCGATTTTGTCTTCCGGTGTCAGGCCGGGCACTAAAGAGGGTAAGAATATGCAATTAATGTTTCCTATTGGAAGTGAAACAAATGACACGGCGCAGTTTGTAAATACGTATGCTCGCGGTAGCTGGTCGGTCGGAGATTCGACGATTTACTTCGATACGAAGATCAATTGCATATTCCTACACAACGCGCACTTTGCGACCCCTCGCACATACACGCGCGCGTCCTCGCGCGCATTGCATTTGAGACGCGAAGATACGCACGTTATCAGATGCGTATCGTGTGACTTACGATGGCGGAGGCTAGGTGATAAGGTACCTACGTTATAGAGATAACGAGTAATTAAGCGACAAAAAACATAAAAATAAACAAGTCTACGTATACTCCAACACTAGCGAATATGCCTTCTTTATGGAAAGTGGCTCTGGCACGAGAGATACATACCGAACAATAAAGTTGCTACGGAAAAGAAATGACCAAAAAAAAAAAGAGTAAAAGTATCGAAAGCGATGGTTCTCTTGTCTTTGATTTTGCACAGCCCCACGCACACACGCACGTACCCGAATCCCGTATTCTCTCAAATTTCCACTCCTCGCTTCTTTAACAATCGTCCAGTTAAGTTCCCGCGACACAGCGCGCACGAATGTCACTTGACTATTAATTTTACTTAGTTGATTCAATTTCGATTGATTCGTTTTTTGGTTCTTGCTTACACGTCAACGTTCCTCGCACTCTGTTATATGCCGCAAGTTTCTTTATTTCGATTTCGTTGCGAAAGCAGAGAGAAGCATTGCAGAGAGAGAGACGCGGAGATTGTAAATAAACTGCTCTATCGTGAGACACAGAAAGAAGTGGTTTGAATGGCGATTAGTATAACGAGATGGTAAGTTGCACGTGGATTGCTGACGAGCGATCCCGTTGCCGATGAATGAGGCTCCTTCGGGATTCGTCAACACGTGAGATTGTATAAATTGTAAATAATTCGAATCTCTCGCGACAGAAACCCGCCGATATCGAGCGCGCGACGGGAAGGTCCCGCGTCTCGCTGATGATTTAATTTGCATTCCGCTATGGAGTTATCACTGATTCGTTGACATTCTCAAAGTGGACCAAGAAACTACGCTGTAAGAGAGATTTCACTTGCGTCTCGCCATCGCGTTTAAAACGACTGAAACGTTAAAAGTGAACCGTCTTAAGACGACTGTGCGAATAGTGACAGATAAGAGGATTGTAAAAAGTAACGAGACGATGTTCCGTGAATATTTCTGGGATTAACAGGCGCGTCGCTGTATTCAGTTACAAAATACGAGAAAAATTGTTGAAATCTGCGCGAGAGGCGCAGATCGTCGCAGCCTCTACGTTCGAGGAATCGAGGGATTTCATTCTGCGACGATCGTATTTCTTATTCCTTGTAGAATTTTTGGAGATGAAAGTACGCGAAAGCAGCCGACAGGTCGATACTCGGCGGTTCTGTAGACTGTGGGACGAAATAAAACGATTCTTGTCGCTTTCCTATCGGTAGCGTAGTCGTAGCGATCAGAGATATAAAATTGTGACGACTTGTCGTTAGTAACTAAGAGGCCTTAATATTATCAAGTGTACAATTATTATTGTACGTCGACTTAAGAGTAGCGCGTACTCGGGCGAACACGCGTAAGGGAAACACACCTGCTCGGATCGAGCGCGACTTCGTTTGACTCTTCGCCGATTTCTTGCATAACTTCGATATTCAAGCGAGATTGAAATCCGACTTTCCACTCTGTAGAAATTTTAATAAAGAAACAGGTAGAACGTATTCATAACGCTATAAAATTATCGGCTTTAAGATCATTAAAGTGCATTGAGTAATAAAAATTTTAAAAAAAATTTCGCGACTTGAAATTCGCCTAAATTCAAACGTTTAATTTAATGCGTTTAACCTTCTGTTCGGGATTTATTGCTAATTCGTTTAATCTGATTACTCGAGATAAATTATTAACTTATTTCGTTCCTCGGTTTGCACGCGTAAGCTTTATTTCCTAATACGTCGTTTGTTTTATCCTATTTCTATTACGGGGAATAATAATTTATCTGAATCCGAACTTCTGCGGAATGTGATTTTTACGGGTCCATCCCTCTCGGCACTCTAAAATCCGATGGTTCCCTCGGTGCTCGTGAAAACGCGAGGCGTCGAAAGATCGACGAGAGATAACCGATTGATATCGGCTGGCAGAGGAAAGATGCGAAAAGACCGAGAATTCTTCGTGCAATTACGCAGTGCTTACGAATCGTAAAGCGTGCAAACGAGGCGCGTGTCGTGCGTATTTGTCGCAATCGTGCGCTTTATGAGTTGTATTTAAAACGTTACGACACACAAGATTGCAGTAGATAAAAGAAACGGTATTGCGAAAGTAAGCAAGTTTCTTCCCTGTCGCGTTCGACGTGGGAAAAAGCAACCAAATTCTCAAGTGAAACTGCTCGCACGGAGAAAAGTTGTATATTCATAATCTCTGTATTATTAATTAAAACGCTAATTTCTACATTATATTTTCTTCCAATTCGTAGTTTTATACTATAATAATTATTGTTCTTCATTTCATTTAAGTTAGTTATTTGTACTTACATCTAACTATTTAGATTGACGATATTTAAATATTTTACTTAATTCCAAGCATAATAAAAGACGAGTCAACTAAAAAGGGTAGAGCAAGAGGTAAAGAGTCGATAAAGATAAAAATTGAATAAATATAAAAGTAAATTGAAATAAAAGTTAAATAAAGAATGAAACTTGAAGCTCTATTTAAATTGAAAATTGTTTCCGAGCTTGACGATATTCAAAAATGTTACATGTATTAACAGTACGTAAGAAATCTTTAAGAGTGCAAATTTATGCTATATTTATTATTAATAAATGCAGATACAGCTTTGCAGAACTGTAGCTACGTCATCGGCAAAGCGTGTCAAGTTTATGCGAGAGTACACGATAAAGATTCTGTAGACCAAGGATTCGTGACGATCCGCGCGAAGGATATTTAACGATTAACGACAAATTAATAAGATGTAATCGCGACAACTGAAAGTGGTCTTGCAAGAAAAGTGATCGCGATAAATCGAATATACTGAGCCATATACAATCTTGTGGTCTGCCGATACGAAAGACAGGAGATAAAAGGAGAATTCAAATCCGAAGTCGCGTCGAATGGAGCGAAATTAAACGAACGGAAATGAAACGAGGGATAATAAAATTGTGCGTGAAATCGGACGAAGTCATCTGATTGTACAGACTGCGTGTTTTCAAGAGCACGCAAAAATACATGTATCGCAATTCGATATAATCTACAGGGTGTTCGGGAAATATGTACGTTTTATACGACGTTTCACGCGACACTTTTTATCGAAAGTTTAAATAATTTCATTTTAACGGAATCGTGATTCCGGATACGCTCTTTTCTTTCATTTCATTGTACCTTCACGATATTAAAATCGTTATACCTTTAGAGAATATAAAAATCGGTATCTTTTACAATTTATTAAAAGTATCAAGTATCGAACCTTTAAATGCAAACGAGGACAGAGCTTACCAATATATTTAATAATGATTTGTTAGAAAACGAAGTTACTTTCTTTTCAACTTAAATTAAATACTTTACAATTAAATAGTAAGATAATAAATACCAGAATTTTATAAATCACGAAAAACATTTCTCAAACTGTAGTCTGCTAAAACACATTTTTCTTTCCATTATAAGATATTGATCTGTTCAGTAGACGTGCCTATTACCAAACATCCTACGAACGAGGACGGGGCCCCCCCCTGAACGGGGCTCATCGTAATAAATACTCAACGATCCTTCGGAGGACTTCGAGGGGATATTAGCGTACCTTGAAAGTAGCCCGAAGCCTTTTCAAATGTTTTAGCATTTAAGTGATCGCGAGGCTATCGATGTACATAGGTAGAAATAGAACGTAGACGCTTCTTCGCTTTTCAAAGGGCACGTGAAAGAGTTCTCGCTGTGAAAAAAAAGAAACGGACGATTTGCCGTTTTCTTCCCCCCCCCCCCCTAGAACCCAAGAATCCTTCTAGCTTAGATAAGCCTGCGGGCTGGGAATACCCTCGTGCGATTTCGCTCTAATCCTTCGACATCGGGCAACGATTCTTCGATACGACGTTAAAGGATCGACCGACCTGCATTTGAAATGCCAAGGAGAGCGATCGACTTTAAGAATAATTTTTGACGATACGCATTCTATACATGTACATATATTTTTTTCCTCTTCGCGCGATATTCGTGTAGGGTAGCGACAACGTGGTGTTTTTTCTAAGATCAACGATCGCTGATCGAGCCTTCGCCTCAGACGACGCGGTTAACGGCTGGGGAAAATTGCGATTATCACTGGCGGCGACTGTAAGATATTTCAGAGAAGATTCGGCGGGAGTGCTATTTTTTATAAATATTACTGGACGAAAATCGGGGACGAAGTTTCAAGCGCGGACACGCTCGATCATCGATCCTCCGATTTCGTATTTTATGTGTCTCTCGTTCTTGGTGTTTCCTACGTCCTATTAATAGAATTGTAGGCTTCGTCCGCGATGCTCTCGTACGTATGTTGCAAAACCCGACGAGATAATCAAGTACGATTGTCTCGGATCGGATTTATAACGTGAACAACAAAAACAATCGGCCAGATGTCGATCGTTCGACAGGAGAAATCGGCATTTGTCGAAAGTACCAACAAAGGGGACATTTTTAGAAAAATCTTTTAAGAAACAACAAAATTGAAGAGATACAAATAATCGCAGAGACAAATTTCCTCAGTATGCGTGATATGAAATGATTACCGATTTTGTTTTATGTGCGAGCTAAAATAATTATTAATTGGCCATTCAGGTGACTGCAATAACCGATTAGTGATTAACAATCACTTAATGTTAACAGACTCGCGCAATTAATTATGAGAGCATCTTAATCACGGTCGGATCCTCGCGGGTTCTCGCGCCCGTGATTAAAGGACTTAACAGGTAGACCTCTCGGTGGGCTCGTGTGTCTAATTACTACTTATTATTAGGACCGGCGCAGCTAATGCGATCTTGTAAATAGAAATCGGCGATCTTCGACGGTGTGCGTAAAGCGGTACGTGTAAAAAAAGGAAAATTAAGAGCGAACTCCCTTTTTCTTCGCGTCCTTCTCTTAAGATTAATACTCGTGCACGTCCAACGGACATTCTTTCTTCTCGACGTGTCGACGCCACTCTATTACACGTAGACGTTAGCCCTTCTGCGGTTTAGCCGATGTGTGGCGCGCGCGCGTTTAAAATCCGCGGCCCAAATGTGGCGCGTCCAATCGTGAATTCCATTCCGGGCCCGAGTCACCCCGCAACTCACGGCCAAAATAATTTAGGAGAGCTGCTGGCTCCGGCAATGCCTTCTTTATACACCGTTATACACCCCCGCACACAGACACACGTACACGGACTGCCCGATAATTAACCGGGTTCCGAGTTATTCAGTCGGTTGTTCAGTCGACCTCCCGCGCAGAGATCGCGGGGGATCAAAAATATATACAGGGTATACCGCGACTTCTGTTAAACGCCAGCAACGGGACCGCGGCAATTGTACGAAGGAAATTCCGCGGCGCCCACGTCTATTTGTATCGCGCGGAGATTTGTCGATCGTACACGATCGACCCTTGACAGCGCGAATTTTCCTTTCCGACAACAATCAGACGCACATTCAAAATCGTTTTCGTTACGACACGCGATTAATTATGGCAGCCTGTCGGACACACCTATGTATAATATACTAAATGGCGTTCTTCTTCCTTCTATAGCCAACTCGGGGCGAATTTCGTACGCCGATCGCTCGCGAAGAGAACCTCGTGACTTTTAGTCGCCCGAAGACCGCTGCGGTCTCTGCCGTAACGTTAAAGTGTAATAAAGAAAATGAAAATATTTCCCGCAACAATAAAGAGGACAGTGGGTGAGCGGAGCGTGTAATATACGTATATATTGTATCACAGCGAGGGCGAGACCGAGAAGAAAAAAAATTATATATATATATACATATGTATATCTAGATCTGTAGAGAGGCTGATCTCCGCCGTGTAATTTTTGTATTTTGAACTCGAGATAAGCGACGCCGACGAGATGATTATTATTATTATTGCTATCATGGCACAGTACAACTCGTCGCGACGCTCGTTGTATTGATACTAGTAGTGCCAGCACTGTACGCTCTGTATAATAATGGTAATCGGAAGCATGGAGCGAGAGGTAAAAAGAAAGAAAAAAAGGTATCGTGGAAGCGCAGCGGTTCTTCGACAGATACCGCGAGAGATGAAAGAAAAGTCGCAAGAGGTGATCGCGACAGGTGATCGTGTATTTGTGGTGCACGATCGACATGACACTTCCGCGATAAATTTTCGCAAAGAGTCGCGAAATTTTAATCCTCATTCGGATTGACTCAAACAAGAGCGAGAAACGTTGGAATTTTAACCGTCGAAATTATGACAGTGACTTTATTCAGTCGCGTAAAGGAAATGTAAAGTATGAAAATCTATTTTACAAAGCTCTCCCAGTCGATTGTTGTAGTTCTTTGATTTTAATTTCACTAGACAACACAAGCGCGCGCGCCATTTGCTCTCTCTCTCTCTCTCTAAAAATTTGCATGGTTTGACAGCTGCAAATGACACGACTGAAGCATGTCGTATCGCACAAGCGAGACAGCCAATTAGCATCTCGGAGAAGCGACAACAATACTTTGAGACTTTCGACTGTCGACTTAACACGCCTTTTTTTATATAGCAAGAACAACGTCAGCGTTTTCTTGACCATATCTGGCATTTTTAATGAACAAATTTTCTGTATTATTAAAAAATGTCAGGTATGGTCAAGAAAACACTGACGTTGTTAATTATCGCTGGCGACATTGAAGAATTTTTATTATTTAATCTTAACATTCTGTCTTTTATACTTTTGTATCTCCTTACCCTTTAAATGATAAATTTTTAAAGAGAGTTTTGTACCTTCGTCACCTCATTTTTTAAAATCGCTCGCTCTCTCAGATTGGAGAAAAAAAAAGTGACTTCTTCCAATAAGAATTAACATTTCGCGATGGCATATTTCCTCTTCGTATTTTATATAATGTACAGCACATTGTAGCATAGAACGATGCATATTATATAGAATCTTATATACCCCGGCTGGATAATGGCGGGAATGATATCGCGAATAACATCGCGACAAATCACTTGGCGAACAATGCGAAGAAATTTCTCTTCGCGAGCGACAAGTCACGAGATTCGCTGTTCGATCTCTCGATATTATACCTCGACATTAACATTACGTATTGTAGATTATACCGTAACACACGTGATATAAGACTCGATATAAGCCGTCGTAAGAGAGAAGTGATGTAAATAGAAGATAAATTGTAAAGAGAAACAAAGTAAAAATGTAAACGTCGATGCCTATCACAGTTCTACTTCTACGTAACGTAAGAGGAGAAGCAACCAATCACTGCTAATCGCTATATTAACGACTAAATGCAGTTTATCCTATCTGTATGTGTCGGTTCTGATTGGACATAGATTTTGTATCAGCTTTTTCTCCGTGTAATAGTGTATTAGCCGATCGATCTCGGAATTCTCGAGATATCGATTTCTGTCGCCTCTTGGTCTTTTCTCTCAAATAGTTTACTACGTTATGTAACAATGGCTCGTTTCGATTATTAAGTTTTACACTGAATTATTGTATGAGAAATTATAAGTCTAATTGTGAATATTCGACTATCGAGAATTGAAGAATTAGAACTAGATTGTTATTCAATATAACAGACAAGTACAAAATGAAGAAGAATAACCGCACCTTTCGGATTTCTGCTCGCGCGATATTATCGAGTCTCTCGAGATCGATCCTTCGAATCGTAGATTCAATCGTGTCTTTCACAATTAAGTAGGTCTTGCGTGTCACACTCGGCGATCGAGAATACACACGAAGTGCGTTTCGACTCGGGAGCGACTCGTTTCGTCAACCTTTGACTACGTCGACGCGTGATAAAAATCACAAGAATGTCAGACACGTCTGCCACGAAACAAGGTTCGAAAGAAAAAAAAACAGTGTCTTCTTCGCGACCGCTTGGACGTTTTCTCGATCGTCGATCGCGACAGGGTAACAAAAATTCGTCGTGCACATGTCATAGATGTGTTTACGCACCACGTGCCAGGGACCGGTTTCGTCAAAATCGTGCAACAATTCCGATCTTGGATGAATAATGCTGCCTGGAGGACGTCGCGTGAAAAAGGCTACTCCGACAAGTTACCCGTGTAACTTGTTGGGCTGCGGAATAACAGCTTAATCATTGAAACGACTGATATTTGTAACACGCTGTATATTAGCATCGTTTATCGCACCACTTAATTCATCCAGGATTTGAGTCATTGGATATTGAATTCTCCCACCCGTAAACGTATCGGTTCAGTTTTGTAATTGCTCGATATTTCTCAAGAAAATTCACAAATCGGCAAGAAAGATTTCCGTTAATTGTTATCCTCACCCGAGCATTAGTCCGCGAGACGCAATAAACAGAATCGATCCCGGGCACCCGTCTCTTCTGGTACTAGTTGTAAATCTTCGTGGAGAAAGTCACGTCTGAAGATATCGAATACCGATTCCACGACGAATCAATGTCGGGCGCATTCACTCGTAATCCCGTTGTCGAGCAGATGTAATTACGACAATTGAATTGAATCGAATCGAAACAAACTGCCCCCTCACCGCTCGATTTATCGGAAAGGCTCGTTTCTCTTGGGCGGTCGGTGCCTCTCGATAAACATGCATCGGCCGTGGAGAGCCGGGCCTCGCTATCGGGAAATCGTGTAGCCGATCCCATGCCTTTCTTTCTTTATCGACTATCACGTAACGAGCCGAGTCATTTACGAGTCGCGTCGCGTGAATGACGCGAAATCAAAGCACGTGTTTTTTCCGAATCAAAAAAGAGACGAATAACTCGGGAAGTGATGCCGAATCGACGTAACTCTCTTTCGTCAAAATCGTCTCACGTACCAGTTACACGAATGAATTTTCCCCTTAAGAAATAAAATTAATAAATTCCGCTTCATAAAATGCATTCGGGATTTCCCCTTTAATGTTCAACGTTTTGTCAAATTTATTTCCGCATGTCATTGCAATGCGCCGCAGCAATAAAGAGAAAGTTTTATTTACTGCGTATGACATCTTATTGTAAACTAAATGGATTTCATGCAATTCGGTTTATTACACGTGGAATTAAATTTAAATTAATTCATTGTTTTCATCGCCGCGTATGTAACCAATTGTGTGGGGGAAAAAAAAGTTTGTGCAATCGCGAAATTTGGTGTTATTTGGCAAATATCCGCCGAGAGTTTAGTCGAACATTCGGCAAACACAATATTCGGACAAACGCAGCGGACATCGATGAGATACAGAAACGACCATACAAAAGGAAATACAAAGCACCGAAGACTGGCAATCAAAACTACTGTAAGCTGATCCATCGCGCAGATTTATTACGACGGCCGGCACGATCGCGATCGGCGATCAATCTCGTAATGGCGCGCTTACACCGCACGATTGCGCCGCGATATCGTTGACGACACTGTTGTACAATACCGCGTCGATCGGCAAGCATTACTGCTGAGTTTAAACCAAGCGTAATCAGATTTAAATTATGATAATACGAAAATCAAACGACGATTACGAGCAATCCTCGATCGCGACGAGTGAATGATAAAAATAATTGCGGCCTCCACCGTATAAAATTGTGCATAAATACGTTTGACTGGTCGAGGGACATTAACACATTTTGTACGAAATCGATGTTGTACGAGCTCGCGCGAAAACCGCGCGGTGTAAGCACGCCGTCGGCCAATTCTTTTCGCGACCGCGAAAGAAAGCCACGAAGAAGACTGTTCCTTTTCTTCCGCGACAATGACCAAGGGAAAGGTTACACTTTTGTAGCGCATCGTAATATGTACAGATTATCGTTATCATAGCAAGCCAACAGGCGAACAAGTATCGTCGTTTTAGCCGTTGTCCATTTCCGGTCTCCACACTCTCGTACACACACACACACACATACACACATGAACACGGCCGTCGATCGTGCCGGCGGAGAAGATAGTTTGACGCGAGAGTAATAAGGGAAAACAAAGGGGAAAAAAGGCGACCTCACCAAAATCCAACTCTCCTTCTGAATTAGGCACGGACCGTACGCGTACGCACGGTCGGTTTTTTCGAATAAAATTGCGCGTCTGATGTAACATTAGCGAGTAGATATAGATAGGTACCTGCATTTCAAGAAAATTTAACATGCTTGGATAGATCCTCAATAAATCGTTATACATGTTTTGATAAATATCGGCATTCCTTCGTTATTCCCCGCCTCTAATTATAAGCGTCCGCTTGTTACACGGTAGACTTTAACGCGCCGCCCTATTATGGCAGCATCGGTGGCTTTCGTCATAATTGTAAAAATAGAAAGGTAACCAGGGTGTGATGGCCACAGTTTTTAAAATACGAAGACAAACTTTCATTTTTTTTTTATTCAATAGCGTTTGGCATCCCACATAGCACGTAATGTTACAGTAATGCAGGGTTGAGAAAGTTACTTTATAAAAGTATCTAGTTACAGTTTTTTCGCTAAAAATGTAACTAGTTATAGTTACAAGTTACCAATTCTAAAAAGTAACGCGTTACAGTTACTCAAAATGTAACGAATCGTTACTTTGCAGTTATTCTCTTGCAATATGTAATATTACTGATATGTCACGTAATATTACGTGCTATATGGGATATTACTTCACTGGAGTTTGAAGTAGAGCTGAAATTTTTCTTCGAAGATTTTCAATTTCGAAGCTTCGAAT
>NW_011967246.1:3743558-3748211 GCF_000949405.1 Vollenhovia emeryi
TAGTTTGAAGTACGTACTGTTACTGACATTGGAAAAAAAAATTTCATAGAAAATACACAATTATTCATAATTATCGTGCTCTCTTTTCGGCAGATCTTTCGTCTTTCTTTTCCTTCGGTCGACATGTTCGACGAGGTCTTCCGATATGAAGTTAGGGTAAAGGCGGGCATTATGGCCAGGCGGGTAATATGGCCACAACGCCCGTATTAAATATTCTAAACATTGATAAACATCGATAATGTATAAAAACCAATTATTGTAGCTATTCTTGAAGTTTGGTAACAAAAATCTTTCTATTTTGTTGTTATTTGTGGTTTGGTGCTTCATTGTTCTCCATAACCATCAAAATATACACGTCAAAGTGAGACATGGCACTTCCAACTAAGTAAGATTTTCAAATTAAAACAAAATAATTTTGGCTTTTCTCATTACACATTTCAAAACCTGAAACTTGGCTATATTTTTATAATAAATTTATCGTGTTTTGCCCATTATTTTGATAATTATAATGCACATTATTAAATGTATGCTCGGCGGCTAATATGGCCAGCGACAAAGGTAGCTATATACTATGGCCAGCGAGTACAACAGAGTGTAGTGTACGCCAGTGCTGAGAGTGATAACAACGAAGAAAGAAAATAGTTATTTCTCACAATTTATTAATAAATTGTGAGAGCACGGCGTTACGTAAAGAGAGTGGACATACACATACACATTTCTTAAATGTGTACTCGTATGTTTAAAATATTTCAAAGTTTATGTTCTGTACGATTAAAGTAATACTTTACGATTAAAGTAAATACCTCACTTTTGCAAAATATTACTGTTTTGTACACTTTTTTTATAGTTGGCCATATTATCCACCCCACGTTTAATATGGCCAAAACGCATACTTTCAGATTCTTTTTTTTCTTCGAATATGGATAGATATTAATTGATCAAAACATTTTGTCATCAAAGTTTATTAAATACACTAGAATTTCAGAAAGTTACAAAACAAAAAACCAGCGGTTTGAAAATTATGACCTCAAATCAAAACTATGGCCATAATACCCGCCTTTACCCTATCGATCCGCGATGTCAAACGCCTACGAAACGAGCCGCGACTTAATCTGAATGCACATTTTTTTCAAATGGTTTGCCCACGCAAACTATCTTGTGCGCGAAATGATCCCCGTCGCGACCCTCTCATTGACAAAACGGGTTTTCGTATCGAGTACGTCGCGCCTGACGTAAGCTCATGTTTGCGTCCAAGCACGTGCTGCGCGCGAGATGCAGTCGCGTCAGTAGCGCAGTGAGCGCATCGCGCGATGCACCCGTCGTCTCTCCGCGTAATTTCCTTGCGTTCTGACATCGTCCGTGTCTGTTCGTCCGAGGAAAGATTGGTGTCTAGGTCGGTACGATAAAGCCTTTAGTTTCGATACGTGCAACTTGGACAACAATTAGTCGCAACTCGCTTGTCCTACTCGCGAAATTGTCGCTGTGCCACATTCAGTTGAAATGTATTGAAATATTTAGAAAGACACTTTCGAGATCAGTTTTTTCACAAGCGACACGTTGTTTTATAAGTGTGAGACTTTAGTGTCGGTGATTAATAGAAACAGAAATGATGACGAGACTATAAGGTAAAGTTTCAGATTAATGGATACGTTAACAATTATTTGTAGCATAATCTTAATTAACATCTGCGAACGATATGAAATAATTTTCGATTTTAATGCCACTCCCTTGGCAAAATTTACTTTAAACGAAACTACAGCTTTGAAAAGTAATCTTTCTAAGAGTTTGACTGTAATTCGTAACTTTTCAGAATTGGTAAGTTGTAACTGTAACTATTATAGTTACATAGTAACTGTACTATTATAGTTACATTTTTAGCGAAAATTTACTTCACACTAACTAGCAGTTATACTATGATGTTAGTTTCTCACATGATTCTGGAGACTTTTTGTGCACGCGACATGTTTTCCACAATATTTTAACAGTGGTTAATTAAAATAACTGTTTTATAACTGCAGTTATTTTAATAGAAATTTCTATTAAAAATTTTGATATAAGATTAATATCCCAAGTTAAAATTTTTTAATTGACATGCGAATGCGCTTATAAAATGTCATATAATTTTTCGAAACATTTCTTTAAGAATCGCTTTTAGCTGATTTATCAGAGCCAAACGGGACGTATAATTTTACGGAAGAACCTGTTATTCAATAAAATTCTATAACAAAGTTGTTTGCCCTTTTTGAGACACGAAAGATGCAGAAATTATGATATATGGAAATCGCGGTGGCTTTTTAATAGTTTTCTTTCAGTCACGTTCATAGCCCTTTTGGGAAAATATACCTTAGAAAACCTTAAAATTTTAGTTTAGAAAAATAAGAAATGTCAAAAGTAAATTTGGACACTTTAAACTTGTATTTAAGGTAAACTTAAAACTTTAAGAATTTAAAAGAAAACTTAAAAAATTGTTAAAACTGGGAACTTCAGCAGGCTTGGCTATCTAAAAATTACTTTAAGCGTCCAAAATTACTCTAAAATTTCTTAAGTAAACTTTTAACTTCTTCAAGTAAACTCTTAGAAAAATCGCGTTTAAAAACTTTAATTTCGTTTAAAGTAAATTTTCCTAGACGGTTACTTCCCAACCCTGACAACTAGTATATTCACTCCGTCATTCGTTTGGTTTTGCGTCGGTCCCTTCCGCGCATCACCACTTTCTAAGCCCAACCAATAAGGCAATTGTTGTATGTGTGGTAGTGAAGCTTTGATGAGTACGTACGTACACACATACACACACGCCGCTCGATTTGGGCTAAAAATAAAACGGAAGACGACGTGAGCGGAACCGAAAAGATGAAAGGGCCGACAGTGAGTGAACATACCGGTTATACTATGCTAACATTGTCAACGAGAAACGGAATCGAATGCAAGAAATTAATCTGCGAGGAAATAAAAATCGTTACTTTCTCTAACGTAAAACCTGTCGTATACTTGTCAAAACTGAGACCTCACTTCGGCTTCGGGTTTCGTGCCACGTGTTCAGATCAACTCGGCCAATCGTGTTGCATCGCGCCGAATCGTCGCAGTCTGCATTCTATGCAGATTAATGAGTACGAGTTGCAGTTTCGCGTGCGGGATTTATTTGCGTGCCGATAAGAGGCGAGGCGCGTTGTCATCATGAGGCCGACATCGATGCCGATGCCGAAGCTACAGTGATGTAACCGGTGGAAAATAAAGCGGTGACTCGCCAGTGGATACAGGGTCGGATTAAGATTGTTAAGGCCCAGGGCTATTGGCTTTGCAGAGGCCCGAAAAAGCGGGGAGGGGGAGGAGGGACATTTTATGCAAAAGGTGTACAAATTAATTCTCTTCTGTTTTCATAAACCTTTCTATTCTTCTTCCCTTTTCTTTCAGAGAAGATAGAAAGAGAAGAGAAACACCTCGAAATATTTGTAGCGACAGCTTGACCGCAACCGAAATAATATTGGCTGGAGGATATCTTAAAAGTCGCCAGAAGCAATTGAAAACTTCAGAGGATTACTTGACCATGTCTGGCAAATTTTTCTGTTTAAACTCACAACGCAGTCACGCTCCGTCGTTCGTGAAAGTAAGATCAGTTCTTTTCATTTACCATACGGAATTACTGACGCAACTATCACTTAAAAAGGACCACAAACCACGAGGCCCGGGACTGTAGCCCCTCCCCCTTAATTCGGGCCTGAATAGATATTGGAACCGTACGTTCGGCCACGTGGTTGCGCGCGTTATGTCGACCAGTCACCGTATCGCGTCGTTCGCGCGCGCGAAGGGATGCAACCATCGAAATTCCATTGTCGATGGGCGCAACTCATCCGGCAATTTTTGAGAAGTTGTCGCGTCGCACCGAGACACCCGGTGACACGGGGGTGAAGACGTGGTACCGTTATCGCGCGAACCCGTCGAGGTCGAAGCGAAACTCTTCTATATACTACTAGACTGCTACTTTCGGGCTGAAAAGTAAAAATTTGTAAAAATTCATAATCCCCGAAAAATCCATTTCTCAGCAGTAACGGTACAAAGTACAAAGTAACGGAGACTTGCCACTGCCTAGAACTCTTCGGAAAATGAATATATATATATTCAGAGCTCTACGAGAAATATTTTAGAAGGACCGGAACTCCGACTTTCCGAGCAGCAGAGCACACTTATCTGCTTAAAAATGGCTTCTTCGGGGATTATGAATTATTAAAAAGTAACAGAGACTTGCCACTGCCTAAAATTCTTTGGAAAATGAATAAATGTGTTCAGAACTACACGAGAAATAGTTTAGAACTCGTAGAACTATCGAAAATCCGTCAGCGTCTTAGTGTTATGATAAATGCATCTTTTTTTTCTATCGGATGTTTTTTGTATAAAATCGCCAGAACTATTATTAAAAAGTATCAGGAACTATAGAACTCGACTGCATGCGACAAGAACCCTCTTTTATTTTTGATCTGCTAGAAAATGATCTGCTACGGGAAGTTAGCAGATCATTTTTTCGATCGACTGTTTTTTGGTTTAAATCAACAGAACTATTATTAAAAAGTATCAAGAACTACAGAACTCGACTGCATGCGATAAGAACTCCATTTTATTTTTGATCTGCTGGGAAATGATATGCCAACTTCACAGGCA
>NW_011967246.1:3748783-3771144 GCF_000949405.1 Vollenhovia emeryi
TTCCGACATTTCTGATGATGCCTGTGAAGTTGGCATATCATTTCCCAGCAGATCAAAAATAAAATGGAGTTCTTATCGCATGCAGTCGAGTTCTGTAGTTCTTGATACTTTTTAATAATAGTTCTGTTGATTTTATACGAGAAACAGCCGATAGAAAAAAAAGATGTATTTATCATAAAACTAAGACGCAGACGGATTTTCGATAGTTCTACGAGTTCTAAACTATTTCTCGTGTAGTTCTGAACACATTTATTCATTTTCCAAAGAATTTTAGGCAGTGGCAAGTCTCTGTTACTTTTTAATAATTCATAATCCCCGAAAAAGCCATTTTTAAGCAGATAAGTGTGCTCTGCTGGTCGAAAAGTCATAGTTCCGGTTCTTCTAAAATATTTTTCGTATAGGTTTGAATATCCAGATCCATTTTATTTTTGATCTGCTGGGAAATGATATGCCAACTTCACCGGCATATCAGGTGTCGTATCTCAGATGAAAAATCGTGACTTTTTAAAATCTGGAAGACATCTCTCAGATGTCCAAGCGATATCTGAATAACTTTTTGTATCAGATATTGTAATATTTAGGTATCTCACAGATATCTTTGACATTTTTGCTGTGTGGATAGTAATATTTTATTGTACATTGTACTTCTATCAATTTTTCTTTGTAATACTTTCCGTTTCTTATACTATTTATAACTTCGTTGAAATGTTAAGCGAATAGCCTTGCGTTAAATCAACATTATTATTTGATTCGCGATTTTTACGATCCATGAAAAAAAAAAGAAATGAGTGTTGCAACGCATTGCACAGAATATTGAGACAAATAGCGCAGCTGGCAAGGCAAATTAAGGGGAACATTAATTAAAATGTTGCAAGCGCGATCAATTAGCCACGCGATTAAGATCTTAATTGCAGCCGTACTCCGTTTATGACGCGAGCCGTCATTATTTTTCACCTTTTTCAATTTAGCTTTCTCTTTCTCTCTCTCTCTCTCTTTCTACTGAGACTTTAATTTTCGACGAATAATAAAAATAAAACGCTAAAGAAAATCTATCGATAAAGACGGATAATTGCCCCGCAATGTGTCCGAAAGGGCGCAATTTTTCGGCGCGGTAATTCTTAATAAAAAAAGAAAACCACAAAAACCGACGTTGACGAACGATTTTCACAAGGTAGGTTTTGATGCATGCGTGATCAGGACGAGGACGAGACCCGCGAGGAGGAAAGCCCCGGGGCGATGACTCGAGTGGCGCAGATCGAGGAGTGCGGCGGTGTGACGCGATTGTATCGTTCGGAATAGTCGCCGGAATCAACCGCGGAAATCATGGGCAATGGATCGTCCTGTTGTGCTTATCGCAGTAAAAAGGTATGTGGAGCAATTTACTCGTGATCTATTGTGATGTGATAGCTGATAACGCGTGCGACGGACAGGTATTTCCCGATGCTCGTGAAAGATGGCAGCACACTGCCTTTCCGAGCTACTGGATTCCCAGTCGACAGGTTTCGTTTCTTAGCTTATTTCTAATTTAAAAAAGATATTATATCGCGTTAAAGCGACGTGTTCCACGTTTTCGTCGATAAAAAAATTATGAAAACCGTTTCCAATTCTTCTCGAAAACGGTTTTACAGAATGACTTGAAATTTTTACAGTCTACGTCCGATTAGTAGAGGGAAATGTGGTTCTTTTCATTTTTCCTGATTTTGATAAAAATTACAGTTTATCACATAAAATCTATATTTTTTTAAGTTAGGAAAAATACTAAGAACCGCTTTGTTCCTCTATTGATCAAACATCGAATGTAAAAATTTTAAGTCGTTCTATAAAGCGATTTTCGAGAAAAATTGGAAGCGGTTTTCATGATTTATTTTACCGGCGGAAGCGTCGGTGCTTGGTGTCTGTAAAAAATGCCGGATTTCCAATTTTATGTAGAGGAAAAAACCTCAGCCGCGCGTCGCGATTCTCCAAGTGTAAAGCGTAATGTCTTTTCAACAAATTATACGTTTCTCAATAATTTTTGCGAGTTCCCTATCGAATATATAAAAAGACTCCGAGTTGCTATACATCTTGCAATTAGTAACACCAACTATAGTTATCTAATATCACCGTTGGGAAGTACCCAAGTAGAACAAGTTAATCACAAAAACGTCAATGTGACATTAAAATGACGAATTTTACGTCATAAAATGATCAACATCAAGATTTACTTCGCAATGACTGACTAATGACCATGATATTCGTGACGTGTATAATAATATATTATTACAGATTACATGATCAGTCATATATTATGTTTGTCTTATATTACTTCGATTTATTTTTGATGTATAATACTTAATTAACTTACGAGATTAACTTTACAACATTTCGATGTCTTAATGATGTCACAAATAGGTGCTCTCGGTGGGCCATTTTGACGTCACCATGATGCATAAAAAATGATCGAAAAATGATGTCATCTTGATGTTTTCATGACCAATATGTTCTACTTGGGTAACTCGTTACTTGTTACTTCCAGAAAGTAACGAAGTTACAGTTACTTCTTTCTGGTAACTCTGACTTAACTTCGTTACTTTCTCTCCATCTGTAACTGTAACTTAACTCAGTTACATTAATAATTACTTTATATATTCTTTAAACCTCCACAAATCGCATTAGGCCTAATACACCCAACAACTTTTGCTCAGGTCATTTTTTGCTAGCCCCCTTCCCCGAAGAGACATTTGCGTGCGAGTCAATTAAAATGACTCACCCTGTATAACATACGTCGTGCGCAACAATTATATTGTTGAATAGAATATTATAATACTGTTGTTATATAACTATTAGTCGGGTGCTTTCCGAGATGTGTTAAGGCATGTGTGACTTTTTGACATAATTAAATAACTATCTGTTAATTCCACCGGATAAGACTTTTCGCGTGTTCCGTGAGAGAAAAGCGAGCGCTAGGTCACCAGCGCGCAACACGTATGTGTATATGAGTCGGTTTTTTTTTCACAAGAGAGGAATCCGCCGGTGGCACCCGTAGTTAGCGGCGATCGGTTGCGCACTTGGTCGGCATCGTTAGATCTATCGACCTGCGTGTGAGGCAAAAAGGCGCGTACGGCGATCGCCTTTACAAGGAGATACCCATGGGAAGCGGGATAAATAGGCGCCCCCACGGGTGAGAGACTGCGTTTCTTTTTATCTATCTTACATTACGATAAATATCGTGCATTCTGCAACCGCGACGGAACGGGCACGCGGCCTTCGAATCGAGAATAACGAGTGATCGCCCTACGTATGTCGGTCTATCTTTGAAAAATAAAGGCCGACTAAAACACGTTCTCCAAAATCATCATCCGATTTGCTAAAAGTCGTCGACGATCGCGACTAGTTAGCATTTGCAGTCCTGATATCGATAAATTACAATAAAATAAAGTATGAATCTCGAATAAATTTAGTGCGCACTGAGTGCACGCTAAGACTTGTTTACAGTCAATTCTTATCAGGGTTGGGAAGTAACTCGTTACTTGTAACGAAGTTACAGTTGTGCGTCGTCTACAATACGCGGAGTAAGCTTGGAGTAAAGAGTAAAGCCCGCTGCAGACGATGCTATTTTTGCTGCTGGATTGCTTGCGATTTAGTAAATTACTAGAAATTCTGAGTGCTGAGTGGTGCAACGATAGTAATTTATTAGATTGCAAGCAATCCAGCAGGAAAAATAGCATCGTCTGCAGCGGGCTTGAGAGAGAGCCATAACTTCTAGCTTTTGGTGTAAGGAAGCTAAGATACGGGCGTGGTTTTTAAAATATTTGTAACACTGATTGATGGCATTTTGATTCACCGAGAGTAAACCTATACTGAAGTAGGAGTAAGAAATAAAATGGATTTATTTCCTTACTCCAGCTTACTCCATGTGTTGTAGACCAGCCTTTACAGTTACTTCTTTTTAGTAACTCTAATTTAACTTCGTTACTTCCTCTTTATCTGTAACTGTAACCAAGGGCGTCCGCAGAATTTTTTCCAGGGGGGGGCATCATTTATATTGTTAAAATATTACTCCCAGAATACTTATATGATTTCAAATATATGTACACCTTTTGGTAATAGCTTTCTCACCGCGACAAGGTATGCCAAATAGGCCAAATTTTTTGCTGATTCCAAATTCTAAGGGGGGGGGGCAGATGCCCCATCTTGCCCCCCCCCCTCCGGACGCCCTTGACTGTAACTGAATTCATTGTCGGCTACATTTTTTCGATAACTAGTAATTAAGTTACTTTAGTAGTTACTTTATATATTTTTTAAACCTCCACAAATCGCATAGGCCTTGCCTCAAATCTACAACAGATCCGTTTATCACCTCAACCCCACACTGAAAAAAATTTCTGGTTAAATATGGACGAATCATATAATTCCTTTAGGATTTACCAGAATTCCTGTAATCCTACAGAAATTCTGGTAAATCCTAAAGGAATTATCTGATTCGTCCATATTCAACCAGAAATTTTTTTCAGTGCATTACCGCAATAATCAAAATTAATTTATCACTCACCGACACTGACGCGCAACAGCGGAGTTGTAGCTGCAACGTCGCTACGATGATTCTGTAATGCACAAACATAAAATTAATATTCAAGTAATGTTAAAAAGACAAAGTTTCAAAATATACTTCTTACGCGTAACGAACTTTCTAATCAATAAAATATTTCCGCTTAAATAATTCAACGTCTTTCGAAAAAAATTCACGAACTTTAATGTAATCTCAAATTACTTCTTTCTCTCTAATTGGTAAGTTATGGTGCAATATGATTCGAAGAAAAAAAAAACGGCGAAAAAGATCGCGTTTGCACAAAATGAAAGATAATTACCGCAAGGTTGCTCCGCCGATGCCTGATGCCCCTGCTCAGGCCCCTCCTCCTCCACTCAGGCTGTTCTCTCGGATAGCCGGCTGCGCTGGTTCCCTTCGAGGCACAACACTAGCACAACACTGAGGGTGCTTTCACATGGAGCGTAAATTGCGTAGCGTAACCTGCGTATCACCAATCACAGGATCATGCTGATAGAACCGTTTCAATAATTCCGTTGAACTAGTCCTGTGATTGGCGATACGCAGGTTACGCTACGCAACTTACGCTCCATGTGAAAGCACCCTCACACTCACTCGCGCGCTCGCCAAGAATCGGAGATCGATTGTCAATCGACACGGAACGCGACGACGCACGAGAGAAACGGCGCAGCGAGCAACCGGCCGCGAATGGCGCAACGAAACAGTTCGCGATTCCCGTAACTTCGTCTCGACGGCTCCGCCTCGATAGCCGGCTGCGCTGGTTCCCTTCGAGGCACAACACTAGCACAGCACCAACACTCACTCGCGCACTCGCCAAGAATCGGAGATCAATTGTCAATCGACACGGAACGCGACGACGCACGAGAGAAACGGCCATACTCAAATCCAGACACGGCGCAGCGAGCAACCGGCCGCGAATGGCGCAACGAAACACTTCGCGATTCCCGTAACTTCGTCCCGACGGCTCCGCCTCGAGTGGATCGCGCGACACATCCGCCCTTCGTCCTTTTTCTCGCGATCGATCACTGCCTCCCGGATCCGTAACCGACACACCCGCTACGCGTCCGTTCCGACAAACTTGATACACTCGCGGATCGTTGCGCGCGTATCCGACGATTCCCGCGCGTTCCCGCGGAAAGAGGAACACTGGTGCCAACCACACGCGGAAAATGGCGCGGCGCGGCGCGCGTAGTAACTCGCGGACGCTTCCTGTCCGCGCGAGAATCTTCGGGCGAATTAACCGGCCGCCGGCGCCGAGTCACTTCGTCGCACAGGTACGTCGCACGCCGAACGAGAGAGCAGTGTCCACGGTATCGCTTGACAACCGGCGCGGAAAGTAACAAACGTTGTTTCAGAGTCTTGAGAGTCTCGGTTACACCGCCGGCTGAGAGACGTCGAGAGCGATTGGCCGAGAGAATGGCGTTCGGCGGCTCGACCGGACGTGCGCCGCGCGAAACGCGTCCCGTCGACTCGAGATCCCGCGGGCGAATGACTCCCGATTCATCTCGGCACAGTCGGCACGTACGTTGAAACGCCCAACGAAAAAAGGAAAAAACAATTGAGAATCACGCGCCAACTGAAGCGGAAGGTAACAAAAACGTTGTTTACGCGACTCAGCGACTCAGCGTACAGCCAAGGGCACGCGATGCTGCGGCGGCTCGAGCCGCCGCCGGCCGTCAGCCGGCGAGCGCGACTGGCTGGATCCGGGGGGCTCGCCGCGCGCGCGGCCAATCGCGCGCCGCGGCTCGCCGTGCGGCGGTCGGCGGCTCGACCGCGCGTCGCGCGCACTAGGCGATTCCCGTCCGTACCTGTTCGCGTCTCTCTCCGTCGCTCGCGCGGATTTCCTTCTCGCGCGTCAAAAGTAGTTCGATTATTCGGTGATTCGCGAACTAAATGTGCGCCGAACGTGCCGTTTCTTCTCGCGGCAACCGACAACGTGCGGGACATCGGCGCTGAATGTGATATGGCTCCTGCCCACTGGACGCGGCAACGTTACCGCGTCCAGTGGGCAGGAGCCAATAGACGCTGGACGCCGACGCCGGACGCCGGACGCCGGACGCCATCGCTGGACTTTCCAGACCCGCCGTGTTTCTAAATGACTCCCGTAAGTAATTTAGTGAGGAAAAATATTGTAGTATCGTGTGCCGTTGACTTTAGTAAAATGTCGGCGGATCGCGGTAGCACGGTTGACCAGTAATTTTTTTGAATCGCGACCCGTTGATCGGTGCTGTTGTAGACGACCGCCCGGCGACCCTCGTCGAAAAAACATGTACTCGCTCGTGCTTTTTTTCTGGACAGCACGCGCGACCCAGGTGTCGGGTCACTTTATACCGAGTGCTCGAAGAGAACAGACCCCGAGTACGGTCTCTCTAGTCCGCGGATTCCGAGTTTCTTCGCCCGCCTGATTGTGCGATCGGAGTTTCCGTTGGTCCGGAGCACGAGCTTTCTTGCCGGCCACACACACATACGTACGTACACACACACATCTACACGGATCCAACGTTTGTATTGCATGAGCTCCATGACTTTTTACGTCGGGGCTTTGGCGAGGAACCGAAACCGCGAGGAGCGCAGCAGCCACGGCTTCGGTGAGTCGAATTGTTAATTTATTAATGGTCGTTAATTGTGCAAGTCGTCTTGCATGGTCTTTCGAGCCTTTGTCGATTTAGTGTAGCTACACCCTCAGTAAGGATTTCCGTTACTGAGATAAAAAATATTTTTGACGCACTTATATTTCTCGCAACCTCATTTAGTATAAAAATAAGACAATATCGAAATAAAATTAATAATTCTTATTCTCCTCTGTCGAAAAAAAGATTGACTTACTATATTGAGATACAAGAGTACCTTATATGTATAAATGTAAGTTTATATATTCTTGCGTTTAGAATAAATTCTCCCTCCATCTTACAACGTACGAAGTTGGCACCGCGATATTCGACAAAAGACAATACTATCATTTTATTCGAGATTTTAGAATTTTTCATTTAAGATGAAAATATTCCTTTATCTACATATAATAAATACGACTGGCGCTATATCGATCCTATTTTATGATATATTCAAGTGTAATAGCATTGGAAATGTTTTCTGTGGGTGTACATACAATCGGTAGCTGCAAATCTAATTGTAAGACCGAAACGTTTGTTCTAAATATACGAAACTTTTATTAATTTGACACTAACACCGAGTCAAGGCTTCCAGCTCTTTTATTCTTTGACTTTTTATAATTAATATAATTAATATAATTTATATTAATTAATATAATTAATCAATGGCTCGTATAATAAAATCAAAGAATAATAGAAGGGGCTCAGAGCCTGAACAAGGTTGTAAAGTCCGGTAATATAATAATTAAAAATTAATATATAATAAATTAATATATAAAAAATATAAAATAATAATTAAGAAGATTAAAAATAATAGATTGGTGAAAACTGATAATATCCTCAAAAGAGTGCTCGACGCTTCTTCTTAGGAGGAGTGCCTTTGGTCCGTTCGTCCTGGTGTTCGGGGATATCGTACACTGAGAAAAATAACCAATTAAATATAATCGGATAATCCAATTACATAATAACAAACGGATATATCCAATTAAATTGTATACCCGATGAAAAATATGATCGGCTTTCCAATCAAATTTCACCGGTAACTGTATTTCATCGGATAAATTTTATCGGATGTATCCATAATTTAATCGGAACACGTAATCGGAAAAATTAACCATCGGAAACGCTATTTAATTGGTTTATCCGATGGAAATTTTTCTCAGTGTACTGGTGTAACGGGTAGTGGAGACTATGGCGAGATACACGTCAGGCTGGGTGTATTTATAGTCTGCGGGCAGGCGGTTAACAGCTTCTCTGGAGTGGTCTGTGTTGATGTACTCTTCATAATCCTTTTAGGCGCGGAGTCCGGTTGAATCCCTTTTTCCAGGATACGTACCCCTTTACCTATCCTGGGATCCCTAGCGCTTTTCTCAAACTCTATCTTGATTAAACGCCAAGAAGAGTATGATACCCCAGAGTTTCCCGACGCCCTCGTCGCAGGCACAAATGTAGATGTAGAAGGTAGAGACTGATCTTCTGGGATGTTTTCGGCATTGGTCGTGGTTGAGGCAGGTCGTGCCAGCGGTGGTGTTGTGGTATGGTTTACATCCTGCCGCTGATGATGTGGCAGGGCCTGGTGACGCGGGGGATCCTGGGGATTCCTGTAACAGAAATTAGAAGTGTCGTAAAACTCACTCCGTAGAAACACGGAGGCTCAGAAGCTCGCTCTGTGCTGCAGAAATTCTCTGTAGGGGCTCTCAGAAAATGATCACGCTGAAGATGGTTGAAAATGTATTCGAAACGTACGACAATGTATTCCAATCAAGCGTGAAACTTTAACACGCATCGAGCGTACATCCCAAGTAGAACAAGTTAATTACAAAAACGTCAATGTGACATTAAAATGATGAATTTCACGTTATAAAATGATGGACATCAAGATTTACTTTGCAATGACTGATTTATGACACGCTGTTTCATGATATTCGTGATGTGTACAATAATATATTATTACAGATTACACTATCAGTCATATATTACGTTTATCTTATATTACTTCAATTTATTTTTAATGCATAATATTTAATTAACTTTGCTTTGTAAAACAAGATCATTTTTACCATTTTACCATTTTGATATCTCAATGATGTCACAAATAGGTGCTCTCGGTGGGCTATTTTGACGTCAACATGATGCATAAAAAATGATGTAAAAAATTATGTCATCTTGATGTTTTCGTGACTAATATGTTCTACTTGGGATGCGTTCCAAAATGTGTAAGGGCCAGTTTCGCAAAGGTCGGTTAACTGCTAACTGACGGTTAATTGATTCTCTGTCTCTTCTTAGAGAAAAAGATAGAAAAAGATAGGGAGTTGATTGAACTCTAGTTAAGTGTGTTGATATGTGCACAAATTCATGTGGGAAGGCATCAATGATTCCTATGCGTATACGAGAAACTCTAATTCACTATTAGTTGCTTTAGTTACGCTTTACACAGGTTAGCTGCGTGTGAAAGCACGCTGACGGATAGAAACTGCCGCCTACGTATTGAGACACGAATTGCGTGTTCAGAAAATACCGCTGATTATTTCTTGTAGCAATTTAACCGGAAGAATATTTTCACTTGTTTGTAAATGTGCCGTATGCCTCTTTCTAATTATTCGCGTTCGCATGCCGACCGCGTCGATATCGACGTAGGCGACGTTCGTAATCGTTGAGCGGGCGCCAATGAGTCCGAGGCCTAGCCTTTTCAAACGTACATTGCTTCAACGCGAAGTGAGCCGCGAGAACAGAATGGAGCTCGGCCAGCTTCAGTGCGATGCCGGCGGTCACGTCGAAAAGACGAAATCGTTCGTTCCTCTCGTTTGGATAACGGGCGATCGTCCAACTCGCGTTAAGATTCCGTTCGAAGGGTGGAGAGCAAGCGTCGTCACTAGAAGCACGAGTCATCTGAGTAGCTACCCCCTACCAGTAGCAATCTTCTAGCGATATTCATAGAAACTGGAAATTTTGATTTTACGTTTTTCGTTAACGCGGAATATTCAAATCGCGACGCTCGATCGCTCGGCGACTTGGTGTGAAGTGATTGACTGCTGGCGTCTGCAGTCTATTGTGCGCGCGAAGGACGGACCGTTATTATCGAATTTCGCGAACGCTCGGCACATGAAACGCGTGTAGGCGTAGTGAGAGGGAAAATTCAGTTGCGCGTGGCTGCTAGGGTTACGTTTGAGGAGACACTAGAAAGCACCAGTCCATCTTCGTCACTCACTACGTGTCGAACAAAGATGGAAGACGCTTTTCAGCGCTAAGAACGCGCTTCCTATACGTACCTTAAGAGTGCCCGATGTGTACCGTGCACGCGGCTGCCAGGCGTACGTTTGCATGTGCGAGCATCCGCGCGCGCGTCTATTATGTGACGTAATAAAGTAATCTCGCAGCGAGGTATTATGCGGGGTCTACAATGCGAGTCGCAGAGTCGTAGTCGTAAGAATAATCGACTGCGATTGATCACACACACAATTCCGTTAGACACACAAGAATCGACCAATTACAGTCGATTATTCTTACGACTGCGACTCTGCGACTATCATCGTAGATCCCGCATTACGCGCATTGATGTCTCCAAGTCCCAGTCTACAATAGATGATTTAAGCTCTAAGCTTTAAGAAATGGACCAATCACGGTCAAGTATGAGTAGAATACGCAGCTGTGATTAGTCAATTTCTTAAGGCTTAGAGTTTAAATCTCTATTGTAGACTGGGACTAATGTGGGGTCTACAATGCGAGTCGCAGAATCGTAGTCGTAAGAATAATTGACTGTGATCGGTCAATTCCATTAGATACATAAGAATTGACCAATTATAGTCGATTGTTCTTACGACTACGACTCTGCGACTCGCATTGTAGACCCCGCATAACGCTTCGCCAATTTACGTGTCGCCGAGCAAAGGTACCTCGTCGCTATTGTTCGCGGGATTAAAAGTCAGTACCTCGAGACCCGTCGTGTGAGATGCGCGCGACGGATTTTACGAACGCAACGTTGCTTCCTCGCGACTTTCGTACATAGCCGTTCGACTCGGATCGCTTTTCTTTTTCTTATTATTGACATGGCCAAAGTGAGTGCGTTTGCGTGACCAACGAAAGCTCCGAGTCGTTCAATCGGCAATTCGTAGCGCGTGGCAAGTAATGTAGTGGTGCATCGGGGAAGAAATTGAACACGCCTCGAGATAAAAGATGCGTACCACAGCGTCGCCGAGAACTGTCAAGCAGTTCCGCAGGAATATTAGTCACGATGTCCCCCTAAACTACAGGAATCGATTGGTACGTAATATCACAGCTTACATGTACATATATTATGTATATTATTCGAGACAGGCGAATTTTAACCGTTTTCCCCATTGTGCCTATCTCTTTGACTCAACGTTGAATTCACTATACAAAATTTCCTTTTTTGAAAAAGGGAAAAACTAGGTCAAGTATTTTATTCATTACTCTGATTTACAATCAAACTTATTACTCATTCGTATGCAACGTTAATGTTGTATCTAAAATATGAGAGGGGGGATCACTAATCCCCAATATATTGGCGCAATATTGGAAAATAATGTAAATCTAGTATTTTCAATATTGGCCCAACGTCGTAAGATGGACGCTTTTTCTTATTTAGCCAATGTGTCTGTTTAACAATATTGGGCTAATATTGCGTCAATATTAGGCCAATATTGTTATTGCATTGTTAGATATTGGCCAATGCACTTGCAATATAAATCTAATATTATATAATTATTATTGTGCAATATTTACATTTGTTTCATGGCCAATGTTGGCTTTACGTTGGACAATATCGACCAATGCATTTCTGATATAACCAACATTGGACCAATATTTAGCCAATGTTTAGCCGATGCACTGTGCTACCAGGGATTTTAATTATCATTTGAAAGCGATAACATTCGGAAGCGAGGCACACTTGTTAAATCCTAAAGCAAATCCGAATTCTTCTTCCGAAATCTCGTTTCTCACGCGGTGTGATTCAGAGATAAACTTTTAAGAATCTCAAAAAGTGCGTTCGCAAAACGCGCGTTGCGAACGCGCGCGAGAGAGAGAACCGGTTCTCTTCCTCGTAAGCTTTTCAGCATGCAGTTCCCTTTCACCTTCACAGGAGACTTATTGGCGTCGCTCGTGCGTGAGATAGAACATTTTTATTCTTGTACCACCCGACACGCGTCTGAACTCGCACGGCAATCGTGCGACTCTTACATTAGACCTGTATTTTTTGGATCCTTCTTTACTCATATCTCTGATAATTCTCATTCATTATTTAGTATTTTAGTAGTTTTGTGTCACATGAAACAATTGTTTTTCTTTCGAGAAGTAACTGTCAATCACATAAGAATAGCAGTTTTTTTAGAATGTTATTAATTATAAAATTTATCCTAATATTTATGAAATCTGTGGACTTTACTATGAATAGAATAGGCACGCGAGAGGAGTATCACGTGTAGGTCTGGATTTAGTAGAAAGAACAGTCGCCCAGCGAGTAGGTATCTCTATAGTCTGCAGGTTCGAGTCCTGGTCTAGTCCCCGCATATTATTTTTCTCGCCTAAAAGTTATTACGCGCCACTGGTTATGGCCTGTTTCCTCGAAGAAACACCCTAATGTACATATTATTATAATACGACCCACGCTATTGAACGGATAGGCCAGGCTAAGACGGCGATTTTTTTATAATTAATAACTCGTTAACTATTGCGAAGATTGGAAAATGGTAGAGAACTTTTTGACCCATTGTCGGTTCTATCTACACAAAAATAAGTCCCATTACCAGAATATATCTCAGAATTCGTTGAAATGGCATTTCTAAACATTTCCCATAGAAAACTACTCAAAATGGTCAAATAAGCCAAGCCTGGGTGTAATAAAAAGAAGTTAACTTCTGTACTTTCATAATATCAACTTATTGAAACTTGCTAGGGTGTAGAAATCACTCCGGGTGATCGTTAGATCAATTAATGAAGGTAATAGTTCTTTGTATTAGAAGACTTCATTAATACCAATGTAAATAAAGGATAGGCCGACTTATCGAGTTTTGCCTTATGAATCGCTCGCGATTAATAATAATCTGATTTAGACGTGTATAAATGGTAAACAGACGTTCGGGAAAATCCCAGGCGAGACGACCGCGATAACTCGCACCCATTCCGTTGCACAGTGTCAGTATTTATTTCCGGTTTCGCAGACGCTTTTTGGCACCTTCGAATTAAGCCACCGTAAAAAAAAACAGTACCGCCGGATATTTTTCCATGCGCTCATCTACGATTGTTGTTGACCGATGACGAAGCTCAACTACCTTTTTTACGACTTAATTATCCAATCCTGCAATTGCAATTGCCTATAAATGCGCGGAGACCGTGCGTTGCTATGTCAAGTCATAGTCAATATTTACAAGACAAACTCATATCGCTACGATGTAAGAATTATGCGAGTCATCTGGTTATATGTGCACAAAAAGTAATACGACAGCTCGCTAAATTATATTATTTTATAACTCGATGAATCTTGTGTGGGAAAGCTCGACTTGAATTGATACAAATATTTTCACATACATTAAATATATATGCAATTTCAAATTAAAGATATTAAAGATATACTTTTGCGGTTAGGTAATAATTCTACTTAGAACAACTCTTTTTGTGATTTGAACGAGATCTAGATTATATATAATTCATGAAAAATAGCTCAATATTTTAAAATTAATGTCAAGGCTGAAAGTTAGATCGTATAGATTGTATCAATGATTGTAGCAAATGCGACTGACCGAACAGTCGTGCGATAACGATCTGGAACAATCTGGGGCTGTGTGTGTATATGAGAGAGACGGAGAGGGGGGGGGAGATAAGCGTTTGCATACCATAATTGAATAAAATCATGAATTAGAATTACACACACGATTGCGATATTTCCTTAGAATATTTAATGCAGCGACCTATACTGATCGACATGTGAATGACGTTCGTATTTTCAAAAATCACCGACGGCGACTTATTATTAACGCCAATCAATCTGCTCTTTTCCGCAATGACTTGCCCGCGCTACAGATTGTCGCGATAACGACTAGAAGTCGAATGAGTTCCGTACACTATCAATAAATTTACGTTTTATACCACGGGATTTTTAACGTACACGATATCGGTTTTCTTATTCTATTTGCCTCAATCAGGTTTAAATTCGGAAAGTATGATTTTTAAGATTTTCCGTTCTAATATCTTTTACATTAAGTAAGGACATTCTTTGATGGAAATTTTTCGAAACATCTTTGTACAAAGCACTAGTTGAATTTTTTAAAATTACGATATCCATCTTAACATCGTTGGCAGAATATGGAGTACTTTCGCAGGTGCCGTTTTTATCTGGCTCACTTTGTGTGTTCAACATTCGCAGTGTTTATGAAACGATTGACTCATGAAATGCAGACGTTATCGTGCGCGATAGCAAACAGAACCGTTGCGCGAGTCGCAATTTTTTTTATCTTCTCTGCATCACCGCAGCGGTATCCATTATGCAGATTTGCCCGGCGTCGGAGATTTTTCAAAATCGGCAGATGCAGCCACCGGCGATGCGTCATTAACGCGCATTTAACGTTGCAAACATGCCACCCACGCCTGGCGGCGGCGTCAGCCTTGGCCGACATTTTCATCGTTATTACTTTTCCGTTTCTTTTTTTTTTACGTGAAACTAATAAAGATCGCGCCCGCGGCGCGTTGAATTATTTATGAGATTCGGGATGGAAACGACGGCTAAACGCTAATGACAATTTTTCCTCCGGGGGCTCCTTGCGAGGATTATAAGATTATGCGAAACGCGTGCACGAGATTGTTGCGCGACTTTTAGCACCAAAGAGAATGGCGGATTACAGTTGTGATTGACGAATGATTTCATTCACATAGACGCGTTAGACTTCATAAATCTTATTTAAGAGGCCCGTTTAAAATAATTTGTGATGGCGATCGAATAAGTTTTCGTACACCGAGACAACAGATTTCTTTACGAAATTATCTCGTAAACTATTCTTGAATTTTTATTATCAACAATAATCAAGCCTTTTAGTCGAATTAACCGGCCGGTTGATGTCAACTGGAAAGCTTGATTATTGTTATTTATTACTGGCAACTCAAAGAGATTTCTATGTTTTTATAATTAACGATAACAAGAAGAAGAGATATGCGGTAGAAATATTAGATATCAAACACGTCGAATTGTAGGATAATTTTGTGAAAATAGTTCGAAAAATCAGTAATTGAATGACGAACGTGCAGACTCACATATTTCTCATTATGCACATGTACAATATTTCTATCTTACGCGTACATCTGAAATTCCAAAACCTACATTATAATGCTTTTCAATATGTTAGTATTATGACATTATTAATCAGTGTCAAACGTCTTCTCTCATAAATCTCGCATTAATGAAAGGAGTGAAATTATCTTGGTAGCTTGTAAACACCAGCTGATATAATTGATGATAAGTGGCCTGGCGCGTACCATCGATGATAAATCAATGGAAGGAAAGCCGATTAGTAATCCGACCTTCGACCTAATCTGCGATTTATGTTCTATCTTCGGCATTAAAGCTACGAGATCCTGACCTTGTGGCGTCGATACACCTAACTATTAATGCGTAAATCGTGTAACGAGACGATGCCGAGATTATACGTGACAAATGTCTCGAACGAGAAATGTGTCTCAAAAAGAGAGAGGGGGTAGAGAGAGAGAGAGAGAGAAAAAGAGAGAGAGACAAAGAAATGGAAAAGATCTTTCGTCTTGATATGAGGCTCGATCGCCCGATCGCCAGTAACGATTACTGTCGGCGAACAATGGCGTTCCTTCGATCATCGTCAACATAACTGCGCGGCGATTTTGACGCGAAGCCTGAAATTATACTAATGAGAGACGTGAGACTTAAAAGGTTGCACTGAGCGTTAATGCAGCGCTGATTGAACGTTGTAACGCAACATGCGATCAGATAAACCTCTATCTAAGCTTCCATTTAGCGCGAGCATTCGTTGTAATGAAGCCGATTTTTCCCAGCGATACGATCGACGTTTGCTTTGATAATTAATATTTGCTTAAGCCGCTTATGATCACTGGGGATGCGGGATAAAGGGGCAATGGAAAGAATTTGTAAATCAATCAATATTTAGATACCAAATATTATGGATTTAGATGTTACAGATTAAATCGATTACAGTAATTTTGACAATTGTGTTGGATTATGCAACGATACGTGGATATTTTTCTTGAAATACATGGGATATTGATCGAAAACTAAAGGATTGTATGTTAAACAAACTATTAAATGCAGCGCGATATTGAGCTATAATGTCAGGCATTTCTCGATTACGAAATCGCGGTTTGTTATGATCATTAATGGTGGCTAAATCGAGCTGCTACAAGCAGAACGATAAAATGAGCCTCTGATTGTCTTCATATTATAATGGAATTATAATTTAGCAGCCAGTGTGGCAGCATTCCTTCGTGAGAATAAGTACGGGACGACGAGAGTGCGAGTTTCCATGTGTTTCTATGTGTTCAATCGATCCGCGCGGGATTTAAGCGGGGAAAATTACGGGAGAGATAAGTAATAGCGCCGCTAATAGCGACAAATTGCTGCGTCTTAGGCGTGAAAAAATGTGGGAATAATTATTTTAAATGGCTGGAATGCGTTTTCCGAAGAGCCGCGATAGTTTATGCAAATCGCGCTCGGGAATACCGGTTCTTGAGGTGTTAGGGCTGTGCACAATGACTGCCATATCGGCGACAGTGAAAGTGGCTGCATAACATACAACTACGAACAATCCGCGCGCAATTGTAATTATCGCCGTAATTACCGACGATTAGGATTAATTAACTACGCTTCATCGATTTGCAATCTCGTCGATCCCGAATTTCCCAATCGAATATAGCCGGCAATAACGCTAGAGCGTAGTAGAGAATTTCTCGACTCGCAATCAGTTTGGTCCGCGCTATCGACACAAAAAGTAAGTCCCAAACATTCACTGTAAAATAGTTACTGATCATTTTCATCGATCTGACTTCTTTTTGCTCTTGCCTATCAAATTTGAGTCAATTTAACATTGCGATGTCGTTCAAGACAATTCGAAAGTTTGCTACACAAGACATAAAAGAAATTGACTATCAAGATATTTGTCAAGATATATAATATAAATGTAAAATCTCTTTTTCTTCGTTATTTTTTGACGTATTTCAATAGAAATAAAAATCGCGCGGTTTTTGGCCTACGTTAAAAAATATTTTAATATCGAATTAGATGGTGTAGCAGTCGCGTGAACGGGGACTTTCGAATACGATTGAACATTTTTGCGGTGCGCCGTTGGAGAGTTAACTCGCGCTAACTCGCAATTCCGCGTGTTCCGAGGACAGACGGGCATCGAGAGAAAGGATAGATATACGCGCAGCAGCGAGAAGGCCCGCGCCAATCGTTGAATGAAATTTAAGTGGGTCGCGCATGAATGAAATCGTGCTCGCCCGTTTC
Organism: Vollenhovia emeryi; assembly: GCF_000949405.1. Taxonomy (NCBI): domain Eukaryota; kingdom Metazoa; phylum Arthropoda; class Insecta; order Hymenoptera; family Formicidae; genus Vollenhovia; species Vollenhovia emeryi. Next base: position 3,766,434 of record NW_011967246.1, read on the forward strand.
GTTTCATTCGCGTGTATACTACATGCTCGCACGCTCACTCTCGCTAGCCGCTCTCGCGTAGGCGACCGGACATGATTTAAAGCGATCGCGATCGGCCGCTTACACATCGATCCACGTCGATTCGTATTTTTCGCCGGGCTACATGGCGACTCCTGTTTCCGTTTTCTTTTGTTGGAGTGACGGGAAGAGAGAATGAAAAGAAAACTGGGGGGCCTAACGAAGCGAGTACGAAAGCAGTCTTAAGGGGATGCTGGAGTGATTCTGCACCTTTGCACCTTTCTAACCTAGAAACTATCAGTTCGCGGAAACACTTGTGTAATATACAAATTAAATGACTTACGTGTACAGATCGAAAGCAGCTTTCTATTCCGGCTAAATGAAAGAACAATATGGCATCACTGAAACTAAGTTTGTAAGTCTCATAAGAAATAATAGTGAGCAACACACACATACAGTACATGTGGTATGTGTGTTGCTCACTATTAATTTTTATTAGACTTACAAACTTAGTTTCAGTGATGCCATATTGTTCTTTCATTTAGCCGGAATAGCAAGCTGCTTTCGATCTGTACACGTGAGCCATTTAATTTGTATATTACACAAATGTTTCCACGAAACAGTTTTAAGTGCAAAAGGTGCGAAAGTGCAGAATCACTCCAGCATCTCCTTAAGTTCGTCTACTTCGAACTTACCGTAAATTTCACAGATAGGTCACAAAACCAGACTTGGTCACGCAGCGATCACGTAGCGGCAGTCGCATATAAATGACGAGAAGAAGAGCGTCACTTATATGCGATTATCCAATCAGGTAGTACTAGAAGGAGACAAGGATTCACCCAACGCACCTCTCTCTCGGCAACAGCCAGAACTATATGTAGATCACTCATTCCAGTATGTATAGAGTTCACTGCGTAGCGGCAACAGAGTCGATGTATCTCGAGTGGCCGAAGAAATATGCTCGCTATGTCCTGTAAAGCAAGACGAAATCTATCAATCACGAGCAATTAATGTTCTGTGACATGGCTGAGACGCATACCCTAATTTGGTACTTTTTAATAAACAACGTCAGTGTTTTCTTGGCCATACCTGGCATTTTTAATGATACGGAAAATTTATTGCGAAAACTATTACCTCAGCCAGGGTTTGAACCTGGACCTCCCTACGCTCTAGACGAGCGTCTCACCAATTCGACCACTGAGGCACTTTTTAATTAAGCTGTTACGCCCGGGTCGTCCGCGTCACTTTCGGGAGGTCTCACACGCGGCGAAATTAAACGAGACAGATTTCGAAATGGGACAAAGAACGTTTGTTCGAGTCCGATACAAGAGAGTGAGAGACGACAACTCTATTGCCAGGGTTAGGGAATACTGCTCGATTCCTCTCGATTCGCAGCCCATTCAATTCGGAAACTCACGGTTGTAGCAGCGCGGGCGCAATAACACAATCTTACATTTTGAATGATAGACTCTGAGATTATGATAAAATAAGTGACAATTTATACATCAGCGCGTGAATAAATTGTTTTGTTTCAATTTTATTTTCAACGCTTCGTATTTGCCTTTTGAAAAATTGAACGTGTAATTTGGGATATTTATGTAAATTGTGAGATTCCTAATAAGATTATTGAATGCAACTACAAGATTTCCCATAATGATCAATCTTCGGAGGTAATTTATTTATTTGCGTATTTAAAGTTAATTGGAAGATTGATAAGTCTGAATTATCTGAGAAATTAAATCTCACGGCACTTGCCTGATAATATTCAAATGATGTCAGTGCATACGCAGGTGCATGTAAACACGTGCGGGTTGTGCGTGACACATTGCGATGTTCTTCACGTCTCGTGTTACCATTCTTCTTATTTTTCGTACGTGAAATTTACAACTCGGTCGATTTAATAAATTCGATTGCAATCGTGTTTCGAAGCGAGATCCTGTTTCCGAAAGATTTCAATTCTCATTAACGTTCGTGTTGGCATTAATTAATTCACGATCGATAGCGTTTCTTTTCCGCCCGACGTATCTGGTATTCGACATGTTGTCATATAATATAAGTAGCCGACTTCGATTCATAATTAGAGCCAATCGTCGACGTTTCGCTTTATCGGATGTAGTATCGTTGCTACCGTTTCGCTCTTTATTTCAAATGACGATCTCTTAACATAAAAATACTATAAAATCAATGTGCAATTTTTTAATTGAACAGTTCAATCTGATCTCTCGTCCAACACACATCTTTTAATACTTTTACCCATAGACATAGTAAAAATAGTCTGAGCGTCCCATTGAATAAGCTGAAGCTTGTGAAGAGAGAGAGAGAAAAGATTTAAGAAGACTTTCTTTGTCTTACACCATCGTAAAAGAAAAGAATCGTGCCTGCTCAGTACTACACAGGCGTGATTCTCCCTTCTCATTGTGTTTATCACAGTAATATTACAGTAATATTTCCCATATATATTTTATTGTAATATTAAATTGAAAATGTAATTTTCAATGTAATATTACTGTGATATTACTGTAATTTTACGTGCTTTGTGAACTGTATTAGCCGTTTTCTATATGTTGTTGAGTTTTATTGAGAGTCCTACTTCAACTTTAATCTTAGTAATTAAAATTTAAGTAACAACGATTTTCGCTTCGAAATACTTTCCCCGATTGAACAGAATTAATCGTCAATTTAATCGATACCAATAAGTTCGCAGCATGATAAGCAAAACTTAGTAACAGTTACGGAACAAAGTAATCTGAAATATTCGGTATAGAATTTTCTATTTCGTATACGGGACAACGAACCCTCGACGTTTGTTGTTTTTCTTCCTGCGCGGTATCGTGCGACGTACGCGGGCCTTTGTTTGCGCGAAGGTCGCCGCGGTATCACTCGCTCGCCGAACGTCGAGCCGGCAGGCAGCGGTGAGAGTCGCGCTCCGTGCATCGTATTACTTTCGCGTTATCGGTTTCCAAGATCGCGATGAATGTGGAGATAAAACGCTATTGATTTGTACACGTTTATTAGTAATAAGTAACCGACTGATTAAGTTTCTCTAACTTGTAATGAAAAATGATTTGCACGTTCAAGCGACGGCTTTTATCAACGTAGATTTCACGAGACTAACTCGTCTAAAATATGAATAAACCTGGTACTTTGTCGCGATTACATCTCGTTCACGTAACGCGCTTTTAATTATCTGTCGATTTCGCGTAAACTGTTTCATTTTCGGGAAAAGAGAGCTTTGGTGTTTGATCTGTAATTTCGCTCTGTCGTTCTTCGCAACTCGAACGGACAGGGAGTACAGAAAATTGTTTATTGCGCGTCATTACATTATGTAAATGAAATCGAATATCTCGATTAACGGTTGAAATTAATAACAAGTATTTATCGCTGGAGGTTTTGCTCACATAATTCATGTCGAGAATTAGATTGAATGATAAAGATAGTAAAATATCATTTCTTTGTGGATTGTAACTACATTTTTACCACAGATTATGCTTGGATTCCAATGCTCGCGTTGCGTTTTATCTCCAATTTAAAAGCGATTTATTCATTATTCTACTTCTTTCATCAAAACTGCAAGATATTAGTTCAATTAATTTCGATATTTGTTAATAGTATTTCGTGCGTTTCGCGGTATTTCACGTCGCGTAAGGGAGTGCTCGAAATTTCGCGCGATCGATGATTTTCGCGAGTGAGTGTTGCGTTAGTGCAACGAGAGTGAGTGGAACGTGGTCGAATTGGTGAGACGCCTAGATGGAAGTCCAGGTTCAAACCCTGGCTGAGGTAATATTTTTCGCAATAAATTTTCTATAATTACAAATCGTTTATCGTTTTGAACGTGCGAATTTGCTGACGATAATAACTTCACCCGTAAAAAAAACGTGCGTTATGTCCGAAAAGAAACCGGCGCGCAGGACAAAGGTGGAAATAAACGGTACATGAATTCACATTTTAACAAATTACAAGAGTATAAGGCTACCTACATCTTGCCTTAGATTAGCCGTTTTCTATATGTTGTTTAAATTTTCTGTGCTATTAAAAATACCAGATACGGTCAAGAAAACACTGAAGTTGAAAATTGTATTCAGCTATGAATGTTATAAGAATGAGGAAAGTGTTGACGGTTATTGTAGTTGCCAGTGCCAATACCAAATAGAACGGTGTGAATCACGAATTTTATTTCGAGAGTCAAAGCGGTACTAAAATAGACGCCATCTATTTCACGACGAAAGAAGGCGTATCGTCTATTTAAAGGGCTGGACTTGGACTGGGGGTCTTGCATCTCTCTTTCTCTTTCCGTTCTGTCCGACTATGTGTAAATAATTATAGACACTCTCAAGAGATGCAACTTGGCTTTTGCCTCTTGATTCTTATAGACTTTAATATATAAATTTAATACAATAATATTATAATTGTTATTATCACATATATAGAGAAATGCATTAAGAAAGATTTAATTGAATGAATTTACACGCGCGAATAATTTATATAGGTATGCGATTGCACGTACGAATACTTATTAGTTTCAACTATGCAAGAAGATGTAATACATCTCTTTCACCTCCGTTTCTCTCTTTTCTCTCTCTTGATTTCCTGTATACATGTACACATGTGTACACTCTCTCGTTCCCTCGCTCTCTCCCCCTCTCGTTCACGGTATTACGTAAAGTTTCTTGAGAGGCACGTGGGCCGCGTCGGTTCGGACGTCATGCCAGGGTTT
>NW_011967246.1:3771772-3790519 GCF_000949405.1 Vollenhovia emeryi
ATCAAATAAAAATCAATTAGAGTGTCGTCATTTAGTATACAATAATACACAAACGAAGCGTTATTAAGGTTATTATCGTTGTGAAGAGGAATGTAGAAAGGCAGATTTACTCTTTTTTGGGGAAAGTAGTTGTACAGTTGATATTTGGAAAAGAAAAGTGTAGATTTCTCAATTAAAATATAATATAGAGCTCTTAAGTCACAATTTATATTTGGGCTTAGTGTATCTTTAGTTATAGAATTAAATGGTAGCGTAATATTATTTAAAATAAAGAACAAATTATGGCAAGAATAAGGCTCTTCGCACAAGATAAATTATGAAATATTTTATATATTATTATCGTTATTCTGTATATTTAATTATGGATATTAATGATATCTATAATAATAGTTGCACCAAGATTTCATGATCTAATATCATTACATTAGCTGAAAACGAAGAATAATATGTAATGACAGTCAAATAAAGATGAAGAACGCTTGTCACGACATGACGGACGGAGTTTCTCGGAAGAGTCCGGGACGATTACTTTCGATCTCTTGAGGCATGCCAGGCCCGAAATAATCGAAGAACAAAGATGCTCTTGGCATCAGTCTGGCGTTTCATCACTCTGTTTGTACAATGTCGTAGGGAAACTCGGGATTACACTCGTTGTGCCAGTCAGACTCGATCCCGTGTCAAGCGCGTCTGTGCTTTTCGGATCCTTAACGAACATAGGACGAAGAATTGGGCGGGCAGATGACATAATTGCAAAAATAATCTTTAATATTTTGCACCAAAATTAAAAAATCGCGCACGTATATACTTTTCAGCCGATACATCAAATTCAATAAAGCCACGATTCTGTTTGATCTAATTCGGAGGAACTTTATTATTACGCACTTTTATTGGCTTTATTGAAATAAAAAAACCAAATGGTTAATCTTAGAAATGTTTTAAACGATACCTTGTTATATGTTTCTGTACAATGTTTTCAAAGCCGCGGCTTAGAAATTTTCTACGATGATTTTCCCATGCGAGACTTGGATCAATTATTTGTCGATTAACGCGCCTTTCTCTCACTTCCGGCTCGCAAGATTGCGGATCTTGTCGCGAAGGAGATTTCGCACGTAAAGGCAGCTCTTAAGACGAGTGTTTATGTTATCCTATTCACGCAGGGACGTCGTCCGCCAGAGTCCAAATAATCACGGGAAAACGGTGGTCCTGGCGCGTTTACAAAAGTATTTCGTCATTGCTTCTATGACATCGTGAAGGGAATCGAGGTCGCGCTATAAAACCTTCACAAGTTCATTCGCGACGTAATATTTTATTTCACTCCTAAGTTATTAGTCTTTTGCAATTTTTCATTTAAATAAGATTGGTGTGTTGTATGGTGTTAAATTATTCTAATATAATTCTACGCATATTTTGGAAAACATTTTCTCCGTCTCTTCGTCTCTTTCCATAAATCATAATTATAATTCATTAAATAATACTCTGTTTAGTAAAAGTGGGAGTGTTTGAGAACGTTGAAAAAATTATAATTAAATGTGGGATACGAAGGAAGAGTAAATGGAAAGAACAAAGTGCCATTTCAAGATCTTATCTTGATTAACTATTGAACGGATAAAAGATTTATAATTTATGTACATTAGGCGCAAAAATTGATTCGATCAATCGGCGATATATCTCGGATTCTCACAGCGTTTATCTTGGATCGTTATAAATCATTCCTGCGCTATCCAGGTCGCGTTGGACACTCCGTGAGTTATTAGACGTAATAATTGACATAAATAATGGGATAGGATAATGGGATACGTGCGGTCACGTTGTAACAGTAGTTGTCAGATCTCGATAAACCCATCACAATCATGCGCACCTCGAAAGTACTTACCGCGCGGGAAAATGCAGCAACTGGCATTTCATAGAGCGCGAACGGAGACACGCGTGCGAGAATGTGCGACCAAATGAACGGCCATTCCAACGTTACTCCAACATTTGCAACTAGGTCTCATTCAAAACTCCTTACTTTTAGGACAATATTTTATGAATTGTAAAATCTACAAGAATTTCAAAACGCTTTAGGGAACATTTTGAGGTATTTTCGCGAACTTTGCACAACGTTGGTAGAATTTTTACAAATTTCAAAGTGACCGGACGAAGCGCGCTAAGATTTTTGTCGCGCGGCTGCAACTGCAAGATCGCAAGGTCGGCGACGAAGCGCAGTATCGCGATGCGGGCAAGCTCGCATTGATTATTTTGCCCCGATTGATACGACGTGTCCGTTTATTTGTTCGCCGCGGTAAGTGGTGCCGCCTTCTCGCAATTTTCTCTGACGCAAATTAACGCGTGTGACGATGTTATTAGAGATTATTTTTGCAAGTCCCGAGGCGCGTTTATACGGGGATGATTCATGTAGGACGAGAAACACGCGCGCGGTCATTAAGCCGATAAAGCGCGATAAATATTTCGTGTATTCCGCGCGCGCCGCCGGAATACTTTCGAGAAGTATACGGATTTATTTGCTCGACGGAGAGACCGATCTCGCGGATTCCTTTGTCCGGCTCCGATCGCTACCCCGAGGATCTTTCCCAAGATATCCAACGGACCCATTCCCGCGAATTCGTCCCGTGAAAGGCGGCGCAGTAATTAATAACCGTGCGGGCAAAGCGCGAGCGTTGCCAGAATTAGACTTGCAAAGTACCGGCATGTCCGCGCGCGTACCAGCGCCGCACCGGTTGTACCGGCTAACCAACCAGCCGTCGTGCAAATGTTATTAGCAAGTCAAATTTCGGAATCGAGCCTTAGGCTCGGCCCGCGGAAAAGCGCGTACAGTTTATTTGCGTCGTGACCGGCTTGCAGAATCCATAATTCGTGACGTCGCGACGCATAGACGTTACGCAGTTGTGACACCCTGCCAATGCTTCCGTAGCTTTTCAAGCGGGACAAACGAAAAGGTGTAAGAGAATAACGTGGAAAAACGAGGAAACACACGCGCGCGCGCAATTTATTTACTTATTTATATCGTAATGGAAATTATGGAAATTATTATTAATGAGTTTTCTGTTGACGCGTCCACCGTAGGAGAGTTTCTTCAGAATACGTGCGTTTTGTTTTTTCATTTAACGCAAGCACCGCGTACACTTTATCGAAGTTTTGCAAACGGAGTTCCAGGATTTAAAAAATTGCTATTCCTCAGTTGTCCAATTATCCGTGACTCCTGACGCGACTCATGTCGCGGAATGTCGGCGTGATTTATTTTATCGTCATCGCGCATTCCATTTTCATTTTTTTTTCCTTTCCTTTGCGTAACGCGCGGCGCATAAATCGCGCGGGGATTTTTCGAGCTCTCCCCGGAGCCGCCATGGGAATCCGCGCTTACGTAAATTCGATGCACGGGAGAGATCGCCACCGTAATGGCCCCGTTCGCCGATCTATCGGCGTTTTCTTGTACGGCGATTACCACGACGATAATTATCTCGTCACAGCAATTACTTGACTACCGGCCATCTCCGGCGAGGTGGATTTACACGCGCGGAATCGATCTGTGGACATCCGTTTCCATTACATGATAGACGCGATTTCTCGACGCTATCATTAAATCTCATTAGTCCGTTCATTCCTTACCGCGCGCGTAAATTCCAGCGCAATTTAATTGCCGCGCGGCGATTTTGTTACCGACTCGAACCGGGTGCGTTCTGTTATTAGCCTCTCAATTTACATTTTACATCGGCGTATCCTAGCGATACGGTATGCAATTTAATGTGAAGGAGTTGGGAGTTCAATATATATTATACATATATTATATTGTAAATAATTTGAAATACTTTTATTTATTGCCCGAGTCTTCAATATATTAATACCTCTGTAATACCATTGTTTTAATGCTGGAGTGATTCTGCACCTTTTGCTCCTAGAGCTGTCAATTCGTGAAAACATTTGTGTAATAACTTCCGTGAAGTTGGCACCTCATGTCTCAAAAAATCATTTTTTTTTTCAGTTCTGAATGCACCCCGAAGAGTTCTAGAGTTCCTTATCAATTTAAAAAATAGTTCTGGCGAATTAACCTAAAAAAGTTAAATTTGAAACTTGAGGATGCTAACTTCACAAAATGAAATCACGAAATCATGCGATAACACTAAAAGTATTGGAAATATTTAATTTTGCCATTAGGATTTCCTTTAGAACTCTTGAGGGGCTACCCAGAACTCCCAACAGAACTGCTGGAACTGATAAAAAATTTTCCTGTTGACAGCGGGCGCTGTCAACGTTTGAATGTTCAATTGGTGGTCGAATCATCTTTCGTCGCGTTCGTCAGAATTAAACAATAGCATAGGCTAGCTACGCATTCCCTGCCCACGTGGTCGGATTATGCGCTTAATGAATAGCGGTTAAAGGTGGCGCACAAAGTGGACTAATACGAGATGCCGTTTAGTCGGTTAAAGATCCTTGAGGGACCCGCTCGTGTCGGTAGATACGATGCGATTACGCGATTATTACACGTGTCACTTATCATTAGCGGCTGCAGGCCGATCCGGGACGCAGGATTTTCTTCCTCGAGCTTGTTACGATCGTCTGAAAAAAAACCATCTCGAGGATTATGAGTTAATTCTGCTCCGTTTAAAAATAACTTCGTATCGCGGGGCGTTAAAAGAAGAAAAAATTCTCAAAACTAAATTACACACCTAATAAATTATAAGTCTCGTCGCGTTTTGCAACGAAATCTGGAAAGCTTAAAATATTCCTCACCGTTTCGAGCGACGTTGTTCTTCCACAAATTCACCGACAAGTTCAGTCAGCAAAATTGCAAATTCGCGTGAACAACTCGGCACATTTCCTGCTCGTTGTTTCTCCTCCTCTGGAAAAACATTGTTTAGAATCAGCACGTGTCTCCTGAAAGAGGACAGAGGAGATTTTCAACGGCGCGGCGAGACCGGAAACATTAATGTACCCGCGGACCTCGGCTTTGTTCTCTGTACGCTAATGAGCGGGGTAATTCCCAAAGCGTAACACACGGTCCCGGGAACACTGGACTGGGTCTGCAGAGCCAGCCTTGGATAGGAGAGACGTGTTACGCAACAGAACGAGGCGCATACGTGAAACACGTGTGGCGACAGCGTCGCCGCATCTAAATCGGCCGGTCCGCTGTCGCTCCTAGATTGAAACTTACATTATCTAAATATAAATATAACTTCAGATAATTTACAATAGAAGCAAACCGCGAGATTATCACTACGTGGCAAGTCCACTTGTGCGCGTGACATTTTACAATCCGCTCGGCAATGTGAAATCTCCATGGAAATTCTAATCGAGAACTCATCCTAATTTAGTTCATATTTTGGTTATCTGTTCGTCAGACAGTTCTTCAGACTTCAGAAACGTCGTGTTTTATTATAGTAAAGAATTGCCAGTAAGGTCGCCCATACAGCACCGAAAGGTTGCAGAAACATTGCATACACCTTTCACTGCAATATTGTAAGGTTGCAAAATGTTTCAGCAACGTTGTTGCAAGCTTGATGCAACATTGAAATGTCCTCCCTCAGACATATTACACTGATAGAAAAATATCTAGTATTTGAAACTATGATTGCATAGTAAAATAATTATAGTCAGGAATATCATTTTTATAGTAATTGTTACTATAATATTAGTAATAGCAACCATATGGAAACAGTGATGCCAGCTATTTAAAAATTTACTATAAAATATAAGCTTTTTGACTAATAACTTTATAATATTTTTACGAGGTTACTGAAACATTGTCGGCGAAATGTTACAATTTGAATGTCTCTGAGCCGTCTGTGCAATATTACATTGCAATTTGCAATGTTGCAATGTTTCTGAAATGTTTCTGAAAGCCTTGGTACTCTGTGTGGGCGTTCACATATTAAAACTCTAATCGAGAACATTATTGAATCTCCGATTCAATCTTCCTCGTGTTAGATTTAAAAACACATTTAATTTTATTTGACCCATCAGTATTCTGTATTGAATGGCGTACAGTAATTTGTTATTTACTTTCTCTCAGCGGTTCAGTCAGTACTCCCGATTTTATCGTCTCCTCGAGTCGCTCGAGTTCATCTTTCGTGCGAATGAGAGAGAGATATATATATATGTATATATTGCTGTGAAATAATGCATTCATTGCACCGCGTTCGCTTGGCGACGTTCGGCTCGCTCGGTGCTGGCTCGTATCCCTCTGTTACGCAATGCAATTCGGCGAAGAAAGCACGTTATTTTCGCGTAATCGGGGCCGCCGCGGTGGGTGGGTGGCTGGAAAGCCTCTCATGATTAAGGTCAACGCACAGAGCGGCGAGACCCGGTTTTCATCTCCTCTCTTTCCTTCCTCCCCTCTTTTTTCTCTCCTCTTCGTGGGTCTTTTTCCGTGGGTCGCGCGCGGTGCAAGGACAGTACGCCGTCGCGACATATGTCGGTGCATTGTTGCAGCAACAATGAACGATGGCCACTCCTCACCGCCGTGGTTGTACCACCGTGGTCGGTGCCTCTTACCTACGTAGATACATTATACAAACAGCCACCTACAACAACGGTCGCGTAGTGTGCACGCTCATAAATTACACGTTTTGCAATTCCGTCGCGCCGAAGGCTCGAGAGAACCGCCGTGTCGCGTTTAAAGATGCAATATTAAAGCATTCGCACGTAGACGCGATTAGGCTGCCGAATGAAATCGCCCACTTGCCGCCGATAAAGGCACATTGTATCTAGACGCGAAATATATGGGTACACGTTTGGTCGTGGATGTGTATCTTGCAACCTCTGTGAAGTTGGCACCTCATGTCTCAAAAAATCTTTTTTTTTCAGTTTTGAATGCACCCCGAAGGGTTCTAGAGTTCCTTATCAATTTTAAAAATAGTTCTGGCGAATTGACCTAAAAAAGTTAAATTTGAAACTTGGGGATGCTAACTTCACAAAATGAAATCTCGAAAGCAGCGATAACACTAAAAGTATTGGAAATATTTAATTTTGCCATGAGGATTTCCTTTAGAACTCTTGAGGGGCTACCCAGAACTCCCAATAGAACTGCTGGAACTGTTAAAAAATTTTCCTCCTTCGGGACTTGGAAATTTCTCGAACCGAAGTATGAAAAATCGCGAGAACTTTTTATTCGTCGGTCGTAGCGCTTCGAGCCTTAATTTTTTCGCTAGAACTCTTGAGGGGCTACCCAGAACTCCCAACAGAACTGCTGGAACTGTTCAAAAATTTTCCTTCCTTTTTTTTCTCCTATGAAAATTTTCTAAGTCCCGAAGGAGAAAAATTCTTTAACAGTTCCGGCAGTTCTGTTGGGAGTTCTGGGTAGCCCCTCAAGAGTTCTAAAGGATATCCTAATGGCAACATTTAATATTTCCAATACTTTTAGTGTTATCGCTGATTTCGAGTTTTCATTTTGTGAAGTTAGCACCTCCAAGGTTAGAAAAAAATTATTTTTACGGGAAAATTCTCCTTTTATCACACACGATTAAAGAAGAAGTCGTTTTCAATCTGACTGAATTTTGCTAGGCTAATAATAATATTTCTATAAATTGTGATCAAGTGGGAGAGGGAAGGAGGCTAGTGAGACGTGGGAGTAAGAATAACCATCCGTTTTCCATTTCTTACACAATATATATTACATAAAAAATAATAAATTACGTTAATAACAAACTTATTTCAAAAACCTCAGGTTGTACGACGAAATAATGGTTTATCGTTAAAATAGACTATGTGTATCTAGGGCGAAGTATTTTTCTAGTAATTGCAGATGGGCTCGAGTAGTTTGCGTCTATGGCGTGAGAAAAAGTGTACGAGGGTTAAAATCGTTGCATTCGCGACGAGAGGCCCGCAATTGCGGGCGCAACATGTTTGTCTTGCAATTGGAACGCGTTCCACGAAGGCGAAATTGACGTCTGCCCTCGATTTGGCCGCATATAAACTTGTTGAAATTGCTTGCAACGCTGTCATAATTCATAACCGCCCGCTAACACCGCGTTAACAATCACTCCGTTGTTGCCGCATTATGCAATCAATCGTTTAATGGAAAACTTCATTAACTTGTAAAGCCACCGACGACACGACGGGCAGCGATTCGCAATATTGCCCGACATATTTTCCGCCGTGTACAATCATAAAAATCTTATTTATAAGGTATAATTTCTTATTCCAAGAAGAATAAATTGAGATACTGCCGTAAATGAGAGTTTTCTGAAACTTTACCATACATTTTATTAGTAAAATGTAAAAATTTCAAAAACTCGCATAAAGTTCTTTAAAATGCCATGTTGTCCCACGATTACATGATTTTCAGGATAAATTTTAAGAGAAAATTCGTTGATTAACGATCTTTTTAGTTATATTTAAAATCTTTTGCGATCTACATTTTTTCACATAATATCATCGCGTAATACGTTCACCAAACATTCCGAGGTTTCTCGCAAAATTTAAGGAAAATATTTGATTACGTTTTCCGAATATGTTAAGATTATTACAAGTTCTTCCGGGTCGTTTATTCATTCCTGTCGCAACAACTTGCTCTACTATTTTCAAGAGACCGTAAAAGCGTCCGCGTAAATCAGCGCAACTTATTCAAGATTAGCTAAGCGCATTCCTCTTATTAACAGGGGACGAAGAGTGGTCATCTCTCCGCGTCGCAATGATCACTAAATGCTGATCAGTCAGTGATGATTAACGATTCGAATAAATCACACATAAACTGAGCAAATGGTGTGTGTTGTTGCGTCTAAAAGACATAGGATGTTTTAGAGATTCATGTCGAATTTTTCAATCCAAATCTGGTCAAGTCTCAAATCCATTCTGTTGAAAATTTTATCTGTAAAGCTGTAAGGATATTACTAAGGAAATCAGGTGGGGCGGTTCAGAACCGAGAGATCCAGTTTAATTCGTAGCACTTGATAAACTATGTATATATATTTAAACAAATAAATTGAACAGTTACAATGAGCTTACAGATTCAACTTTACACCGACTCTAATTGTAAGACGACGGATTCTTAAGACTCGCGCGCGAGACTAATTTCGATCAGATGACTCTCGAGATTCTCCTTGCTTCTGCCTGCTTCCGCTCGGGATCTCTTCTCGGAGGAGAGTAAATTTATCGATCTGAAATCAAGTCGAACATCTTTTCGAAAACTCACTGTTCTTCATTTTTGATCGCTGTTGGAATCACGATATTTGCATCGAGAGAAATGTTCTACCAATCGGCGGGGAACTTTTACGGCATTTATTGTGGTTATTCTCGGATACTAAATATGAATGTAATTCGTGAGATCTTTATCGGTCGTTTGCGACAATTAATGCACGTACGCGTCCGAGTACGTGCGCTTCCGCGGGACACAAACGACGACGTTTACGGCGACAAATATTTACGCGAGATATAAAGTCAGTACCGTTGCACCTATGCTCGCGCGAGTACACGCACGTCGTAGCGATTGTTGCAATTTTCTGCGCGGGGAGAAAAAGCGGACGTCGCCGCCGCCGCTCGTTCGCGAGGAGAGTTGAGTTACGGTTTTCCGTAAAAGCAGATTTCTTCAACGTTCGCCTCATTGGCATTCCATTTAGATCTACCGGGTACGATAGGGACATTCTCCGTTGCAACGCAACGGTTGCGGGCTTTCAAGTGTATGCGAACCGCACGCGGCGCGCTGCAACGTTGCGTGCGTGTTGCGCACGCATCAGCAATTGCGTAGCACGATCAGGTTGCGTCGTAACGTTACCGCAACGTGTAATCTTTTCTAACGCACCGCTCGAGCGAAGAAAGACCGTGGCGTCGAAGATAACAGGTTTTAAAATCGAATCAGACTAGCAATCGCCGACTCTGATTGGTTTGGGATTGGCGATTGACGATTGTCCTCCAGCCAATGAGAGTCGATTAAATCGCTGACCGCTTTGCTCATTGGCTAAAAGACAATCGCCAATCCCAATCCAATCCGCGTCGACAATTGCTAGTCTGATTCAGCATTTACGCGCTTGATATCGTGATATGAACTGCGAACAACATTTTGCTATCTCATTATTAAATGCGTTTATAAAACGACTCGAGCACAACGTGGCTGTTTCGTCTTTGCATTTCGTTGCCGTTTTATATCAAATAATGATCCAATTTGCAAAACGACGATCAATATTGAAATTAACACTCGCGATTCGACTTCCCCTTGCTTCTGAATTCGGCCTTTGCGTTCAGATTTTACATTCGTTTACTCTTACATTTATATTTATATATTATTTATGCGAAGTCGAACTCTATCCTAAGCCCCCGCGCATCCTCGACATGCGACACCACGTAGCGATTATTTATCGCCGCTGGGACGCTCGCGCGCGGCTCAGCCGCGTTATGCGTGTCTAGGCGTATTTTCCATTGAAATGCTAATAAATTTGTCTAACGCCACACCTCGGTATATCACGCGGCGATTCCCATGGGAATCCACGCGGGTCTCTCTGCCACGCGACCGAAAAATTCCTTCCTTCCTCGAACGCCAATAAAGCTTTCTCTTAGCACCTGGGCTCTCGGTGCTCTTACCCGAGTTGAATATTTTGGCCTCAGTTTAGCCTCGTACAATTTTTGAATTGGAAGCAATGAGGTCGAACTACGGTCTTTGTGTCGGAGAAAATATATTGAATTTTTTATCTCGGAAGAAAAGAGTCGCTATTTCCCTTTTAACATCAGTGAAAAGGCTAATGCGAATGTAATCAACAGAGGTTTAGTAGATTATCTTCGACCTAAGAGGTTTCAAAGCGGGTGAAATATTTTATTACAATCTCTTTGAGGGTTAGATTGAGCTTAAACACAATTTTTTTACTCATCTGGGCCTCAAATTGGAGTTTCAAACCGACTCCGAGGTCCAAACGAAGACAAAATAGAATAATTGAAGCCCATTCCGGGACCAAGTACTCGACTCAGGTATTTACAATTCAAATCTGTCGACACAGACTCTTTTGCTTTAAATCAATTTTCTAAATGTATGCTAATTATTCTGCTGTGTATTTCTGAATTGAGCATCGTGATGTTTTTGACCTCGGATAGGCCTGAAAAGAGTCGCTATTTCCCTTTCAGCAGTAAAGAACTCAATGCGAGTGTAATTAACAGAGGTTCAGTAGATCCTCTTCGGCCTAAGAGGTTTCAAAGAGGGTGAAATATTTTCTTACATTCTCTTTGAGGATTAGACTGAGGTTAGACACAATTCTTTTTACTCATCTGGGCCTCAAATTGGAGTTTCAAACCGATTCCGAGGTCCAAACGAAGACAAAATAGAATAATTGAAGCCCATTCCGGGACCAAGTACTCGACTCGGGTATTCACAATTCAAACCTCTCGACTTTTGCTTTAAACCAATTTTCTAAATGTATGCTAATTATTCCGCTGTGTATTTCTAAATTGGGCATCGTGACATTTTTCAAAATATATGATGCAAATAAATTCCCGAATTGATATTTTAGCTTGACATTATTATATAGTGTACCTGGATTTATTTATATTTATCACGCAGATAAAATTGAGTGAGAAGAGCCCGAAGTAAAATTCCTTTAATTATCGATTAATTATCGACTTCTATTTCGCGCGTCAACCATTAATCACCGCCGCACGTGTATTTCTACGGAATTAATCGTCAATTAATCAACGTATACTCGTGTCGCGTCGCGTCGCAGCGCGTTGCGTTGTGCATGCGAGAGACGCGAGAAATGCGCACGAAAAGATTCGTTAAACCGCGCATCCTGTCCAACGATAATGAACTGTCCTTAGTCGGTTTCGCGGCTGCGAAATCCCGACGATATTTTGCGCGCATATCACATTATAAATGCTGCATGTCGCGACGTGTGTAATTGCACGCTACGCGAAGCGACGTGTGTGCCAAGAATATTCTACTTGTGTATTATTGGACGATATCTAAAAGCAAAATGATACCGATGCATATACTGTATAAGTTAACATTTCTTAAATACGTGTAAATAAAAAATACATATTGTATAAATTGTCAACTCGCGCGTATCTATAATAAAATTAATGAATAAATAAATTGATAGAATTAAATAATAGGGAAAAACAGTGAAGTAGCTTGAAAAAAATTAATAAATCATGTTGTACAATCGTGTTGTAATCCATAAAGGAGGATGTGTAAAAGTCGTCGTTTATGGAAAACTGATTGCACCATGTGCAATCTTCTGCAGCTTAAAAACTATTTAAAAAAACACGCAAATTTTACTTGCCAGCCGGAGGCAAAAATTGACGACTTTTACACATCCTTTAACCGCGATAAAAAGTGGATTTCGTAAAATATTAATTAGTAGAGGAAAGTTCTCTATTTTAAATAGGTTTCTAATATGAGACAGCAGGTTTTCAACATTCAATCACGAATCTTCTTTCGCAACGATTAAACAATCTAACAATGATTTTCCCACTAAACAGATCTCGCTCCAAGGGCAATAAATTCATGGTGGAATCAACTGATGATGTCTATTAATTATTATTTAGAAATATTAGAAATGATAGACGATTATAGAAATGCGTAATATACACAGAGAAAAAGGTTTCTTTGGATTTAGTATTCCTATTTATTTGATTGAAATTTGTTTCACTGAAACATCGTATGCTTGTATGAAACATTATTTGTTTGAATACAAATTTTGTTGTTTCATTCAAACAATCTCTATTATTTGATGGAAAAGACAATATTATTTGAAGTAATATCTTTAAATTAAATAATTATATTATTTCGCCAGGCGATTATAAAGTCTGGTGCCGCCACTAGATGGCCGCCGAACTCGTAAGTAAAATCACGGCTGCCAAACATATAAACGACCGCATCAGTAGACGCAGTTTAATCATCTAATGGTCTATCCTTTATGCGGTAGTAGGACAGAGACACAGATATGTGGATCTCACATCCTATGTGAACTGGTGAAGCCGGCAAATCTGATTTCACGCGTTTCTCCGAAGATCAATATAGGCTTTATTCTCGCTTTTTCTCTCTGTTTCATTGGTTGGATCACGCAGTTAATCTCATTATCGCAGACGATCGGACCAAACTCTATTTCTTCTTCTTCTTGAAAGGGATGTTAGCGTCCAAACTCGGTAAAGTGCGCGTCGACATTCCTTCAGGTCCTTTATGTTTTCCCAGTCCATTATTATATTATACAAATATCTTTAAATTAATTCATAGTTAAAAATTTGATAAATATGCTGACTGATGAAAATTAGACTATAGATCTGCATCAATCATGGACCTAGCATACAGATATGTGGATCTCATATCCTATGTGAACTGGTGAAGCCGGCAAACCTGATTTCACGCGTTTCCCCGAAGATCAATATAAGCTTTATTCTCGCTTTTTTCTCTCTGTTTCGTTGGTTGGAGCACGCCGTTAATCTCATTATCGCAGACGATCGGACCAAACTCTATTTCTTCTTCTTCTTGAAAGGGATGTTAGCGTCCAAACTCGGTACAGTGCGCGTCGACATTCCTTCAGGTCCTTTATGTTTTCCCAGTCCATTATTTCTTCTAATGGTTTGTGCTTGTCATCTGTAAACACAAAGCATAGTGAAAAGTTTAAGTAAATATCTCGAAACTTTATTATAGAAGATTAAAAAATATTAGATATAAAATTTTATGTGCCTAACGGTTTTCTTGAATACAAACTCAGAATGAGTCAGTTTCTGAAAATTTTACTTACCAACATCCAAATCTCTCCTCAGTTTCTCCATCCGTTTTTTGCTATATTCTTCCGTGAGACGTTTCTCCGTCTCTCTCCTAAACACAGAATTAATTATAACTCAGTACAACAGTACATAATAACACGTTACTTAAATAGAAATATAAACAATGTTTATATTTCTATATATATAATATATTATATAATATAAACTATAAACTACATAGTGTGGGAAAAGGAAAAGTTTGTTACATTTTGATTAATTTGCCCTCCGATGGGAACATTTTCAGGTGTGGTTCGGGTGTTAGGAACATCGCAGTTTTGCAACTAAAATGAATGTGTCAGGGGCGTGCGACGACACGCGCTGCGCCCTGACCTTACGCACACAAATGCCTAATGAGCGTGCACGTGTTATATTGTATAACGTTTTACAATCCATCCCGGTGGGTGTCGGCGGCGATATGCGTCTCCTACGCTCTAATGAGAATTGATGTTTCCGACGATTACGTTTAATACGCCCCTCTTCCTCGCTGGAAGACGGAAATCGTCTTACACATTCTCACTCGCGTCCGTCTCGAGGTAGACTCAGAATTGTCAGACTCGCGATAATCGCGGCTCGTTGTTTGCGCAAAGATTTAGAACCATCGAGTACGAACGCCGGACGCTCTGTCGATCTTTGTGATAACTGTTGATCCATTTGCAGTTGCAGAAAGGTACATTATTCTGAAGACATTGTTGAATGAGAATAACAATCATATATCGTATAACGCGTAAATATACGAATATTATTTTCTATTTTATGTTCCTTAATACTTGCCACTTTTGCCTTTAAAATTGAGACTTATTTCGTTTAATAATTACGCGAGACAAGAATAGGCACATAAAAGTTTTCTGGAAACAAATCTTTATTTCTAAAACATTCTGAAAACTACGCATTTAACACGCGTATGTATCTTTTTTATACTAGTGTCTGTAATTTGATGGTTAAGCTCGCACGATTGACCTTAACATCAGTTACTTGATGTAAATTGAATATGCATCAGTCTGCAATGACGCTAAGATGAGAAATGGCCAAACAATTTCATGACGCATACCGAATTCACTTAAGTGCATATTGCAACCGATTAAAGTGATTAGAAACGATAGAAAAACGAAACTCTCCGACGCACTTTGCTTTAATAATTGCACGTTTATTATAAGCAAAACAAAACTGCTAAAATTTAATGAAATTGTACCCTAATTGATGTTCTTGTTGACTAGCAACGGAGACATAAATTTGTATCATAATATTTTTCGTTATTACATTTACTTTTCACGATTAAATTGTCTGTAAACATTATAAAAGTATATTACATTTTTAAAGCGTAATAGTATTTTTGTCAAATTGCAATAAAAATCTTTAAATTCTAAATTTTACCTTAAGATATAAATCAACTTGTTTTGTTGCCTGGTATAGGTGTACTTGATAAATTCGCAGATTGCTTAGGTCGCGATTGGCGATTGGACGATAAATGACTCGACGAAGACGGGGAGTGCGATTAATTTCAATCGCCGCTGGCGGTGTTCTCCCGCGAGATTAATTATTTCCGGGACACAAAGTGTTGCGTACTTTGTTGACAAAGTAATAATTGGTATACCCGTGCGATCCCAGGACTGATACAGCGCGATGACAAGGTCTCGTGGATTAAATAACACAGGCCGACAAATGTTATACCCAACGATCAGAATAGGTGATCCCGAAGGTTTCTCGTGCGCTGAATATGAATCCGTTGTCCGTTTTTCCTAGCACGTCGAGATTCCGAGATATTCTAATCGAAGTGTGCAAAAAGGCCATTTTGAGGCATATTTGAGTTTATGTCACACGTAGAGGAAATTGTTTTGCTTATTACCGTTTGCGGTATCTTACAGTACAAGTTTTCCCCTTCAATTTTCGTACGATTTTACCTGGCCGAGATATTGCACATTGAAGTTGAGATAATTTCAATGCTAATAAAAGCATTACTACAAATGTAGGATACCAATATTGTGATTGTTTTAGCAGAGAGATACGCTTTGCGAATTTACTTCTGAATGTCTAAGACTTGAAAAGGCATCTATCTTGTCTGCATTCAGTTAATAGACGCCCACTCATTTCGAACAGTTTGATTCCTATCCATCATCCCTTTGTCTCTCGAGGCTTCGTCGAACTCCCACGACGGTGCAACTTACAAATTAATCAGGGTGCAGAAGCGTCATTTCGCTCTTCCCTGACACACGCTCATTATTCTTCCTCGTTTCTCCAGCTGAACAAATGACGACAGTTAATTAACGAGCGAGTTACGGGATCCTTGTCTCTCGCTCTCTCGCGGCAAACAACGATTCGTGTAACGAGCCTCCCGCGAATCTTATTGTGTACACCGAATGCGCCTTTGTTTAATATCCGGAGCATTATGTAATGTCGCCAAGTGTGTCCGGATGTATTAATTTAACGAGCTGCAGAGTTTTCAAGCCGAAACGACTATAACTCGTGATTTAACGGCAGTTTCCTAAAAACCCAATGAGAAAAGCCGAAGCTCTCGTGCGATGAAAAATGTTTCGTTCGTTTTGTTCTTTTTAGTGGCACGGTTTTTCAATTTAAAATTCGATTAATATAAATACGATAAACAATATTTGGAGAAAATATTATTAATTATACATTATATCTAGTTTCAGCAAGTTTTAAGTAGCAAGGTTTTCTTATGTCACTTTTCTCGATTAGATTACAGTCCATGTTATGCCAATTGTATTTCGCGCCTCTTACGACAAATGTGGACACAGATGCGGGCTCATTTGCTGAGATCACAGTCATGTTACGATTCACAATCAATAGAACTACCAGAGAACTGTCAAAAATCTTTTTGGCAACTTGACGGTGCCAAAATCACAAGATGAAATCATTAAATGAGCGATAACATCGAAAATAATAAAAGTATTGCATTTTGCCATTAGAATTTCGTTCAGAACTCTTGAGGTGCTACCCAGAGCTCACAATGGAATTGCCGAACTGTTAAAAAATTTTTCATCTATTAGTTCGGTAGTTCTGTTGCGAGTTCTGGGTTGCACCTCACAAGTTCTACTAAAAACTATGAGAGTTCGAAGCGCTACGACCGATACATAAAAAATTGTCGCGATTTTTCGAATATCGGATCGAAAAATTTCTAAGTTTCGATACTTGAAAAATTTTCCAACCGTTCGGCATTTCTGTTGACACTTTTGGATTGCACCTCAAGAGTTTTACCAAAAACTATGACGGCTCGAAGCGCTACGACCAGTATATAAAAATTCTCGCGATTTTTCGTACGTTGGATCGAAAAATTTCCAAGTTCCGATAGATACAAGGTTTTCTTTCGAATTCCGCCGGTTATCAATTTTCCTGCACTGATATTTCTTGATCGTTAAATTTTTCATCGCAATCGTCTTTCGCGATGTTTCACGGACAGATTTATTTAAGCGCGACGCTTGTGCCGCGAAGGCGACGCCACGAAAAGCATGAGTCACATCCGTGATTACCGTGCGATGCACGTTTGACACGATTTGCGCCGTACTCGGACGAAAGGAGGAAAGTCCCGCGGACCAGTACCGAGAATTCCCCCGTGGAGTTGATCCGAGGTAAAGAAAGCAAGCCGGATGTACGTATGAGCCGGATACGCGTATGAACGAAAAGTGCGTTGGCGAATGCGCGCGCGACAGTGACTTACGATGCAAATGAAAATGATAAGTGCGTTAATCGCAGCGACCGAAAATCTGTTCTTTAATAAAGTCACGTAATGTTAAAATATTGAAATGTATTTGTAATTAAAAGGACAGGTTGACGAGACAACACCGATGTGAACCAATTACCCTCGCAAAACTTCAATAACGCACAATATGTGTTAATTCGGCCGAATTTTTTTTCAATGTTTTAAATCAACTCTGCCTCTCTTTCCTCTTTTCGAAACTAAAATCTATTAAGGTATTCACTTGTGCAATTAAAAAGGGAGCATGACTGCCGAGTATTTATATAATTTATTGATTTCAATATCTTGCAAATCATCTATAATTAAATTGTATTACTTAGACTATCATACCCGAATCGAATATTTTGGCCTCAGTTTAGCCTCGTACAATTTTTGAATTGAAAGCAATGAGGTCGAACTGAGGTCTTTGTGTCCGAGAAAATATATTGAATTTTTTATCTCAGGCCTGAAAAGAGTCGCTATTTCCCTTTCAGCAGTAAAGACTTCAATGAGAGTGTAATCAACAGAGGTTCAGTACATCCTCTTCGGCCTAAGAGGTTTCGAAGAGGGTGAAATCTTTTCTTACATTCTCTTTGAGGGTTACATTGAGATTAAACACAATTTTTTACTCATCTGGGCCTCAAATTGGAGTTTCAAACCGACTCCGAGGTCCAAATGACGGCAGAATAGAATCATCGAGGCCCATTTCGGGACCAAATTCTCGACTCAGGTAGATACATTTTTATTAAATAAAGCTCTACTCTCCAAAAGTGCTTGAAGTGTCCGCGGATGAAAAAAGAAGAAGACAGAACGTTTTAATATTCTTTATTGATCTTGTGTCAGAACGCACTTTGCTTGGCGCCAGCCATAACTTCCACACAATCCGTTACGTAAGCGCAGTAACTTAAGAACACATTATTAACAGGTTAGCAGTACAGCCTTGATGTGATAACAATCGATCATTTTGTGAAGTTTTTACGAGGATACGTAGGCGTCCCTCGGTTACCGAGATCCTGATACCGTGAAATCGATTGATTCAAGGGAGATAGTGAGAGAATGAGCGGGGATTGATCATTTTATCGTTTCCATGAACTCGCTTTGATCGAGAAGTGACATCGGGCAACGCTAATGAAATTGGTTCACGTAGGCGGAACGTGACGGAATCGAGAGAATTTGCATGTCGCGAGTGACATTAAAAAAAATGTCCACCGTGCACTGTGAGAACTGAAGTCTCGAGATTTCAGATAAGGAAACTTTCTGCGGCACTAGCCATTCGTAAGAAGTCGTCCCTCTTCTATTCTTTCGAGGCAATCGTTGAGTTTTTCTTAAAGCAACGACTGGGTTTAATTACTTTTTATGTTCAATTATTTAGTACT
>NW_011967246.1:3790674-3832330 GCF_000949405.1 Vollenhovia emeryi
CTGGGAAAAAAAAGTCAGTTACAATCCATTTTGGGGCCCACAATTAGTAATCGAATTATTTAGATTGTTCGTAACTCTAACTTTTACGAATTTTATCTCGCGTAACTAAAAATCACAATTAGCCGTTCTATCCATATTCAAGATATTAGAGTAATACTAATCAATTCTCTCAATTAGTTCTGTCGATATTCAGTAACGCAAAGATAATTTTCACTTAAGTGGCAATAACCGAAATGTTAAGTTGCTTAACTACATCAAAAAACGGTCAAAATTTTTCCCAGAGTAGAGTTACGAACAATCCAAATAATTCGATTACTAATGGTGGGCCCCAAAATGGGTTATAACTGTCTTTTTTTTTCCCAGAGTAGAATATCCAATTTGTCCTTTATAACACGCAGGATATTCGGCTTCGGGAAAACCACTGAGACATTTTCCCTTCTACTTATTTCTTTCGTTTACAATTCTTATCTTCTTTACTTACATCATTCTCACTCGACATCGTACAAATTCCGCTTCTAATTTACCCAATTTCGTGAATTTAAATAATTCAATAGAATTTCTAAGAAATGTTTGAAAAGAATTCCACCACTTTCCCGTCACTTGAGCGCAAGCTGCACGGTCCTGCACTCGGCGAAATAACATCAAAGCTCAGCGAGAAGCGCAAATAGCGCGGGAAAGCAAGAAAATCCCGCGAGATAAGCGTTACTTTCATCTAGTCTTAACGCGTTGGTCGGTCGAGCAAAACCAGCCGACACCACACCAGGCTTTCCCGCCAGTCTTAATGACCGATGCAAATGTGCCGTCATTAGGCCTCGTTGGGCTCATTTTGCTACTATTTGTCTTTATAGCTCTCCACGGCATCGCCGTCGTTCCCTTTACATAAAGAGGCGAGTTCTTTTCGCCGCTGCCGGTCGATCGCGGCCGCGAAACAACACGGCACTCAGCGAGATCGTAAACGCTTCTACAAGACGGCGACCGTTAGCCTGATGAACGCGTTTAGACCCCCTTATCCTTTGCTCTCGGCTTGGTGTTATTATGCTGAAATAGAATTGACGAATGAGCCGCTCGAGGACTCGTACACTCGTAAACTTCAAGCCTCGTTGCGGGTTTACGATGCTAAGCACGCATAAATTTCATATTAATTCAAACGTTAACTTGCGCAATCTTACACCGAGTATAGACTGCTGGGAGGCTTAGTTTAAATACAGAATAGAATCGAAGACGACACGGATAATTTCTTCTATCGAACTTTATTTAAATACGGTTGAACCAATACTGGAAGACGACAAATTTTATATACGTATCTGTGGGGCGGGAGGCATTTCCTTTAGTTTGACATTTTTGTGCATACTTATTACAATTTGAATTTTATCGCATTACAATTCGAATTTTGTATTAAGATATCTTAGATTAATTTAAACAATATGATAAACATGTATTTTTTTAAACTTAAACGATTGTACTGTGCAGCTTCGATGCACTGCGCGATTATTTGCAATGTTTGACGATTTTCCAGGCGCGCCGGGAGTTATGTAGTTTGTGCGCGAATGAACTCGATTGACCTCAGAATCGGATTTTCACAACACGATAAATTCCGCTGAAATCAGTCGCTGTTTCAATTCGTCAGCAAACCGGAATCTTTATGTCGGTAGTCGACAAACTCTTGAACGATCGAAATATGCTGCCCCGCGGGAAATCGAGTTTGGTCTCGATCGACGGACACACTCGCGCGGTGGTCCGTGTTTTGTTGTCGGACGTTGCAGAAAAGAAATACAGGGATCGATGGCGCAATATTGGGCAACCACGTGCGGCGACCTGAATTAACATCGCTTAATTAATAATCGCGACGATTGCGATAATGTAGGCATAAAGATTCAGATTTTATTGAAATTTATTGTTATAAATTTCATTGGACTGAGGATATCTTTGATGAAGGAGAGAATTTTTTTCTCAAATTTATCCTGAAAATCATGTAATCGTGGAACAACGTGGCATTTCGAAGAATTTTATTTATTCGAGACTTTTGTGAAATGTTACCATACATTTAATTAGTAGAATGTATGGCAAAATTTCAAAAAGTTCTCTCATTAACAACTAGTAAGAATACTCTTAAAAGTCGCCAGAAGTAATTAATAAATTAATAACATCAGTGATTTTTATTGACCGTATCTGGCAATTAAATTCTTATTGCGAAAAATATTACCCCAGCCAGGATTCGAACCTGGGCTCGACCACTGGGGCTGGCTAAGACACCCGTCACGGATTGAGGGAGGTCCCAGATTCGAATCCTGGCTGGGGTAATATTTTTCGCAATAAGAATTTTAATTGCCAGATACGGTCAATAAAAATCACTGTTGTTATTAATTTATTAATTACTTCCGGCGACTTTTAAGAGTATTCTTAATAATTATTTTAAATGATGCCACATCTTCGGAGATGACAGGGGAATAATCAAAAGTTCGGTACCTTTTAATTAATAGAAATTAGAAAGGATAGACTGTATTTTCTTCAAATTCCTCTTCTTCCTCCACTTTATAGTCCTTTTCCTCCTCTCTTCCCTCCTCTTCCTCGTCTTCGTCCTCGTAAAGAGCTTTTTGTTCATCCAGAACCAATGATATCACGTCTTCTGCTCCTTCGGGAAAATATTCCGTTATCATTCCTTGAGCCTCCTCGTCGATTTCCGTCACGAAGAACGGCTCGTTGCCGGCGAAAGCCAGGAAGGCTTCTTCGTTGATCCTCCGAATTATCACTACGAACACCTCGACGCCCGTTTTGTACTTCACCTTGCGTAAATAATTTTCATTCTCCACAAATATCTTTTTGTCGTTAAGTTACGACAGAAAAAAATCATTTATCGAGTTCCCCATTTTTATACAAGTTGGATCATAGAAGGGACATTATGCACTCAATCTAATCAGCTTTTATCGTGCCAATTGCATTACGAGTGGAGAAAATCAGCGTACCTTTTCGAAATCCTCGGGCGAGGACGCGAGACGTCTCGCGTATGGCGGCCGATCGAATTCGAAGGCGCCGAAATATTCGATGGCATCGCGATGCAACTCGTACGCGTCTCGCGCGATGCTGAATTTCGACGCGTCGAACTTGAACGCGCACAACGGCGGAAGAACCGTCGGCTCCTCGTAAGGGTGAGACTTCTCCATGTAAGCCGGGAAGAGAGTCTTGAAGACGTGAATTTTACTTCTGGCCTACGAGATACCACGTATCGGCGTTTTGTAATAAATTGCCAATGAGAGTAATACTCTCTCGTAAACGCGAATTATTAGCAGTTGTACGAGTTGCATGCAAGAGAAATCACTCGCGAAAATATCCTAGAATTAATTTGACTTAATCCGATTACGCTCAATGAAGTTTAAATGGAATTTTCGAGCATTCCGCGGGTCTTCGTTGTCCAAGTACCTGGGGAGGCACCCAAGCGGCGGGATGCACGCGTCGCACGTCGCCCTCGATTTCCGGATCCGGCTCGTGCACGTGCACGTGCCTCTTCAAGTAAGGTGCGTCATAAATCGGTCTGATTGTAGGCACGTCAGTTGGCAAAAGGGGCGGCGGTCCTTTCGCGACGATGCTGACGAGATAATTCTCGACGTCGTCGATGGCACGGACCGGGTACTTGGTCGAGTCGCGATCCGGAGGGCTCTCGTGAGGGTAACGGACCGGCCAGTCCGGAGCGGGTGGTTTGCCTCTCAATCTCATCGCCATGCACCTCCCGTTGGTTAGCCCTGAAGAAGCGCGTATATTCGCATATTTCCTTCAGTCTCTTTCGTCCCTTTTTTCCCCTTTACTTTCGAAACGCTCTACCGCGACACATAGAAACGCGACTGTACGTAGAAAGTGAATATCATGAATAGTAAATTATAGCGTGACATACAATCTGTCAGTTATTATTACATCACGCAGATCTCACGGTTATTTCTGATCCTGGGACTTGTCTTCCCGGTGCCGCACCTTTTATCAATTCCTCGGTGATGTCGACGCCGCTCTCGACGAGCATCTTCACGATCGTGCCCTCGTTCAGCTGGATCCGCGCTTCCTCTTGCACGTCGAAGCACTGCCTGAAAAGATCCTGCACGAGCTCCGTATACGGCGGGCTCTGCATCTTGTCCCGCGGCCTTCCGCGCTCGTCTTTAAAGACCCACGGGTAAAGCACCAGTGCCGTTTGCTCGCACAACTCGACCATCATTTGCGCCATGAATCGCTCATATTTCTCCAGTCTCTCGGCCTCCTCCCTCGCTCGCTTCTCCTCCTCCATCGCTCGCCTTTTCACCGGGAGGATTTTCGTAAAATATACATGACTTTTCTCCGATTGCGCTTTATTAGCCTTGCAACACGAGGTCGCATGAAAGTAAGGACGGTTAAGAGAAAGCTTTCAAATGCGCGACAAAGTATTTTAGGCTATCGTATTCAAGCTAAAATTATTAAACTATCATCGCTGTGCTACAGTTATTGTCTCGTATCGCTGCACTCGATCTTCTTTTCCAATTATCAAAATATTACAAATTAAAAAGCGTAGATCGCTTCCAGCAGTAAAAAATCGATTCCCCTTCAATCACCTAGTGGCTTCCCGCTTCTGCCAGCGGATCTCCTCTTCGGGTGCCCGTTCGTACACATCCAAACGCCACTTGGGAGCCTCTAGCTGCTGCACTCTCTTTATCTCACTCGTCAGCAGTTTCTGCAGGCTTGGACAGTGCGCGCCGAACATCAGATTCACCATCTTGCCGTCCTGCAGGAATATCCAGGCGGGTTCGCTTCGGCCCCGGAATCTCGCCAAGTCGGCGATGTCGTCGTTTCGCGCGATCGCGTAGTCCACCACGTCGCCGCCTATCTCCATCTTGATCTTCCTCAGGGTGTTCACCATGGCCGCGCAGGGCCCGCTCCAGTCCGAATATACGTCCACAACGATCAGGCCTGGGCGATTCAGTAGCTGCTGCCATTCCTCGTCGGTGTTCACCTCGACTTGCAGGGCCCCGGGTCCGGTCTTCTTCATGACGTCTCGTCGCGATTACTGGAGAGACGACTTTTAACCTCACGAGAGGACAAATGCTCCAGCTAATCGTGTGAAGTGTCGCGCGAGAGATAAGTGCGGGGTGAAAAATGACGCGAGCGCGTTGACAACGATCTTCGCAAGGCGTAAGATTTTTCTGGACCGCTGAAATGGAGAACTGCCGCGCGTCCTTTTTCAGCGGTCGTGATAATTGCGGCAAATACTTTGCCGAGAGATTTGCTTCACTTTCTTTCGCAGCACATCTTGAGCCGAGCCCAAGATTTTGGATTATTTATTTATACAGCCTTATTAGTGAAGAGATTTCTGTTAGAAAAGTTTCTGTGCATTTTAAAAGATAATTATGTTTCATGTTACATGATTATATTGAATTTCAGCTGACGCGCATAGGCGAATATTTACAAAATCGTGGCAGAAACTAATATTTTTAATTTTAAGATTAATTTCTGACATACGTTATTATAAAGTGGCTATACAAAAATTTTTTAATTAAGTCTCGGATAGATATACGTCTTTCACAATAATTACTTAACAATTACGCTGACAGCTTGAGTCCTTAACACATGACACATACACCAAGGATTGCTATGCATCCGTGTGCGATCGGCATTTGTTCGTGAACAGACACGTTACATAATATCGATTAATTATGGGTGTACATGTACATGAAGCTTTGAGCTGCTGCATTATTCTAGCATTAATTGATCTAGCATCAGTGGATTCTTCCGGCAGGTGTTGCAAATGGTCGCAGCTAACAGAATATAGTCGAGTTAAACTTAAGCTTTAGTTTAAAAAAAATGGTAGCAAAACCTTGCGAAACAAATTGATTGATTAAATAACACGTCAAAATGACGATTGCGGCTCCTTTATGCGCTCTGTTCGCTCGCGGAGACGCAGTTACGGATGCAAATTGGTTGAAACGAAGCTCGCTCGCGAACGGACGAGATAACGAGCGTGGCCGGTTTGTTCGAGCGTGAAGAGGCCGACATGTGTCTCTCGCGCGAGCGTGAAGAGAGGAGAGAAGCAGGAAAGATCGAGAGCGTCGATAGTGTCAGCGTCGGCTCCGCGCTCTTGAGGCCGCGGTGGCGGCGACGTCGTTTAGGCTTACGTCCCTAATTCACGTCCAGCCGTGATAATTAGTCTCGGGCGAGATCGCGAGACGGCTCTTGACACGTCCAGTCCCCTCCAGCGAACCTCCGACATGACTCACGCGCGAGATACATCGGGAGCGATCCGATAGAGATCCCGTCGTACTTCGCGAAAGAGCCCCCTGTACAATAATCATAGACGTAGTAAGAATAGACCACGCGTTCCCTACCTCACTCGTATGAAAACATGTACAAACTTTAGACCGAGACTGCTGATGTGGGGCCGTACCTTATCTTTCTCTTATAGTAGAAGTAGTGGAGGTAACAGAAGAGTAAGGGAATGATAGAAGTTAGAGGATAGGCACAGTAGCCATATTGAATTTTTGCTCCACTCCAGATATTGATAGACAGAGAATAAGGTCCTAAGTATATTGTCTCTTTCTAAAGTGTGTACACTTCTGCAGCCACAATGCGTAGTCTATCGGTATATATTACTATGTCTATGATAATAATTGAGTCGAATTCGTTTGAATAAAAAAAAATCAGCTAGTTTGCAGAGAGAGAGAGAGAGCACGCTTTTTGCGCGAGCGATCCACGAGCGCCTTTATGATTTCATCGGTCCCGTCGTCGGAAGGACGATGATTCACAAAGAAAACGATCGGAACGACGTTGTTACTCATTGTCAGTCCGTTTCCAGAAATGCTCCCGCAATTTCACGGGACCCAACGAGCGCCGTCCATTGTGACATCGTCCTCCCCGCGGCCGGAAGAGCGGCGAGATCCAAATGAAAAATTACGACCGTAATTTGCGAATGCCTGCAGCGAGGATAATGAGCGTGATAAAAGTAGCCGCAACCGATGTGACCGCGAGAATGCAACGATCTCTAATTACTTGTCCTTCCGACGAGAAATTTTTCGCGATTGTCGCCAGCTCGACCACTGGGGCTGGCTAAGACGCCGGTCACGGATTGAGGGAGGTCCCAGGCTCGAATCCTGGCTGGGGTAATATTTTTCGCAATAAGAATTTTAACTGCCAGATACGGTCAATAAAAATCACTGATGTTATTAATTTATAAAATAATTATGTTTATATGAATGGATCCATTTATTATAGTTGAAGTAATACCCTTTTAGGGATTACATTCACGTATAAAAGGGAATGAGGACACTTATAAATGACAACCATTTCTATAAATGATTTGTGACAGAATGAAATAAAAAAATTGGAAGAAATAAGATTACAGAAAATGATGAAAACTCTTACCATATGGAGTGACTCGTGTTTCACAGCTTTACATTCTCTACGTGTTTTGGCAGCAATGCTCGACTACTCGCTGTACTTGGCACAGAGGGTTTGCGTAAATTTAGCGAGATACCAAGCCAGCTTGAGAAAGTTATAAATGCAGCTAATTTGTTGCCAATTTTAATGCCGATTAAAGTGCGCCGAATACAATTTGCAAGAAAGATATGTGCGGGGGGGGGGGGGACCAAAGAAAATGCGACTCTTGTCGAAACTTTTGTCTCCAGAGTTATATTGTAATTCACTGAAATCCTACATTCTTTTTATAATGTTATAATTCGAGCCTTATGATACTTTAACATTATTAGCTAACGTGTAAATTTAGTCAAGTAGAATGGAATTTCATTTCTAATTTACTATTTCTTTCTTTAATTTAAAATCTAATTAAAAATTCAATATCTAATTAAATTAAATTTATGTCTCAATATAAATAAGTTTATTATTATATAATTTTTAACTTAATTGAATTCTGACGAATACTTTATTCTGCATACACATATTAATTGAGAATGCATTCGTGTCATAATAATTTTAGATAATTACTCATCTGTCCAGATTAAAACGTAGAAATTCGCATCTCGTTTGCATATTGTTTATATCTCACTGGTTCTCAGTCATAACGTTATAAATAATTTTATCTCCTGGCAAGAAATAGAATGATAGGTCAAGAGTTGCATTCGCCACTTTTTCGCTAGTCCTTGTTCGATAGAAAAAAGAATCTCGTATATCACCATCATTAATTGTGATTAGACCGCTCGTAAATGTCGAGCATCATGCCTTGCGCAACGTTCGTGCGCAATACTGCAAATTTAATTCCATCAATAATAAGAAAATCTCGCTCTTTTTTCGCGGTGGGATAATTCTCTTTGCAGTTCACCGCGCCGGGCCCCTGGAAAAAAAATCGCTTTATATCACCCTCCTCGTGATCTCAATTTCCGCGATTAATTCAGCCAATGAGCACTACGAGCGCACCTACTTTCCACAGTGAACGTTATTAGATTTTCCGTGGCTTTTACGGCCTTCGCTGTATGTTCTTATACGCGCCTTCTTTCCAAGAATACAGAACGATAAACTCCTGACCGGATTTCATTTGTAATAAAATTGCTATATGAAATGATAGGGTAGAGTTGCGTTCAGATTGCGTGATTGATTCGTTTCGCATATTCATGATTATCATTTCTGTGCCTCGACACTCGCTCTAAAATCTATGTCTAGCACAATACGATTTTTTTTCTACATTATTATTTTACTGCGTACATCTTAGCAGCCTGTATTATTATATTTTTTATATTATTTTCTATGAAAAATGTTCTAACCAATGAAGATTCTCTATTGATTTTCTACTCTTATGGTATAATTCACCGCAATTAATACGAAAGTTTTGGTGCAGTGCCCAGGCATCCTTTTGAATACCAGACTTCTCGCGTTTTTAGCGCAGGAGAAAAATTCCTAAGAAATTTAATTAAATATCAAATTGAAATTTAATCAAATCTCCGATCTCTAATCGCGAAGTAACTAATTAAATCGTTAAATTGAATTTCTCATACGTCATCCAATTACTGAAATGATTTTATAGAATAGTTATTTATATTTTATTTCATTTATATCATTTATATTGCGGTACATCTTTTCTTGCTTTTTATTTATCATACTTCGAACACGCTTGCTATACATGCTACACAGGTAACGCAAATATTATGAGAAATGAGAAGCGGAAGCGTGGTGGATTAACGCGACGGCATAAATCCTGCCGCGGCAATGTCAAGCTCGACAAGTTGGCCGAGAAAGGACGAAACACAGAGTGCTCTTTCCCTTTTTTTTCATTTAATTCATCATCGTGGGACCGTCACGGTACTGCCGCGGACAGTCAATTGCTTAAACGCCAGTGATTATTGCACAAGCATTACATAAGCAAACAGATGGATCGAGCAGGTGAGGGCGAGGAACGAAGCCGGGGAGGAAGCAGCCGAGAAGACAGGAAAAAAGACGCAAATTACTGCCACCGGGAGCAATTCACATCCATCACGCGTGTTACGTGAGTCCTCCGCGTCTGCTTCTCTTTCTCTCTCTTTCTCTCTTTGTTCCTTTTCGTCTGTTTCTTACCTTCTTTCTCTGTCG
Organism: Vollenhovia emeryi; assembly: GCF_000949405.1. Lineage (NCBI taxonomy): Eukaryota > Metazoa > Arthropoda > Insecta > Hymenoptera > Formicidae > Vollenhovia > Vollenhovia emeryi. The sequence continues at coordinate 3,800,197 of NW_011967246.1, forward strand.
CATTGTTCTTTGACTCTCGTTTAAATAACTAATCTTTCATTCGAAATATTTATTTTTATTTTCTTATTTGTAGAAATTGTTACGCGAGTCCTCTGCGTCTGCTTCTCTTTCTCTCTCTTTCTTTGTTACTTTTCGTCTGTTTCTTACCTTCTTTCTCTGTCGCATTGTTCTTCGACTTTTGTGTTTGAATAACTAATCTTTCATTCGAAATATTCATTTTTATTTTCTTACTTGTAGAAATTGTTACGCGAGTCCTCTGCGTCTGCTTCTCTTTCTCTCTCTCTTTCTTTGTTTCTTTTCGTCTGTTTCTTACCTTCTTTCTCTGTCGCATTTCTCTGTCGAAATATTCATTTTTATTTTCTCATTTGTGGAAGAAATTAATTATTTATAATAATTCAGTGCAAAAGTTTTCTGTAAATAATAATTTTATACGGCTTTAATCTCATTTTTTTTAGAAGTAACAAATAATTTTTAATTTGTAATTTATACAATTACACATCTTTTACGTATTGAAACTACGTATGTAGACCAAAGTTATTGGAAAAAAATTAGATATTTCACGCACAAGTTATTGTGAAACGACGAATTACGTGAAAAAAAGAAATATAAAAGAATAATTATTTTAATTGATATTATGCCGTAACGGTGCATTGTAATAGCGAAAACGATTGCGTTGTCGTGATACCGTACGAAATGTCACGAAACAAACCTAAGTTGATAGCTCGAAAGGTCGAAAAGAGGGTCGCGAGCGCTCGAAAAGTACGGCCTTGGCCCATTTGAAAGGACTGTTCTCCCAATCGGAGACACTTCTTCTCTCGGTGACGAAATTATCGTCGCAATTGTTCACCCGTCATCGCGTAAATAATTCATAGGATAATCGTGATTGATCTGACGACTCCGGCTGCGCGTCGAGCTCGAAATTCGAACAATAATCGACGTGAGGTGAAAGTACGCGGATGATGGGGCTTCGTGACACCAGGCGCAATCGTCGTGGAAAGAAGCGCGGTGATCGTCGCAAGTGATTTGACATTCCGGATCCTTTGCTGCTTTTACGTTGCGGATGTTGGGGAGATTTCAATTAGGGTCGCGGTTTCTAAAAGTAGCTTTTGCCCATCGGAAACCACGCGTCGCCGACGACTGGAAAATTATGGGAAGAAATCGGATTGCCGCGTCGGTTCGATTTTTTCGAAATCCACATGAATTGCGTGTAAAAGTACACTTTTCTCGCTTCCACCGTCCGGTGAGACATTCACCACGAGACATTCTGTATTCTCGAATGCGTAGGAGCGAGAATAAACGCACGCTCGACTCGCCGTCGTCGCGCTTCCTTTCCCGCTTTTCGTTTTGCTGCTTATCGTTTTCTTTCCGGAGAGCTCGTCGCAAGTAGAAGCCGTCGTCGTTCGGAATTAATGGCGTCGAGACGTTCGAACCTGATTCATCGACGCCTACCAACCGTCTACGCTGTCGATTTTCCTGCCGACAGGTCTCGCCGCAACGAAGATTTTTCTCAATTCGGTTTTTCAGTTAACATGACGCGAGACGAAGTTCTTTTCGTACGAAAATTTTAATACATTTTTTTCAAGACAGCGCCTTTTTACCCGCGTAACTTTTCTCTTCATTCTTAAAACGACGAATGGATCAGGTAAATATTAATTGCTATTAAAAGCAAGTGCAGTTAAAATTATAAGTAACCCCGAGTCGAAATTTTGGCCCTATGTTGAACCTTTAATTCTATTATACAGTAGGACCTAAGACAGTAAAAGAAATTTACTTCTACTTTAAAACCGAGTGTCAGGAATTTGTACTTTTGCCGATTAAGCATTAAAGTAGGTCATTTTAAGTAGGAGCTAAAGTACGTTTTTAGAATTAAAGATTCCAGGCAGGAGTAAAATAATACGAGGCGTGTTTTTAAAGTAAGTACCGTTTTAATTTTTTTCCGCCGCAGCGCTGCAGTTGTGATTTTGAGCATGCGCGATCACTTCCTCCATTCATTAGGAAGCCAGACGAGAGGTACGAGCGATCACCATTTTGTGTTTTCCCACTGTTAGAGCGTTTCGAAATGTTCAAGACAATCGAACGATCCGCCGACTGTGAAGTTAGATCAGTGATTAGGTTTTTGAATGCGAGAAATGTTACGCCAGCAAACATTTATCGCCAATTGTGCGAGGTTTACGGAGAAACAATAATGACTGATGGAATGGTGAGGAAGTGGGTTAGACAGTTTAACGAAGATCGAGAAAACGTGCATGACGAGTCGCGAAGCGGCCGACCGTCTGTGATCACGGATGATTTGGTGCAAGCAGTGGAAGGAAAAATTCGCGAGGACAGACGTTTCACAATATCGTTGTTGTCTTCGTAAACTTCACGCAATTGGCGATGAATGTTTGCTAGCGTAACATTTCTCGCATTCAAAAACCTAATCACTGATCTGACTTCACAGTCGGCGGGTCGTTCGATTGTCTTGAACATTTCGAAACGCTCTAACAATAGGAAAACACAAAATGGTGATCGCTCGTACCTGCGTCTGGCTTCCTAATGAATGGAGGAAGTGATCGCGCATGCTCAAAATCGCAACTGCAGCGCTGCGGCGGAAAAAAATTAAAACGGTACTTACTTTAAAAACACGCCTCGTACAATGTCATCAAAGTAGGTTATCGCTGGTTCTATGTATGTGTATAGATCAGCTGAGAAGGTAAATTATCCTTCAAAGTGTCAAAATAGTACCAAAATTTCGACTTGGGACATGTATAATGTTACAAGAATTGTTTCAATTAATGTACAGTACTGGACAGAATGATTGCGACATTTTTTCAGATTGCGTTCCGAAATCTTCTCCGAGGAGTAGTAGTTTGCTCGTTGGCCGAGACCATTTTGAGCGTTTCCGATTTATTTCTCAAGTAAAATTTTCCTCGGAGAAAATGCTTTGGAACGCAAACCCGAATCTAAGGCCGGTATTCATAGTCGATTCTTATTTCGAAATCATCTTAGTGTTGTCTTAAGACGCCAATGCGGCTCTGTGAGTGGTTGAGAAAACACATATAAGAGTATACTTAAGATAATCTTAAATATAAGAACGGACTGTATGAATACCGACCTAAATGCGCGTTTCTATAAACTCACTAAAAAAACTAACGCGACCATTCTATCCATCACTGTAAAAAAGGCTTTTTCACTTGTCCATCGCGACATAGAGAGATATGAGACATGTACATTTGTCGCGTGTATTTATTGTCTCTCCGGATTGCGCCATCAGTGACACCGTGTGTCGCTGACCACGGCGGAATTCGCTTCCGCTCCAATTTCGCGGCGCTTTGCCGGAATTTTGTCTTGGCGAAAAAAATACATCGGCAGACACGCTGTTTCTCGCGCGTGCGTTGTTCCTTGACCCCCTTACTCGGATCTCCGTTGCCGTTCGTGGACGCCGTCAGCCTTGCCGTCAGCTGTTTCCCCAGGGCTTCCCGAGAGATTCTTCTTTCGCGTCATCGCGTGAAGAAGAGGAGAAGCGTTCGATGAAACCTCGTTGACGCTCGCCTTTAAAGTGTCGCAAAAAAGTTGCGCGTACACATTGCGTCGTCCCGACACACGTGCGGTTCGAGGAAAGTGTGACCCAGAGGAAATTCGCTTCTCGGACGAATCACGCGTCGTGCTAAAGGCAGGAAGTTGACGAATTAACGTTTAGATTGGACGCGGAGACGAGAGAAGATCCGTTCAATGTCACCACTGAGGCGAACGTCGTGAACAAAATTGTGCGGCAAGAAAGGAATTCAGCTTGAACCTGAAGACACTACGGAATCCAAGTGACGCAAACAGACGGGCAGAAATGCCTATTCTATGATTATAGAATACATTATAGAAATGCCCAGGCACTCCTGCCTGCGTACGTGAGCGCGAACTCGGTCACGCGTTGAAATCGCCAGAGGTGCTACCGAAGATTCATCCCTGACTTCAGCAACAGGCAAGCACAGCGCTATCAGCAACACCGTTAAGGCCCGCGTCCAGGATTATGGGATAGCTGCGAGTCGATTGGCTACACATCTCTCGAAACTAGAACTTGGACCAAGTCCTAGCATCGTGGACACCTTAACAGCTGCATTTGCAAAGTTACGGTGGCGCCGATGGTAATCGCCGTTGCAGTACCTGTCTACCGTCGCAAATTATTTCATCACGTTCATCACGTTCAGCGTGTTCAGCAACGACCGTTCCCCACACGCATACACACGTGCGCTTGCTCGCTTGCGAAGGAACAGGCATTCGTCACCCATACCCGTAATGTTCCCCACCTTCCGCTCCGCTGACATTGGTCGTTCTCTGGCAGTTATATCGGATCGACATACATCGCGTCGCGCGAGTGGCGAATCGATCTCCTCGTCAACGTTTGCGCCCGGTGCAAACCGGCCTCTGGTGCCACCCTACCACGAACCTCTTCCTGTCCAGCCTCCAATGGTCGGCGCTCTATCCCTCCTCGGGGTGTCCCTCGATACCATCCCTCCCGGGTTCGAAGGTCACGGTGATGCCGTCCGACGTCCAGCGGCGCGGCGCGAACCTGAAGAGGCCTCGTTCGGTCTCGAGCCAGGGGTAGGGAGGCTATATATAGCACCGCCGGCGAGAGTTTCCTCAGTATTCTCGCGCGCGCCCGACCTGGAGGTACCCACGACGGCCTTGCGCTACTCCGTTCCCTCGCTCCAGGCTTTCCCTCGAGCGCCTCGCGGGAAAGAAGCTCTCTCAGCGCGGCCAACGCGAAGACGAGTACGAGGATTCCGAAACGCGGAGCCGCCGGCTCTCACCGATTCTTCGGGTGAAGAGGTCCTCTCGCGGAAGAGAGCTCTCTTCAATGTGCTCCATTCGATGTTGCGCTGGAAATGAAAACGGCAGTTTGACAGGCGTTGCCTAAGCAAACTTGCGGCGGGATCTCCGAGCAGTGAGAGAACGATTCAAGAGGAGATCCATTCGGGCGCGGTGAACCTGGACGTGAATATAAATTCTCCAGAACGAAGAGCGATCGACCCCTCGAGCTTCTATTGTCGTCGAGTTTGAGAAGCTGGACGTGTCCCGATCGTCCCCGGGAATCTTCGCGATCCTCGAGAGGGAAGTTTTAGCGGAGTCGAGAGGATCTTGCGCCATCGATAACGAGAATCGTTCGCGACGCGACAGCCCGGGCTACCACCTTCAGGCTCTCTCGCCGGTGCCGAAAATTATCTGCCGATGATTTCCCGAGTGGTACGTAACTGGACGGAAATTCTGAGATGGTCACAGCACTTCGAGACGGAGCGTGCGGATAAGGACATTTGATAGAGACGAGCGCGAACGTGTTGTCCTCTACGCCAAGTGGTCACGTCGGTGCTACCACGAGGGAGGACGAGCGAGCGGATAAAAGAAGACTTCGGACCTGGCAGCCGACGTGTCGCGAGAGGGAAATCCATCTGGCAGCTAGCATGACAATGGTCGTCAACAAGATCAACATGTCATCGTATTCCGTGCCGCGGCGCACCTTCTTCTCGGGTCTTCACACGAAGGTAAAGCTTGTCACATGTCGAAGAATCTGTGTCAACTCGTATATGTCGCATTTTACCTTATAAGATGGCGAAACTCTTCGTAAGATTTTGCTCTCTTGAAAATACACCGAGGGAAGTTTCTCTTATTTACCCGGGAAATCATGTAATCGTGGGATTTTGAAGAACTTTACGAGAGAACTTTTTGAAATTTTACCATACATTTTACTAATTAAATGTATGGTGACATTTCAAAACAGTCTCAAATAAATAAAATTCTTTGCCACGTTGTCCCACGATTACATGACTTTCAGGATATATTTTAGGAAAAAATCCTGGGAGTTTTTTCACTCAATTTGCGCGCGCGCGTGTGCGAATTGAGTCCACAAGTTTAAAATAATTATATATTTTTCGAATTTTAAGAATTGAAAATTTAGTCCTCGATAATTATTTGTTTAAATCGAGTTTTACCTGCGCGTAAATTGCGCCTATAAAATATTCGATTTTTAGTGACTTGTTTTCTCCATATCTTCCAAAGTTATCCAAACAGAAGCCAACGCTGTATTCTTGAAAAAGACTCCATCACAATCGCAGGATTAAAATTAATTGATCTTATCCACGCTATTCGTATTTGTTTTGTATAAACGCAACAGTCTAGAATCGTCTTAGAAGCATTTAATAATCTTACGTTCAACAATATTACGGTAATAATAATTGTCACTTTAAGGGGATGCTGGAGTGATTCCGCACTTTTGGCATCTTTTGCTCCTAGAACTGTCAATTCCTGAAAACATTTGTGTAATATACAAATTATGTGGCTTTTGTGGGTTTTTGTTAGGCCTCTAAACTTAATTTCAATAATACCATGCTGTTCTCCGATTCGAATATTGCACAAATGTTTTCATGAATTGACAATTCTAGATGCAAAAGGTGCAGAATCACTCCTGCACCCCCTTTTTGAAACAATATTATTTTCTATTCAATATTGTTTCTTTTCCGTTCAAGAAAATTATTCTTAAATAATAAGCATATATGTTTCTTGATTGAATTACATAAAATTGCTTCATTCAAGTAAGTTTTCCTTGCTCTAACGCGACATCATTTCAGGATTTTCACGTTGAAACTAAACATATTTTCAAAAGAATAGTCTTCTTCTTTCTGTGCATAAAACATGACTGGATTCGTATTTGGGATTAGATCAAAATTTGTCCCTGAACATGACCGTCTTTTTCACAGCGCGACGGACGTTTCTTTCGCGGGGCATAAAGCGTGAGAAATTAACGGGTGCGTTGCCACGGTATATTTCTCATGGCGACTTTTCTGGCGCGTCGCCACGCTTATGTCCGACTTTTCAGGCGGGCTGCAATCTTTTTCGGCTGGTGGCGAATCTCGCGAACAGCTGGCAATGACTTATGTAATGACAACTAACTGAATCCCTCCGCTGGTTTATTAAATTCTCGCGTGTGCAGCTGCGGAACGATTACTTTTTTCAGCCAACGCGAACGTCATTTGAAATTACACGCGTGCCGCTTTATTTATCGCGAAACGGACACGCCAATTATGTTACAAAACAACTTCTTAGTTCCTGGTGTATATTGCTAATTGCAAAACCGATCGAACTTCTTTGCGATTCGAGACTAAACCTTCTAGATTTATATACAGTTTGTTAAACAACTAAATTTTTAACTCGGTCCTTTAAGATGTAAATCAATTACAAGAGTAAACGCCATTTAGGACTTGATACAGCTGGAGGTAGCCATTTAAATTACTATATAAATCCATATACCGTTTTTTCCCCATCCTGCGCACCGTTACAAACGGACATAACACAGGTTAATCTGTTGAATGATATCTGTTAAATTTAACACAAATTTTTCAACTGTGTAGCATTTTATTACGATAACCCCCCTCGCCTGTACTGAATACGGTATTTGGATTCACATAGTAATTTAAGTGGCTACCTCCAGCTGTGCCAGGTCCTAAATGGCGTTTACACTTGTAATTAATAGTTTGTTAAGCTTTTCACAGGATATGTTAATTATTCAACCTGATTTCTTGTATTTTCAAAGTTTCTATTTCGCTGTTTGCTTAGCACGACTTATCAAAGATGCCTTTTTATTTCTTATTAAATTCATATCGAATTAATTACGTTATGAAGATCGGAAATTTGTGGTTATAAGATACTTTCTTATACAGTTTCCTCGTAAGACTCGCTGCTGTATATAATTCTGTATATAATTCTCTCTCTCTCTCTCTCCCCCCCCTCTCTACAGCGTTGTATTTAGGTCTCGTTATATTTAGAATAGTTTCCTCGTAGCAGAAAAGCATTTGTCTCGTTTGGTTCGGTGTCGCCTATGCGTTTTTCACGCCTCGTTATTTTTCATTCAGTTTTACCGCGATGCGTCGAGCTGGACGCGTCGTTTATGACTGCACGTACAATTAATCGTTTTTGTCAAAGTAGAGAAACATTGAGAAAACTCACACGTGTTATCTAAAATATACGGTATGAAGTAATTGACAGCTTAGAGGCTCTTTTTCACGATTTTGGATATAATTTGATTCTTGGAATATTCTGTGCAGCAGTTTTTAGCTGCGCAAAAGATCCATCTCTTTCACGATCCCCGACGAACCGTTTCTTAAAAGTTTATTGAAAACTTGAAGCGTCCGCGATTATCCGTGGACACGTCTAGGAATTTTTCCGACAAGCAATTAGAAGGCGTCACTGGACACGTGGGGTTGCGTTGTTGAATTGAATAATAGGGTGGCTCGTGGCACGAGCGACGATCGTTCTCATTAAGCGGATGCCCCATGGCCGTCGGGACGACATTAATATCAATATATCGCACGAAAGTGAGAGAGAGAGTGAGAGAGAGAGGACGGCTCTTTCACGTGTACGAAGCGGACGAGACCTCGCGTTAGAGAAGCTGCCGCGCTCGTGTCCGAAATTAGCCCGAAGGAAGTAGAACATTTTTGTAGGCCGCTTCCTTCTGAGGCTCATATAAATTATCCTTTTCTTCCTGTCGTATTAGAATTGTACGGTCGTTCGTAATTGAGGCAATTTGCACGATACTCTGCGTAGCCGCGTTTTCTCTCTCTCTCTCTCTTTCTCTCTCAATCATAATTATTTTACTTAAAATCAAATTTTTATATATGCGATTAAATGTCCCGCTCATGCAATCAGCGTTGCTCTTTTTGATCAGATTTAGTCCGATTCGTGCTCCGATTCCATTCGATCGTTTTAACGTTAATCGGTGAACCGGCCGGGTCCGATTTTCTTTCTTGTCAAGCCCGGAGAAAGAACGCCTCGTTCTCGCACGCGCGAGGACGCGAAGCAACATCGTAAAAGCGATTCCGTCATAAGAGAGGCATAAAAGATTCATTTTGCCGGAGAGGTGACCCCGCCGACCCGGCATCCGCTCTCCGTGGGCGGCACTCTCGGATCTTTTTCCTCTCACCCTCTCCCTTTCAGTCCTCTGGTCCTCTCCGTTCCCGGTCTTCGTCCACGTTAACTGGAGTCGTCCGCGTGAATTTTAACATTAAGAATCTCTATATGCACGTGGGATTTGACATTTCGTTATCGCAGCATTGGCATTTAATCCTCCTCTGGGATATGAAATTAATAACTTCATTAAGAAATTAAATTAACCAATTGACCTTTACCACATCTGCCGGCAAATTATTTATGCCGAAATGAAATTTATCGTAGCGCAGAATATGTTTAATCTATTGTTCCGTATAAATTAAGAATTTACACGCTATGTTTTTTTTCCACCACCTTGAAAACGATGATGTCGAATGATTAGACAACCAACATTTTACGGTGTCTCTGAATTCCACTTGCAGCCCTGTCTTCGAGGCGCCTTTCCTTCGTTCTTTATCCTCGAAATAAATACGTACAAAAAAAGGTTGAGGGAAGGAGTGGTCTTGTTAAGACAATGAAGCGGTTGGTCATTAAGCGTAACTCGCATTAAATTGCCGAGAGTTGGGAGATAGAATGCTGTTTTCGACGCCTTCGGAGAAATTTACATCTGTCTGTTAATTTCATCCCCGCCGGGATCTTTGTCTCGATGATAATTCAGGACCCGCTCGTTTGGCTTATCATTTTCTCCCCGTTTGTTCGCGCGTTTATGTAATATAATTAATGAGATAATTACCGAGAGGTACTAATAGAGATAACATGCGAAACGAGATTCTACATGGCTACTGCCCATTGCTACCAACGCAGATTAACTTTCATCCCAGTCTCACTTACTTTTTATCTTTTTCCAAACTAGAAAACGATAAAGGGTAGGTTACACCGAGATAAAAATTAATCTGCTTTGGTAGAAATGGACATAAGTGGAATAGAAGCTCTCGCTGCTAGGTGGCTTTGTTAGAACGACGGAGGTCCTTACAAGCACGGTCACCTCTGTTTTTTTTATTTATCTCTCGATTAATACGCGAATGACGCCGACGAAATCTAACGGGTCGCTTCTTACAGAATCGATGTGGGGTCTTCTTCACAAAGGCTACCGCGTGTCGGACTGGAGACCGGATGTGTTTAATTTGCGACCATGATACGACGAGACGTCTAGGGAGCTTAGGCTTAACAATACGTATCATTCACATTTGAGGATTAGTGTTATTGCAGTGTAGCGGATTCTGGGCTCGCTGAAACGTTCCGGAGATAAATAAGAGATGCGGTAACGCTATGATTTAATGCCCACAATTAGTACCAGATAGGAGTATTTACGCGAGACACGTAAAGGCCAAATCAGACTAGCAACTGTCGACTCGGATTGGATTGGGATTGGCGATTGGCGATTGTCTTCTATCCAATGAGAGCAAAGCAGCCAGCGATTTAATCGATTCTCATTCGCTAGAAGACTCTCTTGGCGAATCGCCAATCCCAATCCAATCCGCGTCGATAATCGGCCTTAAGCCCGTATCAGACTACGGATTGGGATTGGGATTAGATTGAAATTTGACCAATTAGAGTAAAGGTTACTAAACTCGAGATTAGTAAACTTTACTGCGATTGGTCAAATTTCAGTCTAATCCCAATCTCAATCCGTAGTCTGATACGGGCTTTAAGGCCGAATCAGACTAGCAACTGTCGACGCGGATTGGACTGGGATTGGCGATTGGCGATTGTCCTCTAGCCAATGAGAACAAAGCAGCCGGAGATTTAATCGACTCTCGTTCGCTGGAAGACTCTCTTGGCCAATCCCAATCCAATCCGCGTCGATAATCGGACTTAAGAGCGCTCGAGGATTCTAACATGCAATCTTGGTCCTCGTTAAACGTATTTACATAAATATGGTGTTTGAGTGACACTCAATCATTGGCACTTGATTCGATCTTCGTAAGCATGATGGAGAGCGCTATTTCGAGCAATGGTATCTCGCTGTAAAGGCAATTAATATTCATGTCGGACAAGTGTAATAACTCTTCACGGCGATAAAATCTAAAATTATTACGGAATTAAATTAATAGCAGCAGATACATCGCGGCGAGGCAAAGAGTCGCTTCTTTCAAAGGTCACGTGCATAGATCTGGTTTTAAAATCGGCATAAAAAACCAGATCGCGTCTCTTGGAATCGGTGTCTTTTTTTAACGGTTTTTTTCCCAACGGTTTTTTAATTATTAATTTCGACGTAAGCGGGTCTGTCTCGTTTGCATGTCGCGCAGTTACACGATCGTTCACGCACATCGGGTACACAGGTATCGTCGTGTCGGGATGTAAACTTGACTGGCCGGTCGCCGCGGCGTCGAATATCGCCGTCACAACGTAGCCTAGCCGTCGAATCGTATTTCTGTTGTCGCAGAAATGTCACGCAAATCGTATGCAACGCGACACGCGCGCGTCTCACCGGCTATGGGGAGAAAATGTCATTCCTGAGTCATCGGTTTCAGATCGAAGGAAAAGAGACGTTAACTTTGTGCGTGGCACACTGTGCTGTTTATCCGGGCTGTTTCCGTAAATATTGCACACATAAAATACACGCGTGCACGATACGACAATTAAAAGCAGAATTTTGTTTTCCGTTCATTATTTCGTAACACGCGAGAGTCGCCTTTAATCTTCAATCGTCGTTTCTTACCGACGTTTTTACTCGGGGAACTTTATACAAACGCACCTTTAATTGTATGCGACAAATGTAATATTTTACTTTTAAATAAGACTCGACTTAAACCTTTGCTCACGTTGATTTTCCGCGAAACTACATAAAAAAATGTTTCGCTTAATGATGCACGAGAATCGAAGCGATTCTTAATGAATTTGATTTGAGCAGGTATGCGTTTGTGCGGCTTTTTTTTCCCCGGCGTGATTATGAAATCCTTTTTATGGGAATGAGAAGGTCGTATTAAAGCATCCCGTTAGTCCGTTTCGCGTTGCAGCTGGCGCCTGGTTCATTTGACTTTACGAGAATTGCACGTGCGATAACGGAATGCGGCCGACGTCGCGGTGCTTCAAAGTAGAAGTTCCGAAGGAATTCAGACGTCGTCTTCACCGCCGTCATCGTCATCGGCGTCGTTTTTGCGTATTTATTTCGGGACGCATAATATTGACGCGCTCGAAAACCGCTGTACGATTTTAGAACGCGGCGCTCCAAGGATGTTCTCCGTTGCGTTTCATATATATTTTTTTTTCTGCAATTGAAACACTCCCGTATTGCCAGAATGTTTTGAGACGAGGAACGATTCGTGTAATTCATTTTTGGCAATCGAGATAAAACGATTCATAATTATGCGTTTGAGGTTTAGAGAGAATAACACTCGAAAAGTTCGATCGAATGATTTATAAACTAATATAATAAAAAATATATATTCGCTGAATAAATATATAACTTACGCACGTGAGTTTGAAATATAATATTTTTGTTTTATGAGGTTTTTTTCAGTTTAGATTTTGTAGCGTCTACAAACTTACTGCGTCTTTAATTATTGTAATTGCGCAGTTGGCAGACGCAAAAAAATTCACGGACGTTATTTCGAGAGAACTTTTTGCGTCGTTTATTATATCTGCAACGATCGCCGCTGTTATAAACGTAGAACGACAGTAAAAGATGTAAAGCGATGAAAAAAAAAGATAATTGACTCGTGTCCTTGCGGACGGAGGAATCTCTCGGCGGTGCGCTATCTCGCACTTTGTAAGGACTAACGATCCTACAGGCGTAAGGATTAGCATTCTAATGTACTCACGTGACCCGTTTCGCAGGAAAACTTTTTTCCCCCGCGACAATGTGTATCGGCCTTCCAGGCGCAATCGGTTTCTCGATACTTAATGATTCGTTTAATTACGCGCTGACATTTAGATAAAAATAGAAAAGACAAAAGTCATCGCCTTAAGAAATCAAATTGGACTTTACGATCGTGATTACAAAGGCAATAATTTACAACGTTGTTATTTATGTCCTTCTTTTAATATTGTACAATAAGCGCCAACGGGCAGGAAAAATGACATGGAAATCCGCGCTTCGAGAAAAGCCACACTGAAAAAAATTTCTGGTTGAATATGGACGAATCAGATAATTCCTTTAGGGTTTACCAGAATTCCTTTAGGATTTACCAGAATTCCTGTAATCCTACAGAAATGGTAAATCCTAAAGGAATTCTGGTAAATCCTAAAGGAATTATCTGATTCGTCCATATTCAACCAGAAATTTTTTTCAGTGCACGTTCGCTTTTTTAACGTACCCTCGGAAACTTTGATCTACCGATTATCAGATAAACGTCTCTTTATTCCCCGAAACAACTGTGATTGTGGAACTTTCCTACTTTAAGAGGGAAAATAATTTTTTAACTTTTAGAGAAATACCTAGTTTTTTCCTATTTCAAAAGATATATATTCTTAATTCTCTGATTTTCTTCTCCGTTTTGTTCACGGAGGAAGATGAACATCTTTCCTTATAATGTATAAACGAAAATTAGGCGCACTCCGCGAATGATGCGAATCATGTTTCCAGCATGTGTCTCGTTACATGTGAGTGCGGTAGCGAATCCCTGATGTAAGCGGGCGCACGATCACCATCGCGATCGCGCGGTCGTTTACATTGCGTCGAGAGTTTACAGGATCTCGTTTTCTCGCTCGTTTTCCTCCCCCCGGTTCTCTTCCTGCGCCTCGTGCGCACTTTTATCGGCGCACCTCGCAGACTCGCAGGTTGATCATCCGCCTCGAGTGGCGCCGTTCCTGATTAGCGATGCCCACGCGTTTTCCTCGTCCTCGCCTTCCCTTCTCGGCGTCCCGTTCTTTTTCCCCCCTTCCGTTTCTTCCTCCATCTGATAAACACATACGAGACGTTTGGTAAATAATGATACAATTATTCCGTCGCAATTAAAGAAACAAGCACCGAATAACAACGAAGTGTAATTATAAATGTAATCAGTAATCACTTCTTTCGTCTTGCTGTTCTTTATCGAGTTCGGATTCAGAAGAATTGCGGCAAAATTTTTCATTCCATTAAACGGACAAGAATCGCAAATTGGTATGAAAATTCGCATACGTAATACAAATTTCCGAAACGTTTATGTTACGTTAAGTACAATTTTTCTGTCGGTATGATAAAACTGAGGAAACTACTTTTGTATTGACGTATTTTATCAATGTATTTCTTGCTCAGATATGCACACGGAGAGAATTTTCTCTTAAAATTTTTATCCTGAAAATTATGCAATCGTGGGACACCACGGCATTTTGAAGAATTTTACGAGCTTTTTGAAATTTTACGATACTTTTTACTAGTAATTAGTGTATTTAGTGTACATTTTACTAGTAAAATGCATGTGATTTTTGTCTGTTTAATGGAATGAAGAATTTTGCCACAATTCTCTGAATCCGAACTCAATAAAGAACAGCAAGAAGAAAGAAGTGATTACTCATTACATTTACAATTATATTATAATTTACTTCGAGGCGGCGCTTGTTATTCGGTGCTTGTTTCTTTAATTGCGACGGATTGTATCATTATTTACCAAACGTCTCGTATGTGTTTATCAGATGGAGGAAGAAACGGGAAGGGGGAAAAAGAACGGGACACCGAGAAGGGAAGAACTTGGTGAGTTTTTTAAATTTCACCATACATTTTACTAGTAACTGGTGAAATTTAAAAACTCTCGTAAAGTTCTTCAAAATGCCACGTTGTTCCACGATTACATGGTTTTCAGGACAACATGGCATTTCGAAGAATTTTTGAACGTTTTTGAAACTCTCATAAGTTCTTCAAAATGCCATGTTCTCCTACGATTACATGATTTTCAGGATAAATTTTGAAAGAAAATTCTCCCCGTGCGCGACTCACGCGGCAATTGTCATTATTTTACTATTATTGTGAAATGAATAACTCAGTCGCGGAAAAGGGCGATATAATCCGTTTAATTTTTAGCCGTCGCGTGGTAGCTGGCGGTGGACACGTGGTGGGCGTAGAACACGTCGGGGGTTCGTGATAAAAGGGGTCCGATGTATCTCGTTTCGTCTATTCATATTGTAATTTGTTGCGCGACGATCACGTGACTAAAGAAACGCTGTTTTTTTTTCTCTGTTTCAGGTGAGTGCTCCTTTTAATTTCCATGTGAATCGCCGCGAGACTGGATCTCCGCTACTCTTTTTTTCCTCCCGAGAGTCCTTTGTGCCCCGAATGCGGCGAATATCGCCGTCTGGGTTTGTACAAACACATATCTTTTTGCGAACAATGGCCGGATCCACGCTGGGTCGGCTTATCGACGCGAATAAATTTCTAAAGAGCTTCGCGGTGAATGGGGCCATCAAAAATACGCAAACCCTTGATCAAAAATCAATTTACACATATATTGTACGAAGCAGGTTTACTAGCGCCTCACCATTTGCGCGCTTGTGCGTTTTCATGCAAATCTTGCGCAACAAATTAAATTAAACTCAAGTTTTAAGAATCAAGGTGAGCTCCTTGTCGCGGGATCTCAGTGAGCCGATAAAATTCTTCATTCCTCTTCACTTAACCATAATTATCGTATAAAATACGCTGCCGCGTTCGGTGTCTTATCAATTTGTCGTTTACCGATTACATAAACTTGTCAATTCAAGTACAACTTTATGCGATTCGGGCAGAGCTGTGGTGCATTTGTATGCAAGAGCCAGTACCGACCGCCACGATCTCTGGCCACTATAACGGTGCAGCCAACAGTGCAATATCCCCGGCATTGTCATGTACGTACAATATAACGACACGCAAGACGAGATGGGCATTTGACTTTCGCATTCTGCACCGCTCGCGGTGAGGCAGCTCGCGAGCGATGAGTCACGGCAATGCGCTCCGCGTGCATCCGCGCCCCTCCGTGAGGAGTGCGCCCGTCGCATCATGAATTTCTCATGCATCTTTTTCTACGCCTCATCCTTCTCGAACGATAATTGCCATCCGATACCTCTCGCAGCGCGAGCGACTACGTGCGTAATTAAGAAATGTGGCTCACCGCAAAGGAAGCCTGAAAAAAGTCGCCCACGAAGTAGACCGTTTCCTTACATTCAATACGCCGTGCAAAAGTAAGACAAAAAAAATATTGAGATAGCGGGGTTTCTGTTAAATTAATAGGCATCGTCTGTTGGGTCCACCGTGAATTTATTTGCCCTTGGAGTGAAATCTGTTCAGTGGAAAATTCACTGTTAGATTGTGTAATCATTGAGAAAGAAGTTTAGTGGGTAACTTTGGGTGTTGATAACCTGCTGTCTCATATTAGAATCCTATCTCATAATACAGGACTCTCCTCTAATATTAACAATTCCAAATTATTCGGACACTAATAGCCTAATGAGATAGTGGGGTTTCTGTTAAACTAATAGGCATCGTCTGTTGGGTCCACCGTGAATTTATTTGCCCTTGGAGTGAAATCTGTTCAGTGGAAAATTCACTGTTAGATCGTGTAATCGTTGGGAAAGAAGTGTTGTGGGTAACTTTGGGTGTTGAAAACCTGCTGTCTCATATTAGAATCCTATCTCATAATACAGGACTTTCCTCTAATAATCCCAAATTATTCAGACACTAATATCCCGTCATGGCTCTTGTTCCTTTGTGTTTATTACATACGGGCCTCATGAATTTGATTAATTGTTAACGATAATTCTTTTTTTATTGCATTGTACAACATTGATGTGACAAGTATAAATATTCTCAAGCCAGCAGTAAATCATGTCCCGCAGAAGCGTGCGCGCACGCACGCACGCACGCACGCACGCACGTCGTCGCCAAAACACGCGAGCAGATACGCAACAGCGCGAGTCTACTGACCTAGAGGCGTGAGGGGGGATCCGGGGCCCCCTTTCTCTCTTTCTCTCTTTCTCGTTCGCGGGGCCCGGCCGTGCTCGCACGGCTGGAATTCCTTCGTGACTCACCGGCATTCGTCGCCGAGGTTGCCTTGGCCCCCGGCTATGGGAACCCGTGTGCCCCGTGTGGTCTCGTTCGCGTTTCCATGCGCGCGCGCACGAGCGCGGGACGTGAGTCACCGCGGCCGAATTTCTGCCCCCTTCGATATCATCGCCGTCCTTCCCGTAGGCCTCTTTCGGAAACCACGATCGGCGACCGTAAAGGCGATCCCCTTTCTGCGGTCAACATGAAACGACGGCCCTTGCTATCGCTTCTTCTCTCTTTATTCTCAATTTCACCCGAGTGCCATACGATTGGCAGAATCTTCTTTTTAAATTTAAATCCAAGTCCTTTTCGCAGAATTTAGGAGAGAAAGTCATCTAAGAATTTATCGTCATTACGAACTCGTACGATACTGCGAGTTTTCTCTGTAAAGAATATTTTTTTTGTACACGCGAGCATGGAATATTTTCCTGATATCTTCGTATTTTCAATAGCAGCTAATGCAGTTATCGGAACCGATCACTGCAGATTGTCACTTTCCAGAAGTATCCCGAGGAGACATTCCTGAAATAATGTTCGACTATTCTCAGGTTGTCTTGCCGTAGTAACCCCGGGGACTTTTCGAGGGGTACGTTTCGAAAATATTTAGAGAAACGATATCGCACAGGATGTGGTTACATTCTCGCTAATTGCGAGTGCGTTCCTCTTTCCTCTGGAAGCTGCCGTCGGGGTGATCGACCCTTTCCCAGAGTTCGCGGCAGAAGGATGTTGAATGACCGCACGCATTGCGTGCTCTTGATAACGCACAATGCAATATAGGCATGCGTCTCTCTCTCTCTTTCTCTCTCCCTCTCGGTATCGTAACGGGCAACCTTGAACTTCCTGCTCGAATGATTCACGAGTCTTTCATTCATCCACTCGTTCATTCAAGCTCGCCCGAATCGCTTCGAATTTAATGTATGAATACGCGCAGTGCATCGAAGCAGCTTCCTTTTTGCTTTGCATAAAGTGGGCCGCTATATTCTAAAGATTTTGCCACGTTCCTTGCAAAAATTCCATAAAATATTTTACAAAGTAGCGTGTTTCGATACTTCGGGCGATCTTCATAAAGAATTTGGAGGAAAAGTGTAAATAACGTAAAGAATAATTTAACGCCAGTAATCGATTAAACTATGTAGAAAAATTGCATGGCGACCAATGGCTGGCAAATTCGAGTTAAAGAAATTCATTGCGAAAAATATTACCTCAGCCAGGGTTTGAACTTGAAAAGTGTGAAGTTCTTTAAACTCCTTGATGCCTGAAGATACATTTATTAATTATTAGTATATTGATTTCTAGATAATGATACATTTATTTCTGGTTTCTGTTCTTAAGGAATAAATATATCACTCTCTCATTCATGTTTGAGGTGTAATTGGCAAAGTGTTAATAAATCAAACTATATATAAATTACGTGAACACAGCTGGAACGGACGCTCTTGATGCTTCGATTAATTTGAAATTAGCTCCTTGTTTTGATATATCGTTGCCGTAATGATTCACGCTACACATTTGTACATTTAGAAAATTGCTATAAATTTCCGCGATAATCATCGATCACGCAACGCGATTTTTTGCGAGCGATTCGTTAATAATTAACGGATGATTTCACCGCGCTCGTATGACATAAGGCGTATTTTCAGCATATTTGCATAGCAATTGCAATGAATTTTTCGCGTGTCAGATAACAGAACGAGGAAGAGAGAGAGGGAGAGAGGCTTGCTGAGATGAATCACTTCATCTCCCGTTCTGCAACTGCCTTCTCGAGTATACGAAGATATCCCGGAGGTGCGCGCATTGTGACTCATCCTGACAACTCGTGTGATCACCTGCGTGCAGGTTGAAACCTGCAAACTCGCATAGGTGAATTACATCTTCGAAGAAATTCTTAGTAAACGAGAGAGAGAGAGAGAGAGAGAGAGAGAGAGAGAGAGAGAGAGAGAGAGAGAGGTGTTTGTACATTTCACGAAATCGTATGATTCGCGATCAAAGACTTGTGCCCATTTCTACCAATGCAGATCAACTTTGATCCCGGTTTAACTTACTTTTTGTCTTTTTCTGGTTTTGGGAAAAAGATGCACTGAAAAAAAATCTGATAGATTCAACCAGTCGTCTGTTAGAAAATGGACGAATCAGAATTCCTTTAGCATTTACCAGAATTTCTTTAGGGCTTACCAGAATTCCTTTAGGATTTACCATGAAAGATATTTCATAACCAAAAGTTTGCTAAGACTTCACTACAAATCTGGTAAATCCTAAAGGAATTCCGATTCGTCCATTTTCTAACAGACGACTGGGTGAATTTAATCAATCAGATTTTTTTTCAGTGTAGAAAACCTTGTTAACCAGGAATTAAAATTAGTCTGCATTGATACAGAAAGGACATTGGAAATAGAGACTTGTATTAAATAAATTAAATTTGTAGGTGATTCCATTTAATAAAGGTGTAACGGTGATATTAAAACAATACTACTTAAAAATCGATATTAATCAGACAACGAGCGAAGCTTTCTGTAATATTCGGCATTTAATCGAGAAATATCTATTCAGATACAAATGATTCTTCCGGGCGCAAATATTCGAGATTAATGCGCGACGCGTTATCGCCGAGAGCGATCCATTAGGGCAATTAAGTCGCTCCAGGTGGCGAAATAATTAACGAAAAGTGCCTAATGACTCACTCATTCCCGCTCGCGCTCCGCACACACGCCCGCAATTCCTGCGGTAACGAGCTTCGCGCGAAGACGGATCATCTTTTTCCACGGAAGAGCCGCCGCCTTCGCCGTAAATAGCGGCGCGAATGAAAATATTATTCGCCTTCTCATGCTCGCGCGTCTGCCTTATCGTCGCGAAGGAAACCACGTGTGTAAGTGCCCTCCGATAAGGAGCCGTGAATCATCGCGAGCCCCGCGACGAGATAGAGTTATACGCGTGCGACCGGTTGCCAGACTCGTTTTGTATCATTACGTCGTTGATGAAACTAATTGTACGCGGCTCGCGATTAGATATCGGTTAAAAAGTGGTGTCTAAAAATACAACGAACTTTGGGAGCAAGATAAAAGTTGACGAAACGGAATGAAGAATTTAGGAAAGAACGTAAAGCTTACGTTACGCGGCTACGAAATATCAAATAGGTTTAAATGTATAATTAAGAAACGTATATATGTATGTATAGCAAGAAATTTGGTGGAGAATTTTGCGGTTTGATTATATATTGTTGGAATGATCTCTGCGACGCGGCCTCGTCGGGTCTGTTAAGCGTTCGAGTTTAGTTGCAAAGCGCGTTGCACCGCGATTGAAGTGCATCTCGATTTAGATGCAACGCCGCGTCTAGAGGAGCAATGTGCACCGGCTAGGAAGCTGACGCGGTTTTAAGTCCGCACAGACGCGCGCGATGGTTAAATTAAACTTTCGCGAGAGGCCCCGCCGAGCACGTCCGAAGCGAATTTATCGCTCGGATATTGCGCAGCTATCCGCTCGCTCTTTCCTCCCCTTTAAATCTATCGTTTCTACTTTTTGCATTAATTTCTTAATACCCTCGTTTATTCCCACAGATTATTTAGACTCTTTGTCCGTCGCTTATTACACACGCCAATTATTCCCGTGTTATGTATATTATTAGCGCGACGGAGAACAGCCGCGCGGCTGTGGTTTTTCCATTTGCGAAAGGGGAAAAGCGCGCACTTTTACGACTGCGAGGGCACTCATACCGGACGGTGCGGTGCATCGGAGATAATTATCCGGCCGAGAATGAAAATTCTCGGGGGCAGTAAACGCCTCGCGCACGGCGTGCCGGTGGTAAAACCAGGCGCATCCTTGAGTCTCTATAGTTATGTCCGGCATCCTAATAGAACAGGCCTGCCTGCGAGATCTTTAGATCGGCGAGAGAGAGGTTCGATGCACCGAACGCTATGCGAAACATTCGGACCAATCGAACCTAGGAGGCTGTACCTTGATTGCCTCACTCTCTCTCTCTCTCTTTCTCCCTCGCGAATTCTTTAATCCTCCACTCGCTCTTCTCACGCGGGTATTTGCGTCGCTATTTGGCTCTGTACGCGGATCGTTGGATTTAAAAGTATTCTTTCAAGTCTAAGAGTTTACTTGAAGAAGGTGAAAGTTTACTTGAGAAATTTCTGAGTGGTTTTGGACACTTTGTCGAAACTGCCGCTAGAGGGCCGCGCGGCATAGCACTTTCTCGTAAGAAGAAAACCGTGCGCGGTACTCTGGGAAAAAAAGACAGCAACCCACAATTAGTAACTGAATTACTTTGATTGGTCGTAAAAACGTTTAAAGTTTTCCTTGACATGCCTAAAGTAAGTTTTAAGTTTGCCTTACGTACAAGTTTGAAGTATCCAAATTTACTTTTTATACTTCCTATTTTTTTAAATAAAATTTCAAGGTTTTCTAACGTAAATTTTCCCAAGGGAATTTAACAAATACATTTAATTTTCTTCATCGTTACGTTGATAAACGTTTGAAGCACGAAAATAATCCTTGGCGGGCGATTGACTTTTTCGAATGTTTTTAATTCAATGGTAGTTAATTTGATAACTAAGTAAATCACTTATGATGAAGTAAATTTGCCAAAACGTAAGTTTCATTTAGACTGTTCTGAAAATGTTCAAATAAATCATTTCGATTGCGTTCGGCAGCGAGAAGAATGAATTTCTTTATGAAACAATTGTACAAACTCATGTAAGATCGCTTTTAATTTATGCGTAGAATACCTCGATTCCTCGATTCCTCTCCACGTTTCAGAGAGATGTTTATTGATCGATGATGTAAATACGTGAGATCAAAAACGGAGTAGTCAATATTTCCGGAAGTGACGACTGTTTGAATTCCACTTCATAGATGAGTCGATTCTATTTCCGTGAGATCCAATTTTGCCCTCGGCTCACGCTGAGATATATCTCCGTTACAGTTTTGTTGGTATTGGAAGCTGCTTCCTGGTAGGCAGAGCAATGTTACGAACAGTTGGGTAACCGGCGATTTACGACTTCCCAGAGATCGCGCTTTGACAAGAATCGTCGCATCCTTGACTCGCGAAAGTGAGTCACTAGACCGAGTCACGGCGATCGTATCACATTTGTTATTCGTCCTCCTCGAGACCAAGTTCAAGGCCTCAGCTCGTCTGAATTGCCAATAGCCGTCGCGATTGACCTACAATTTGCAACACAAGTTTCTATGAATATTTATACGAACGATAAAAAAGGGTAATATGTGTTCCATGATCAAAAAGCTAAGCTAATATTGGAAAACTTTTTTCCAACATCATATTCTTATTCATTAAGACGCTGCGCGGAATGGATTTTTCTCCAAATCTTGAAAGTATTGTAATAATTTTTTATTCTAACTCATTAAAGACATTGATGCAATGTTAATTATTAGAATAAAATTAAATTATAGCTAAACAAGTATTATTTATGATAAACTGAGCACATTTAAATTAATGAATGCAATATATATTTTAAATGCTAAACTTTTGTTATCAAAGAATTATAAGCAGAGAAGAATATGTGTCTTGAATTCTTCATACGAAATATTTTAAATAAGCAGATTCTATCGCAGAGAGAGTGAGAGAGAGAGAGAGGGGGGGAAGCATTTTTTAAGTTCCAAAAATCACGAAATTTTTGGATCGATGACGAAGCGCGAAAATAGTATCACAGCAGCAGTTGCATCACCGATGATGCATCTCGCACCGACGACCCTGCTTTTGTCCGTCCAATTCAGCGGCACGTAGTAGTACGATTGCAATTACATCATCGGTCGAATGAATGGACCAGTGGCGACTCGTAATTCCGGCCCGAGTCAGAATAGCTAAGTCCGATTAATAAGAGGAAACGGTTGCGCGCCGGTAATGTCGCTTTATATGGCGACAGATTACGAACCGCTATCGACTCGAGACCTGATATCGATTACGTCGATATAAACGTGCGTAAGAATAACCGAATGTTAATTAGTCCGCGATTCCAGGTATCCGGGAAGGCGTGATTAACGTAGTGCCGCTTTAGCGCCAGGCGATGCCATATCGGGAATCGTGCGATCGCGTTTAAAGTCTCAAAACAAATTAAGTATGCAAAATTACCAGTTCAGGTTTATACAAGAGAATAACATACGAATGGCAAAAAATAACTAATGAAAACATCGCGGGATGTGTAAGTTAAGAATAAAAGTAGCAAGAATATAAGACATGGAAGACGCAGAACAATTGTGTTTACATTTTTAACATTTTTAAGGCGAATTGTTAAAAAAATTATAAAATTATTATACATAAACCGTTAGGAAAAAAATGATGTAGAGAAAGATTGTCGATCTAAAAATTGTCACTTTGTTAAAATGGAAAGTTTTATTTCGATAATTTTTCACGCAGTCAATCGCACGTACAAATCCTAGAAAAATAAAAATATCGCGACAAATCAGCTTAGAAAAATGCGAGTCGAACGATATTTGTCACGCTCGAATTTCCCTCCTTTGCAATGCGGATACAAGTTCCATTTCCGGGAGACCCTTTATCGGGCCGTGGATTCGAGAAGCGTTTGGGAGATTACGACGAAGTCGCCGTACGTTTGCCCGTATTTACACACCGAATACCTACCTCGAGAATGTCGTCATTCTATTCTCCCCACTCGGTCGCGTGGTGAATCATTGCACACGTATGATTCTCGGAAGACGGTGCTCGTTACATGCATCGCTATTACGAGGACGCCTCCATTAAGCGGCGGGTTCAGGCAGATTCAGGGTCCATCTAATATGCAAATACAATTGACAAATTGATCGCGATAGTGGCCCAAGACATCAGTGCTATCGCGGTTACATCATCGGCCAACGAAAGGAGGCGTTACTCATCCGAGTTCGGGATGACTCGTAAAAGAAAATTCTAAGTTGACGTTAATTGAAAGAACACAATGTAGGGTGCGACAAGAGCCAGATGCTAGATATTAGGTTTTTTTTATAATAATACATCGAAGAATATCTGATTATATTAACACGCGAATATAATTTGCTGAGGTGATATTTTCCGCAATGAATTTTCTGTGTTAAAAACACGTTGCCAGCTGTGGTCGATTGAAAGCTTAATTATTGTCAACTATGTACCGGCGTCTTCTTGATGCTATCAATTTGCTTAGGTTTTCTAAAAGAGCGGGTTCGCACTCGAACCTTTTCCCTTCAATTTCGTAGTTTCGCTTTCATTAATTCTCTTGTCCATTTCCCGAAGAATCGAGGAGACGAGAGATGTCTCTTCCACGAATTCGCTGTCCCGTTCTTACCTCGGGTAACACCTTGCCCTCCCCTCGCGAGCCGTTTCCTCCTCCGCCGCGTGCAGCCAGCTGATTCCCGACCACCACTCTCGCGACCAACGGCGGCGTCTACCTCGTCATCGTAAGGTCGTCATCGTCAGTGGACGTGTCGACTTCGTTAACAGTAGTTGCGTGAATCATCGGGCCGAGCCGATTATATGATATCAAGAATTTGCGCCGGCGAATCGGCAGTACACCCGCGAGTCTCGCGCAGTGAACAATGTTACTTCCGCGAGACCTCTCGTGACTTCGCGCCATTCAGGCTCAGGTCTCGCCCTTATTTCTTTTTCATAAATTAATCAAATAGGAAGTAGTTTAAATAATGGCGGGAGAGCAATAAATAATAGAAGGAGTGACGGATGATCGCTGTATACAAGTAACGTTTAAATACGATACATTTATTACGTAAAGAAGTGCATAAACGAAAGTGACGATTATGATTCATCAAGA
Source organism: Vollenhovia emeryi (assembly GCF_000949405.1). NCBI lineage: Eukaryota > Metazoa > Arthropoda > Insecta > Hymenoptera > Formicidae > Vollenhovia > Vollenhovia emeryi. The sequence continues at coordinate 3,824,791 of NW_011967246.1, forward strand.
TTGCCTCCGTAATTAGTTCCGGTGTCAACGGTATCTATAATCGTGTGAAAATTAAAGCACGGTGGTGTTACCACGCGATCACGCCAGACACGCTAGAAACGTGGCCCCGCACCCTCAGAAAGGATTTCTGTTACCGAGACGGAAGATATTCTTAACGCATTTCTATTTCTTACAACCTCATTTAGTATAAGAATCAGACTATATCAGAATAAAATCAATAATTATTCTCCTCTGTCGAATTAAAAAAGATTGACTTACTACACTGAGACAAGAGTAACTTATATGAATGTAAGTTTGTAAATAAATTTTCCCACCATCTTACAACGCGCGAAGTTGGCACCGCGTTATTCGACAAAAGACGATACGTATTATCATTTTATTCTAGATGTTGAAACTTTTCAATTAAGATTAAAATATTCCTTTCTCTATCATAAATATGGTTGGCGCTACGTCGATCCTATTTTATGATACATTCAAGTGTAACAGCATTGGATCCGGGAATTTCTTCTGTGGGTGCGCGTGTCGCGGTAACCGCGTGAAAATCAACGTCTCATCGTTGCTGGTCGCGCGAGAGGAAACACAGACCTCAGGAATTCGCGGGGACGTAGAGGAAAAACGTGTTTGTGATGCGTTCACAAGTATCTTCGTGCACGCGACTCCTCGTCGTTTTACGACACCTGCTGCTACGTGACTTCCTCGCGGAAGTGAAGCGGACGCTTTGATTCCCTTCGATTGGATCGCGTTCGGCGTGTCTTTGAAAAATTAATTGCGTGACCGAGATTTTGCGATATTTGTAAAAGCATAAAACGTATTACAGACAGGATAATTTATACGAGTATTTATGGCAAACTCGCAAGGATCGCAAGCTACTTCTGTAAAGAAAGAATAGCGATGAAACTTAACCGATGGAAAATCGCAGGAGTAAAAAATGTATTTTAATTCGTGTTCTAAAAAGCCGAAAATATTTATTTTAACGCAACCAGTGAAACCGGCTATAAAGACTTAAGCAATTGCTGCCTGACGATCAACAAATTCGCAACGCGCAACTGTATGTGTCGAAGGAATTCAGAATTAATTAAAAATAATTATTTATGCTGGCTAATTTAAAATAACGCGTATTAATTTCGAATAACGTGTTTTATGCTTAGCATAATTCGGCAGAGTTCAATATTCGTCGAGATTGCACGCCGATCGCGCGGGAATTCGCCCACGGCAATTATAGATTAGTTTCCTCGAAGCACTTGAGAAAACGTCTGGTGCACTCGTCCGTTCGCATCGCGGGAATTCTTTCTTCGCAAATAAACCGGTGTATTTAAACAACTGTCGCGGCGAACCGCTGTTGCGCCGAAATCCAAATATCGAACTCGATAGCCGATAGTTCTGCAGTTATCTTCACTTTCGCGGATTATCGCGACTGCTCCGTCTATTCTGAAGGAAATGTTTCGATATAAATTATTGGCCTCTGGTCGAACCATCGCATTTCTCTTTACGCTGCGCGGTCTTTAGTTTTAATAATTTTGTACAAAAATATTTTCCCTTTCGTTTCTGGATTGTTGCTCTTCCAGGATTAGTCACACGTTATGTATTTGGCTTAAACGCCGGAACTCGCTCGTGATAACATGCTTATCGGCGATTACGCGCGATCTTTACTCGCTCTTTGATAAACCGCCGCCGACATCATCTCGAGAAGTTCAATCGAGCGGATTCCCGCGATCTTGGCTCTCGTCCAACAAAGGTTCCGAGAAGTCGCGGATACTCGAATCGAGCTAAATCGATAACGCGATCGATGAGACATCTTATCGTCGCTCGCGCTGTCGTATTAACACAAATTACACTACACAGAGATATCCTCGTGAAAGATCATTCTATATGTCGATCCTGCGCGTCGTGGGAAACTTGCCTGACCCCGTTTCGTTGCGTCAATGCCGTCCGATATTTATAGAGCGCTACAAGATGAACTGTAGACTAATTATATATTCCATTGCTCAAAGTTAAGACAGAATCGAGACGGTCATTTGGTTCCAACTTTGTTTTATATTTGAGACAGATTTATGTAATGGATTTATACTTTATCTCCTCTCTTAGTTTTTCTTGTTTTCATCCTGTATTTCATTCTTCTTTTATATCGTAGCGTTATTTAAATTATTTTATTCTTCTTCCGTTTTACTATCCTTTATTTCCTTTAGTCCATTTTCATCTTGTCTTGTCTTACGCGATATTGTTGTTTCCATCATTATTTATACATTAGATGTTTTCTGTTTAATTAATTTATGAAATTCAATAACTTGAAAACCTGGACGCGATTAAGTAATGTTCGGCGGCGGGCAAAGCGTCTATGTAAATAAATTTATTCAGGCTCGACGGGAGTGAGCGTCAACAATCGCGAGGCGTCCGCGCGAGGACATTGAGAGTGCGCTGTGAACTTTCTCGGGTGTTTGAGTTGTACGCAGAAAGACCTGCGAGTGCTCGCGGCGGATGGTTTCATGAATGAGCGTCGACAGGGGATTGAACATGCTGCACAAGCATGGAAGCAGGTCGCACGGCGCCGTGTACAAGGGCAGAGGCGCTTTTCTAAAATCCGTAAGTCACCATCAGCAATGTACACGCACCGGCATAAATGCTGTCCCTATCCTTGTGAGGTGTACGCACACAACTACAGGGACTCTAGTTGTGTGCGTGCACCTCACAAGGATAGGGACAGCATTTATGCCGATGCGTGTACATGCACTCTCTTTCACTTGGCACCCCATCCCGGCGAGATTTTCTCGGCGAGAACCATCGCGAGCTTCACAACGGACACCCTCGTACTCCCCGCTGCCCCCATCTCTCAAATATCCCCGGGGGTCAATTCTGTATCTCGCACCATAGTATAACTAGTAGACCCACTCCGTCATTTGGTTTTGCCATAGTATGACTAGTAGGCCCACTCTCTGTCGGCCCCTTCGATCTTTGCGATCTCTTCTGACATTGCTTTGGTTAGACCAATGAGAGAAAAGTTGTATGTGTGGTAGTGTAGCTTTGATGAGTATGCGCGCACACACTCAAAGATCAAAGGGCCAACAGGGAGCGGGCAGCTTACACCGTAGTATAACTAGAAGGTCCACTGTGTCATTTGTTGGGTTTTGCGTCGATCCCTTCTGACGTTGCTTTGGTTGGACCAATGAGAGAAAAGTTGTACACGCACCGGCATAAATGCTGTCCCTATCCTTGTGAGGTGCACGCACACAACTACAGGGACTCTAGTTGTGTGCGTGCACCTCACAAGGATAGGGACAGCATTTATGCCGGTGCGTGTACGTGCGGTAGTGTAGCTTTGATGAGTACGTACACACGCGTACGCCGCTGGATTTGAACAAAAGATGGCGGAGTACCACGTGATCGGGACCGAAAAGATCAAAGGGCCGACAGAGGGTGGGCACACTAATTATAATATGCCTATACTATAGTGAAAATGCCAAAAGTGAGTAGCTTTGTCCCTTTCTAACTGTCCAACTCCTTAGAAAGAGACTTAAGGCCGCTCACTTTTAGCATTTTCGCTATATTGTAAGATACAGAATCGACGCCCTGATCATGTCGTCGAGCGCGCCGGCTGCCAGGTTTGCAGCTTACGGTCTAATCGTAACGTCACGTTGTCGCGTGCACGTCATCGCGCGGGTCGCAAACGAGATTCGCGTAATATCTGCTGGGCGATCGGCGGCCACGTCACGAGTCGTTACGACGAGCGAGACGGCGTGACATCACCGTGCTAAAACGACGGACGTGTCACATGCGACGTATCGACCTCTCCGGGAGTTCGATCCCCCGGTGGTTACGGCCGTGGGTGCACGTGCGTGCGCGCGGACACGTGAACCCGCGCGAGCGCGCGAGACCGGGTCAGGTCCTTTCCGCGCGCTCACGTGATGACTAATCGTTGTTGATTGTTGTGATGACTGCCCGGCTTCGCGCGTTCGCAATTGCGAGCTCGGGGTGTATCGCGTCGATACACCCGGTACTCGCGATTCCGGCGGTTCTGCCATTCTCTGCATCTGAAATTAGACAAACGTTGTACCCTCGGAAGGGAGAAAGGGACGGCGGAATCGATGCAGAAACAAATGCGGATACTCGTTTACGAATAATCATCTCGCGTTTCGCGGACCGCGAATGGACGCGAAGGGATCGCCGCTTTTACAGACTGAATCCTTACAGGTGATTACGATACGAGTAGTAATGTCGTTATTTTTACTAGTGAGTATCATTACTCATTACTATGAAGATCCTCGAAGTTTTTCGATGAATAAATTGAGAGAAGTGATGACTCAATCCACTCGTGTAACAATTTGATTAATGAAACGTCTTCTGCTGTGATAAACGTACGTAATAAAACTGCACAAGATTTTCGTGAGGAATTCCACGGCCAAAAGAATCGAAAGAAATTATTTGTTACAATTTGTAACAATTTGATTAATGAAACGTCTTCTGCTGTGATAAACGTACGTAATAAAACTGCACAAGATTTTCGTGAGGAATTCCACGGCCAAAAGAATCGAAAGAAATTATTTGTTACAAGGTACGCTTCAGTAGCTGACGTCGAATAAATCTCAGTTTTATTTTCTCTTTTCCCGCACTCGATTAAATTACACGGTGCGTTATTGCTCCCTTTCATTCCTCGTGTCCGTAAAAGAGATCTTGATCTTTTGTGTTAGATTTTATGTTATTAAAATAATTATTATCTGATACAGAAGAATGAAAAAGATGCAAGATCCTTAGCTTTATATTATTAAAAGTCCAGGGAGAAGTCACAATCAGTTTAGCAGCTTTGATGCAGGTGTCACGTTAAGAATTCGACAGATACTTTCAAGAAATTTTTATCAAAATTTTTCCTCTCCCTCTCTCTCTCTCTCTCTCTCTTTCTCTAGCACAGTTTGGTAGTTCTTCGCATTTTTTAAAGACGCTGCGTAAATACATTTCTTTCCGGAAAGAACGCAATACGTGGGAAAGGAGAGACGTATGAATTTCCGTGTTACAGATCGGGACTCGAGAAATATTTTCGTATATTTCGCAACGCGCGTTTTACAACGCATTTAACACGCACTCGCGCGTTCCCCGAAGCGTCGTTTAGACGCCGCGGCGTCGCGACACGATATAAACCGACTCGCGAAGAGTCTCTCGAACGGGTTGATGTACACCTCTCGGTAGCGAATCGCTCCTCGGCCTCCATTTCTGTTCTTCTCGGAACAGAATCCGCCGGCTCCTCGCGAGCTTCCTCGTTTGCACATCGCTTTTTGGGATCTGCGCTTGTCGCGCGATAAACCGGACACTTGTGTAATCGATATGCTCCTTATGTCGATGTCGAGTCAAAATGTAGCATAATATCGCACGTTAAAAAAATAGCATTGTTTCAAAAAATTCTCAATTTCTCTAATTAAAAAAAAATCTTATACTCCAACAATTCACAAACTCTCGATACCATTCTGGCAATTAGCATCGGATTTATTTGATTCGATACAGCTAAGGATCTTGCATCTTTTACGTTCTTTTCTATATTAGAGAATTAATTTTTAATAACATAAAATCAGGGTTGGAAAGTAACTCGTTACTTGTAACGAAGTTACTTTTTTGGTAACTTAACTTCGTTACTTTCTCTCCATCTGTAACTGTAATATAGCTCAGTTACATTTTTTCGACAACCAGTAACTAATTTAATAGTTACATGAATAGTTACTTTATATATATTTTAAACCACAGATCGCGTTAGGCCTTGCATTTGCACATAAGCGCCTTTATCGACGCTTTACAATTCAAATGCAGATTTGATATTTTTATTTTTATCGCAAGAAAGTGACTGCAAAGTTTGATACTTTTTTAGTAACTGTAACTGCAACGCGTTACTTTTCAGAATTGGTGACTTGTAACCGTAACTAGATACTTTTATAAAGTAACTTTTCCAACCCTGCATAAAATGTAATATAAAAGATCAAGATCTTTTACGGACTCATTTGTTTATTCGACAACGAATATTTTTGTTTATGCCGTTATTATTTATACCTTCTTGTTAACTATTGCGTGAGCGCTGACAATAAACGCTGATAATACTATCGCATGCCGCGATATCAGACATGATTAAATCACACGTGCGAGTGCGTTTCGCGGCGCGGAAATGCCAGGAAATTCCAGGTGTATAATAAATATATCGGCAGAGGCTATTTTTAGCCACGACGCACTCGACTATTCGTTGAAAGTTCATTATCGATAATGGCGAGTTTAATCGAGTTGTGCGCGTTTCACTCTTCGCAAACGTATACGATTATATCACCGATATTTCGGCGGAATATCAAGTAATTAGTCACTCCCTCGCCTGACTCATCGGATTACCTGTGAAAGGATGTTTTTTTTTATTTGCATCAACCTCCAAATATCTGCCAATCGCCCCAATGAAATCTTCGCGTCTGATCGCGTTCCTTCAAATGTCTATTGAGAGAGAGGGCGTTTATTTGCCCAAGTTATCAAGGAGGTGACATAAGACCTTGAATGATCTTGAAAATATTTGCAAGTTTACATAAAAGAATTAACGAAGATCAGGGAAAATTATAAAGAGAGCGAAAGAGATTCGCATCTTCGAAATGAGTCAGTAGACTGAATCATTTTGCAGGTAGATTTTTATAATACGCTACTTAATGCATATTACTCGATAAATTTTTATCCAATCGAGTCATTATCTTTCTTTTTTGAACGTGACTGATACGAAAGAAATTAAATTTTATCTTTGACTTTGGGAGGGAGGGAGCGAAATGAAACGATCAGCAGTGACAGAGGAACGTCTTTTTTATTAACAATAGTACAGAGTAACAAATTAGCAGAAAATAGGCCAACATAAAAATCGATTCATGTAATTATTATTCTAAATATTGTCTCCCGCTTATCGTGACATTATAATTGTAATTGCACAACGATATGTAAATCGTGCATTGTTGAGCGCATCGCAAATAAGTCTTAAGTAAAACAAAAGAGAAGTGAAAATAACGTGGAAGCCAAATAAATTAACGGCATTGAAGAAACGGTCTCTTGCTCCAGAACCGAAAAGATCCGAAACACTCTTTTTCAAGGCGACACGGAGACGTCACGAAATGCGCCCAGAAATCACCGCCGCTGGTACAGTTGTTAGCAGCTGGCCCCCTTTATGCCTCGTATAACCGGTGAAACGCCTTGGTCGCACAAGGCGCCTTTGTTTAAGACGTTGCGAGTATAACATATCGCGGTGAATTTTTGTTTCGCGAGTTAACATCAAATAATGATTAATACCCTTCGACTTTCGACAATCGGCGATTAGTCCCGCAGTCGCGGGGGCTCGAAATGCAAACAACGTCTAACTCGCTGTTTAAATAAGTCAAGGAATGAACTATTTTTAAAATTGATAAGGAACTCTAGAACTCTTCGGGGTGCATTCAGAACTGAAAAAAAAAAATGATTTTTTGAGACATGAGGTGCCAACTTCACAGAGGTATTAAACTTACTTTGCACTTCAGATTTTCCGTACATGTTTCTATACATATACAGGGTGGGG
>NW_011967246.1:3833191-3839287 GCF_000949405.1 Vollenhovia emeryi
TGTATAGAGGAAAGTCCTCTATTATAAGATAGGATTCTGAGATAGTAGGTTTTCAATTTTCAAATTCAATCACAAATCTTTCTTCGCAACGATTACACGATCTAACAATCGATTTTTCCACTAAACAGATTTCGCTCCAAGGGCAGTAAATTCATGGTGGAACCAACAGACGATGCCTATCGATTTAGCAGAAGCTCCGCTAGCTCATAGTAGGAGCCTATCTCATTATAAGGGACTTTCCTCTATATATTTATTAATTTACGGGCGATTTTCAATGACGATTTTATTATTCTCGCACAAGCTGTAAAAATCGGAGTGTTTTTTTGTTGTTGCAATTAATAAGACGTGACTGTCCGGATTTTTCCGGTCGACTTATCATTTCGGCGACACTTATTTGAGCCGTTATTCGGGGAAGGAGATTGCTCGTTGTGAACGCAACTTTATACACGACACCGACGTTGTCGTCTTCAAATCGGTTCTTTGTGTCTGGCGAGAGCCAAGACGCCTACAGCTGTCTGCCGATGTGCTTACTCAGCGATAGCGGTTCTCTCGATCGCTCCGAGGTATACGTAGAATGTATACGAAGAAATCGATTCCCGTGATATTCCACGCTGCATTCACTGCTTTGTGTTTCCCCCCCATGCATTGTCGGAAGTTTATTTTAACATGAAAGTCTCACTGCTCGGAGGCGTCAAATACCGAAGGAGAACGTCGTAGAATTGAACTACGATATAAATTATAGTATAACACTTGAATGTTAACTTTACGTTAAAATTAATATTGCAAGCAACAAACTCAAAGTAATAATTGTAATATAATTTTTAATATAACACAATTCATTTAATACAATTCTTATTTCGAAAGATGGAATAAAGGAGAGACTTTTGAATAGACTTCGGTTATTCGTGCAACACATTAAATTTATATTTCGTTAACGCTTTTAATTAATATAATTTGATTATAGTAAAAAATCAAATTAAATAATGAGCCACCGAATAAATAATTTTCTTGAGTAAAGTAATATTTTTTTTATTAAGATATTTTTTTATCAGTGTAGAGAAGGGAATATTTTAATCTTAAATGAAAAATTCCAAAATCTAGAATAAAATGATAGTATGCATCGTCTTTTGTTGAATATCGCGGTGCTATCTTTGCGCGTCGTAAAATGGAGGGAAAATTCATTCCAAACGCAAGAATATGTAAACTTACATTTATACAAGTTACTCCTGTCTCAATATAGTAAGTCAATCTTTTTTAATTCGATAGAGGAGAAAAGGAATTATTGATTTTATTTTGATATTGTCTTACTTTTATACTAATTGAGGTTGTGAGAAATATAAATGCGTCAAGAACATTTTTTCAGTGACAGAAATCCTTTCTGAGGGCGTATATTGAATGAATATGCAATAGTAAAATTCAGCTCTTTATATATTTCTCTTACTATTATGTTCTCTACTGTATTTCTTCGGGATTCTTCGTGTACACAGCCACTCGTCGAGTACCGGTGATCTTTTTGGCTAATGAGATGGCTAATCTCTAGCAGGAGAGCGCGAGCAATATCACAGCAAAGCGGCCTGTTCTAAATGGTTATTGCTGCCGTGCCGGCAGGAAAAAGCCACTCGCGAATGCTATTTATGGCCGCCGTAAATCAAACGGCGCCGAAGAGCGCGTGGCCGCCGCCGCAACGCGACGTGACGCGACGCGACGCGACGAGAGGCGCGAAATATATCCACACACGTTCCTTAACTCATCGAGATCTTCTCTCACGCCCGCGTATTTATTCAACGAGCCCGGCAACGTCAGAATCGTCGCACCCTGGAACTTGAGGAAGGGGCCCTTGACATTCCCGGATCGAAAGCCCCGGCCCTGATCCTCGTATCCTCTCAACCAGAATTGAAAATGAAATCCCGATGCTGAGCTTCGTTGCGACGTATTTTTGTGATCATAATCGTATTGACGAGATTAATTAAAAATATTGGCAATATTGTTTTGAAAATTGCATTACCAGGTATTTGTACGCGGTGAAAAAAATGATGTTGTATCGACAAGATCAGTGCAATTGAAATGAAATCGTTGAAACAACGTCAGTATCGATGAATGAAGAACATCAGACGGTTCGTCTTATCTGGACATTTAGTTGAATGGTTGAAATTAACATCCCTAGCAAACACAATTGAGTGGATTACTTATTCTTCTTCTAGCGGAAGTGTTCTAGCAGAAAAATTAACGCGAAGATGTCATCAGTAGTACTGTTTGTTGCGACTAATATTACCACATACCTCAGTGGTCGAATTGGTTCACGCCCGCCTAGAGTGTAGGGAGGTCCAGGTTCAAACCCTGGCTGAGGTAATATTTTTCGCAATAAATTTCTTTAATTAGAATTTACCAGCCATTAGTCGTCATGCAATTTTTCTGCATTGTTTAATCAATTGCTGGCGTTAAATAATTCTTTCCACGAATTACCTATGTTTGTGGCAGCCCATGACGTTGTTTCATTCAAGCAACTTCATTTTTCTTAACTGAACAGCATTTTTTTCCCGCGTCAAGGTTCAAGATCGTTGAAGTCGTGACGGTGCGAGTGTTCGCGGAAAAGTTGACGAAAATAATTTTAATTGCAATCGAACAGGATAAACTAAGATGAAGTTATACTGGTTGAATCAAGTGAACGTTGAGGGGAGGCGATCAGCCTCCAAGCGCGTACCGAGGACACCCGGTATACTTTCGCCAAAATTCCGCGACTGCGAGTTTCCTCACGCACCTCGCCGGACTGCATTCCGCTCTTTGTGTCCCTCTTTTCTCGCAGACAGTGCCAAGCTTCTTTCTTTCCCGCCCGACGCTTCGCAGTCGATGCTGATTTACGTCGGTCGAGCTAAGCGGTTTCCGCAAGGATACCCTGACAAAGTGGCTCCGGGTGACTACTCGTGTTCCGGAGAGCCGGAGAGATAAGGAGAATTCTCCCTTCGGAGCACTCGAGCTCCGCGAAACTTTGCTCGAGTCCACCGGCGCTCGAATCTAAAGTATTGAAAATGAATGCACGGATAATAGGTTTTCAAGAACTTTGTGTAGCACAGGACACGTAAGTCCCAAGAAGAGCTATCCGACTGCGATATCTCGGGGCCTGAATTCTTCGGCCGGTACTTTGTGCCCTGCCCCGAACTGGGGAGATAAGGTAGGCCCGGCATTCCTTCCGATTATAAATCAGTCAAGGGCTGTCGCACGAGTGTCACGTACAGTCTTATTAAAAAGTATCCGTGCAACTTCGTCCGCATCACGAATCGAGAGACGCGCGCTGGAAGGCATGGATTGAAATGTGATAATCTTAATTGAAGCTCGATCTGCGCTTCTGATCAACGACGGGCGTGGAAAAGTGTACGAAGGCTCGCGAACTTTCTGTCGCAAGTGGCCGTAAAGCATTTCGACGGACGCACTTTCGAGCGGGAGGAGAGATTCGTGGGAGAGACGAGCTTCTTATGTAACATCGCGAGGGACGACGCTGACAAAAAGCGTCGTCTCTTTACCGCCGTCATTCTGGGAACCGAGTCCATTTATCGCTGTCCCACTTGCTGCACCGGGGTTACGCTCTTAATCGAGATCGAAAAGTCTATTGTATTTTTGCGGATCGTATTAAGCTTCCCGGAATCGCGGCGTTAATTAGAACGTATCCTTAACCCCCTTGATGTCTCGTCGCTTTTACGTTTGGATTTCTTCGAACGCTAAACCTTCGTTCGTCTCGCACACTTCTCTCTAATCACCTCCAATCTCTGATTGATCTTATCACCCTTACGTTCAACGAAAAAGAAACCTATCTATCTACATTTTATATGCCAGCTATACGTTTCTGTCATATGTCCTTTTTAGTAATGTACCTCCTTCTCGAATGTTAATTCGCAGCGAGATTTTGCTGCTGAGCCTCTTTAGGGTCTCGGCAGAAAGATCGTCGTTACCGTTTTCGATTCCGTTGTAAGACTCAAGTCGATGTCGGAAGTCAACGCACAAGGATTTGTCGTACACTGAAAAAAAAGTCTGACAGATTCAACCAGTCGTCTGTTAGAAAATGGACGAATCAGAATTCCTATAGGATTTACCAGAATTCCTTTAGAATTTACCATGAAAGATATTTCATAACCAGAAGTTTGCTAGACTTCACTACAAATCTGGTAAATCCTGAAGGGGATTCTGATTCGTCCATTTTCTAAACAGACGACTGGTTGAATCTATTAGATTCTTTTTCAGTATAGACGTATGTCGCATCGCGAGATTCAGCCGCGTTTGAGTTCGAAAGTCGCCAGTTTCGTCGCCGATCGAGATCTATCGAGTTTCATCCGCACTGAAAAAAATGTCTGGTTGAATATGGCCGAACCAGATAATTCCTGTAGGATTTACCAGAATTTCTGTAGGACTACAGAAATTCTGGTAAATCCTACAGGAATTATCTGGTTCGGCCATATTCAACCAGAAATTTTTTTCAGTGCGAGGGGGATACCGCGGACCAAAATCTTGTACACCAATGCCCACTAATGCCCAGTGGGCATTACTTTATCTTATTATCTTATTTGCCCCAGCAAGGCCTAATGCCCAGTAATGCCGCTAATCTGTACACTGCTCTCTAAAATTTGTGGAGTGAAAACACTGCCATGGAGTGAAATGTTCACCCTATTGGCGTGAATATTTCCTCCAACAGAGTGAATATTAACTCCAATGGAGTAAACATTTCACTCCACAAATTTTAGAGAGTGCAATGCTCTCAGCGGTTTCCACCTCGGTTTCGTCGCTGTGCAGAATTCGAGGCCCGTTGAATCCCTCCTCGACCTAATTGCTCAACTCGGAGCGCCCGGTGCGGGCGATAAGCCGAAGGTGGCGTCACGGCCGGGACCCGCCGCGCTTCCATTTAAACCCCGCGTCCCTTTAACTCGCCGGCCGATCACGTGCGCGCGCGGTTCGTAAGTTCGCGGCGGTGGCGTCACGTGCGTCACGTGACGCGGTGCCACGTGACCGGCGCGTTGCGCGCTATCGTACGCGCGCGGTACCCGTCCGGTCGCGACTCAGTGCGAGCGCGACCGGCGCGCGCGATGCTCGTCGATCGTGGGGTTTGTGCCGTCGTTCTCTGTGCCAATCGCCGCCGCCGTCGGCACGCCGAAACGCCACGTACTATCCGTCCGCGCGACCTCGGCTCTACCGCGGCTCGCTCGTCGTAACGCGGTGGCGACACAGCTCGTCCACGGGATCACCTTTCCTCGATCCTCGCCTCTCGTCGACCTCTCGCCGCCGCTGGGACGCGTGGGCTACGTGGCGATCCAACGCCAGCCAAGTGTCAGCTGGGTGCGCACTCCTCTCTTTCTCTCTCTCTCTCTTTCTGTCTTCCCCCAGCCTTTTCCCAAGTGTCTCCCGTATGTTCGGAGGATCGGCGAGCGCGGCCCCGCCGCTCGGGGAAACCGGAGTCCGAGTCGCAGCGCGGACAGAGGCTCCTTTCCTGCGTCCCTAACGCCTGAAACGACTCCAGGTGCCTCGCTCTCCTTTAAGTATCGCGTGCGATACGCATTTCGTAAACGTCGCTAGAGTATCAAGTGCTTACCAGGCCGCGTGTCGCCTTATCGGAGACAGCAGATGCGATAGCGGCCGTCTTCCTCTTCTACTCCGTCGCGCGACGGTACGTCGTGCCCTGGACTGTCTTTGTCCGGAGACGGGGCGCGTCAATCGTGCGCCGTTCTCGCGCGTGCACAACCGAGAGACCCAGTTTGTTGAATGAAACAAAATTTAGTTGACCCAGCTGAATTTCTCGTTTGGATATGGGCAGACAAATATCTTTCGGTTGATACGTCGCAAAAATGTAGTTGGAAAATTTCATTGTATCAACACACAAATTTGGTTGAGTGAACATGCGCAGGATCCTTTTGTAACATTCAGCCGAACGATTTCGTTCACGCAACAAACACAATTATTTAGCCAATGTAGAAAATCGTATGACGACCCGTGGCTGGCAGATTATAATTAAAGAAATTCATTGCGAAAAATGTTGCCTCAGCCAGGGTTTGAACCTGGCTCAGTGGTCGAATTGGTGAGACGCCCGCCTAGAGTCCAGTAGGGAGGTCCACACTG
>NW_011967246.1:3840562-3873146 GCF_000949405.1 Vollenhovia emeryi
AAAAAAAATCTGATAGATTTAACCAGTCGTCTGTTAGAAAATGGACGAATCAGAATTCCTTTAGGATTTACCAGAATTCCTTTAGAATTTACCATGAAAGATATTTCATAACCAGAAGTTTGCTAGACTTCACTACAAATCAGGTAAACCCTAAGGGAATTCTGATTCGTTAATTTTCTAACAGACGACTGGTTGAATCTATCAGATTTTTTTTCAGTGCATAAATAAATTTTCAAAGACTTTTTTCAGTGTCGCCGGACCCTTCAGCCGAATGTTCGATTTACTTGTAGCACTTTTCGTCGATTTGCAATCCTCTCGCGTTTCGTCCTGACACGCTCGGAGTCTATGTGTCCTAAAGAGGGGATCACAAATTGAGACCCTATACATTTCGACAGGACTCGCGAGTCTCTAAAACCGGTTTTCACCCATTTGATTGGAAAGAATTATGGTCCTTGACTTAAGGATGCACCACCTGGTTCCGGGACTCACTCTGGTTCTCTCGGCATTCGCGCCTAACTCCAGATCTCCCCCGTGTATCTGATAAATACCGAGAGAGTTTAGTAATCCTTCTATTATTTATACAAATCTTCGTCAAGTTAGCGAAATATCATTTCGCGCAGATTATTTCTTCCGAATTCCCTCGCCGAGGAGAGCGAGGCTATAAGCCTTTCTGTGCAATAGCTTTTGTCGCGCGAAGGAAATTATTTTATTGCGCGGGAAGATGCCGAGGGGATCAAAGCGGCTCGGTTAGTTTCCCGAAAGACGCTGGATATTGCGTTGTCGCGTGTTGCACGCGCCCGAGTTCTGCGCGCCCACGCCTATGCAAATCCCGCGGAATTATCGAAAGAATGGACGGAATGCCAACGTATCGCCCATCCACGCACGTCTCGCGATAGTTGCACTTGTGCCGATTGTGTAGTTGCATTCATGCCGCGAAACGGCCCGCTCGGACGCAACGCAAATGCATACGCTATGCCGATGCACTTTGGCGCATGTCTCGCAGATGCGCTCGCGACTGACAATGAGTGGAGACTCGAAAAAGCGATCGTGCGATGCATTACATTTTATGTAAACAACAGTTGTATAGGCCAAGCGGAAGTAATTAAAATAGCCGTCGCTGGGCGGCAAAATTAAAATCAGCGAAATTTAACTCGATCGTACGAAGTGTTACCGAGTTACTGTTACCGAGACAGAAAGTATTCTTGACGTACTTATATTTCTCACAAGCTCATTTAGTATAAAACTAAGACAATATCAAAATAAAATCAATAATTATTCTCCTCCATCGAATTAAAAAGGATTGACTTACTATATTGAGACAAGAGTAACTTATATAAATGTAAGTTTGTAAATAAATTTTTTCCCCATCTTACAACGCGCGAAGTTGGCACCGTGATAATCGACAAAAGTCGAGACATACTATCATTTTATTCTAGATTTTAGAGTTTTTATTTAAGATTAAACTATTCCTTTCTCTATAACAAATATGATTGGCGCTTATATCGATCCCATTTTATGATACATTCAAGTGTAACAGCATTGGATCCGGAAATTTTTTCTGTGGGTGTGTTGCAACAATAACGGGGCTAAAAAGAAAAAGCAATTTTCCGGAAAGTAAATCTGAATGTGTTAAATTGTTAAAACTTTATATCGCATTCTTAAACGCGAGTTTGATGATTTTAACAACTGACTGGACAAAACCTAGTAATTTAGGTAATCTAGCTAATGTGATTAGTTTTCGATGTGTTCATTCTCGGTTGAAGTCTCGCGGTTCTTTTGTGAACGACTTAAACCTGGCAATGTTTGAATTGCATCCGCTGTTGCAGCAAACGAGCGACATGTTCGTGAGATTCCGCGTAACACTTGGACGACATTCATTTCCATCAAGTCGTATATCGGCTCCTTCGTAGAAATATGAAAGTTACGCGACTGCGATCTTGCTGAGCGCATTGTTGTTTATATCGTAAAATTATCTGCGTATTGTGTAACTGCATATAAACGATGTGATAACAGCGCGTAATAACTCTTTCGCAGAGATTATCAAATGCAGTTAATTTTAAAGTCGAGAGATGCCTCCGCGGCGCGGCAACTGTGCTTTTTTCGTCGATCGCCTTCGATTCGTGCAAGAGTTATGCAAAAGCACAGACATGCCGCGATACCGTCCACGAAGACAGGAACAAAAAGACGGCGTTTATTTAGGCACGTCATTTTTAAACGTCACATTCACGCTTCGTCCGCACAGTTTCGGCGCGCGATAATAACGTTATTCGCCACGAAATCCTCTCGCTATAGTTTTTTTTTTTTCAGAAGCGCGCCGAGTTACGTAACCGTATGCAGGCTGAACAATGGCGAAGTGCAACTGTCGGACGAGTTTTATCGAACGTTTATATCGACCTCGAGCGTTCTCGAGCATTCCCGACGGTATTTCCGTCGACGAGCTTAGTATTCCGTCGTACGGTAGACGCGGAATCGGCGTCCGCCACGCGAGACTAGAAAGCTTGATCACCTTTAGGAATCGGAGCGTTTACACTCGAGAGATCCGGGTTCGATCGTGCGTTTCTCGATCTGAGCTTTTTATTAACGAACGCGTGGGCTCGCTTTGCATATTTCGCCCGTTTACGCACGCGAGCACGTAACTCTTGTGCATTACCCGGTCAGATCGGCGCAAACTCTCTCTCTCTCTCTCTCACACATTTTCTCTCCCCCGTCTCTCCTTGTCTCTCTTTACCTCTTCCTGTCTCTCGTTGTGTCTCCCTGTCTCTCCCTGTGTCTCCCTATCTCTCCCTGTGTTTCCCTGTCTCTCCCTGTCTCTCCCTGTCTCTCCCTGTCTCTCCGTCATTCTATCTCTGTCTGTCTCTCTGTCTCTAGTTCGGCCAAGCCCCCGAGCTGCCAATTATTTCCCAGGGCCTATTATTAGGCCCTTGCAGTCGACGAGTTTCTGCGCCGACTTAATTAACGCGTAATTAAAACACCCGTGCGCGCGATTGTTAATACATCTCCGTTACAAGTACATAAACTAAATGTGTATGCGTGTGTGCGTGCGCGCGTGTATAAAATTTAAATTGAAACTAAATTTTGATATATACGTAAATCTGTTGTAACAAGTATCTTGGTTACGCGCGATCCTCTTTGACGACAATATTGTCTGCTGCAGATGTCGGAGTTCCCGGTGGAGGGAGGCGAAAACGGGGACATGCAGACCGTCATGGAGAACTTCCAGAAGAAGAATAATCACTTGGTGACCGGCAGAACGCACCACGTCAGCCATCATCCGCAGGTCACCACCACGTCGTCGCAGGTGATTATCTCCGGACACGGAACTCGTCCCGTTCTCCGTTCTTTGACTATCAAATATTTGACGTGCTTCTCCGACGCCGCGGGACGTTGTCGCGATTTTCTTTTTAAACGATAGAAAGACGCGTCACTTGTATTTCCGTAGCCTGTGTTTCCGCAGGAGTTGATACACGTCCTCGCGCGATACGTTTCGAGTATTTACTGCTAATTGACACGCGCGCGCGAGGCGTGTCGAAATGAATTAAAAAATCCGTCTGTGTAAACCTCAAGACTGGAGGAAATCTTACAAGTCGCCAGAAGTAATTAATAACTTCAGAAGATCACTTGACCATGTCCTGGCAAACTTTTACGTTTAAACTCGCAGCGTTTCGACCATCGTTCGCGGCCCATTTTGAGTGACTATTGTGTCAGTAAATCCGTATGGTAAATCTAAAAGAACTGGTCTTAATTTCACGAACGACAGAACATGACTTTCATTGTGATTTTTGAATAAAATCGAAATTGTGCGTGACGGAGACCCGCGGCGCGCGCACTTTCGCACACTTTGCATCTTTATGGACATTCAGCAGAAACGAGTTGCGACGTGTTGCAATATTTATTTGACCTCGCCGTGCTTCGGGGAAAAACACAATCGTCACCTTCCTCGTGACCGTTTCTTCTAATCCGAGGTTCACGCGCGAGGATTACGCGGTCTTTAATCTATCTTCCTGTCTCGTCTCCTCCGCGTCTTCTCTCCGCCAGATGAGGTGTCGCGGCGCCTCCGACGCCCACACCTGAGACGGATTTCCTGAAAGTAGACACGGAAATTGGGGATTATTCGCGCGTCACGCTTCTATCGCTGGCGATCCGCTGAAAGCGCCTAAAATAATAATCGCCGTCACTGCTCGCGCAAAGTCAACCGATTCGCCTGACTGGCGACGCGCTTTCCATTCACATTCTTGTCTAATTTATTTCTCCGCACACCGCAAGATTTCAGAAAGCTTGATTATTAATATTCGACGGTGAACAATGTAAAGAAAGTTACACGGAAGGTTACAATCGACACGTATTACCCCTTTTAGATCTCTCAGACCTGTTATACAATACGTCGTATGTCGCTGTCTGATGTCGGGACGTAGCCGATGGTCCAACGAAAAAAATTTCTTTTCAATTTCTTTGCTCTACGTTTCGACATCCGACAGCGACATACGACGCATTGCGTAACGCAGGTTCTACAATGACGCAGCAAGTCGCAAGGAATCGACCAATCACAGCCAAATATGAGAAGAACAATCGACCGCCATTGGCCGGTTTCTTGCGGCTTGCGACGTACTGGGTCCATTGTAAAACCAGCCTGACAGGCCTTAAGTATTGAATTCCCGAAGAAACAAAAGTTGGTCGCGACGCTGCACAATATTACTGATAGATAGAGGTGGAAATAGGTTGCTCGTCGAAATTTCTGATTAAGCCGAAAGTAACAATGAAATAGCGCGCATTTTCGTTTACCGGTTCATTTGTATCGCGCGTAATTTAAAGGCAAAAATCAGATTTCAATCAGATTTGAATGGTAGATTTCACATTTGGCTTGAATATGCGTTGTATGCATATGATTTTTTATGCCGGCGACGTGTATGACACACGTCGCGATCAAAGTGGCTGCGTGTCTCACGAGCGAAACCACTTGTCAGACCATCTCCGATCATCGAGCAATCGGAGGCGATCGCTCGAACGGCTGTAGGCATTTGCCACGCAATGCGGCCGCCCACGTGGATATTTTTCCATTAAAGATTAATTCCGCGCAATCTTGGTGAACCTTGGTGCCGCGTTTCAAGGTCCCTTCCCTCGTCGTTTCGAGAGAACGTTGCCTCTTTCTAAATATAACGGGGCCCTTTTCGTCTCCGGGCTCGGCCAAGTCATCTCGTGCCTCGTAATGGTTGCTGGCCCACCGCCAGCAGTCATTGCTGTGGTGCTACTGCGGATGCTGTTTACATTTTTCCCTTTAAACCTTTCTAGTTTACTCTCTCGAAGGTTCATTCACTGAAGCTGTACTTATTTCTCATTTGTACGAGGCGAATCGCCTGACTCTGGTACGTAAAGTACAATAAAAGGGCTGGGGTAAAAATCTTACTTGTGTGCGTGTGTTGTCGAATGACTTTCACAATAATAAAAAAATTGAACAAATTATTTTTACATAATATAAAAGTAATATACAAAAATATTGAGAGAGAGAGAGAGAGGGGGGGGGGAGAGAGAATTGATTGCAAGATTATCTTTTTAAAATAGATTAAGAATAAAGTCTAGAAACTTAATAAATAAATTGATTATATGGCACTCGGTACCTCTAATAGAAAGACAGAAAAAAGGAAGAGGGATAGAGATAGAAATCAGGTGGGAGGTCCGTGGCGGAGTGAATCATCTTACACAGATCTTAAATAGAACGAAAACGGCTTTTGACTCGGCAGATGCTGACGACAAATCAGAGCCAACACCAGAGTAGTAGCAGCACCAGTACTAGCACGAGCAGCAGCAGCAGCAGCAGCAGCAGCAGCAGGGTGGCCAAGTCCTCGCAGAGGATTCTCACCTCGTCTTCGTCGAGTGAGATGAAGGCGAGCTCCATGAAGAGCGACCTGACGGAGCTCAAGCGCGGCATCTCGGAGATGAAGAACATCTCGACCAACTTTTCACAACGGCTGCGCAGCAGCATGGAGAACCTCGTGGACAGGTTGGTTCAGTCCCAAGTTAATTGGTCCCCGAGGGGACCAGCTCTAATCCTTGAAAGAAACCTTGAGAGATACACCTTGCGCCGTAGATCACGGCGGTTCTTTGGATTGTTTATGAGTTCGGGATGACGAAACAGTGTTCAATGTGGGGAAAATGCGTGGTTTTCGAAAGAATTTTTAACGTGCAACATGAGTGTTTCGTGAAAACGACGTGCCATTTCGCGTGCTTTTCTTACGGAAATGATTGGTATTTTTAGAGTATCCTCGAGTTTGCCAGCGTGACGAACGTAATGTAACCATTGCAATGTGTTCCTTGGCTGTTTTGACGCAGTTATATCTCAAAATTCTCGACTATATATACGTGATAATTTATAAAAACATATCTTTACTTTTGGATTGTGTTAAATGATAGATTATCCTTTCGAAGTTTTTTAATTTTTGTACGATTTACAGTGTAAAGGGTCAAATGATAAAATTTTTCTTATAAACGGAGCATTGAAGTAATTTAATTGGCGATCGGGAATTCGCCTTGAAAGATATTTAAAATCACTTTTATTGTTAGTAATAATTTAAAGAATCGTTGGCTCCACCTTTTCGTAAAAAGTTGAAGATTTCTCGATTCTCAGTTACTTCTTCAATTTCCAGTTACCAAACGCTCGGTGATTCATTTTGTTTGGTTTCTAAAAATTCAGACACCCGTTTAGACTTCGCAGCTAAAGCTCTCGCAACTGAGCGCTCCGAAACGCGTCAACGGGGAATATTTTTGTACGCATAATTTCGATTCGCATGCTATTTTCGCGGCGGTCAGATTATTTTTAATCCATTGCTCACGTGTCGTTTTATACTTCATATAGGATAATATTGCGTTGCGATTATATCACTGTGGGAAAAAAATGCAAAGAATACTGAACGCTAATTTATCAATTTATTAATCTGCACTAAAACCCGCGTTAAAATGCTTTGAACTAGCTATGAATTCTAACCGAATTCTCTAGAATTAAAATCAGAGGAAAGTCCTCTATTACGAGATCGGTTTCTAATATGAGATAGCAGATTTTCAACACCCAAATTCAATCACGAATCTTTTCGCGCCACGATTACACGTTCTAACGATGAATTTTCCACTAAACAGGTTTCGCTCCAAGGGCAATAAATTCACAGTGGAGTCAACAGACGGTGCCTATTAATTTAACAGAAACGCCCGATATCTCATATTAGGAGCCTATCTCGTAATAGAAAGCTTTTCTCTGTATTAGCAATTACAGGCGTTTTAGTTGACGAATTTCTTTTGTGGATTCCGCAGAGATGGCAGTGGATCAGAGGAGACCGATCTTACGGAGCCGCTGGTGACTTTTCCGGATCCGGACACGCCGCCACCTGTCAGCGATGCTGTCACGCTGGCGGGCGGCTCTCCGTCCCAGTTGAGTTCCCTGAATTCGCTGAACAATCTTCATCACAGCATAAGTCCGCCGATAAACATACCGAACATGGCGAACTTACCTGCCGGTCAGGAAACTATGAAGTTCGAGCAGAAGAAAATGACCAGCGCCTCAAAAACAAAGGTTTGCAACGCTTCCCTCGTCCTCGCATATCTTCGGCGTATCCTTCGGATTATTGCTTTTCTACTAATAATTGTCAGGACTTTGTCTTTGCTGGCAATAATGTTTCACCAAAGAGAACTGTGTTTGAAGACCGAAAGTGATCGCAGGGTCGGGGACGGTATAAAAATTTACACAATTTGAAGACCATTGGACTACATCCTACTCGGACTCTATTCTTCCGAAGATCTTATTTTATTTTTATTATTAGGAATAATTAATTAACAACAGTTAACGATGGTAGTAATCGGTACATGAATAAAGTCTGGAATCTAATTTTTATTGTAAAACTGACGATCACTCATTTCAACAAGAGAGAAACGATTCTCGCAAGATTCGCGAGAGACGTTGCCCGGATTTTGCAAGTTCGATGAAGAAGAACTAGTGAAATAAAGATAAAATGCGACAGAAATGGAAATAACAATTGCAACAAAATGTAGAATGTTTGCGTCGGTTCGCCGCGACACCGAATTTCATAATATTGAAAACGGAGCCGGTCTCGCGCGCACGCTATCAGCACGTGGCCTCGCCGAGCCATTCAGCGAGCTGTCCGCAAAATAACGCGTGCCTAAAAATACGTATTTGATAAGAATTGCGCGATTGATTTAGCTCGCGTTTGCCGAGCGAATCGCGGCACACGATAGACGTTGCAAACAACGGCGATAGCGTTCAGACGCGCAGCGAATGCTTGACGGCCGAGGTGCGGCTTCCTCCAGGTAGTCTAGGTCAAGGACTGCGAGTCCTATCCTTGGGTATCGCGCGCGGGAAAGCGTCGAGACTTGGCGCCGTGCATCGTGATATCTCAGCTCGGTTTCAGCCAGTTTTCACCTTGCCCTCGCGTCTAATAATCGACTCATCCTCGTTAGGTCGTCACGGACGGATTCAGCGCCGAGAAGGCGACGGCGAACAGTGCGGAGATGAGGGCCCTGCAAGCCGGCGACGTCTCGTACAAGGAGCAGAGCGCCGCGACGGCGGCGAGGGCGCGCGTCGAGCTGGACGGCGTCTCGGCGGAGAAGAGCGTCGCTGCTGCAAGGGTGAGTGATACAATAAATGAATAGCTAGAAAGATCCTCGATTAAGGGCCGGTTGTTCCAAACCCTTGGTAAGTTAACTAATAGTTCAGTATATTTTTGTCTTTAACTTTGCTTCCAAGATATAATTGAATCGACATCAGTTAGTTGATGTTAGCTTACGAAGTGGCTGGAAAAACCGGCGCTAAACCATCCTGGAGCGTCTCGTTGGAATATCGTTGTTCGATAAAAGCAGCACGACGTTAGTACGAAGAGCAAATTAGAAACAAATGCGAAGACGTATGAAAACGAAGATAAAAATATAAAAGTAACATATAGGTAGGAAGTCACAGGCACAAAAGGGAGTGCGAGAAAGTGTCCCGCAGCAAATAAACGCTCCGCACGAGCTTTCTCGCAGCCGAGAAAGCCGCAATTGCGTAAAACTGTATGGCTCTCCGCGCTTATTACTTCCGGCGTGAGTACAGTGCGCGATCGGTGTCACGCGGTGCATTCTCGACTCCTCGTGTGGTCAAAGACCCCCGTGTGCGTAAACAATGCGGTGGCCCGATCGAGTTAAAAGTCGTGACGTGGGTGGACCGGGGGACTCTCTCTCTCCTCGGAGGCGCTCCCGCTCTCCGAGAGCCTGACCTTCCTCGTCTGGATAACAAAAGGACCGGGAGGAAGACTCTCCCCCCCCTCCCCGTGGGCGCGGCAGAATAATTTGGCACGAGGTTCCCGCGCGAGTAAAAGCGCGCGATTGCGGGGGTCGTTGACACGCGCCGTGCGTACGTTGCGTTTGCGTTGCCGCAACGGTATCGAGGGGGTCTTGTCGCGTCGCACGCTAACAATAAGATGAAAGCTGCGCTCTGTGCGTCGGGAATAAAGTCCCTCGATTTAGCCCCGCACCCTCAGAAAGGATTTCTGCTACCGGAACAAAAAATAGAAATAATCAATTCACCTTTGTTAAGGGAAGTTAATTGGACATGACGATATTTTAGTTGCGCCTGGTATTTAAGCCTAATCTACAATGTGCTCCTTGCGTCTAGAAACATTCCATTTTGTGGCCAATAAATGCGTTTAAAAAATTTGCGCAAGTGGATAAATTGTATATCATGCACGGTACTATTGTCGACAATTTTTTTAAGCGTTTCGATTTGTTTATATAAAATTGAATGTTTCTAGATGCAGAGAGCACATTGTAAATTAGGCTTTAAGAGATTCTTTGTGACAGAAAAGAACGGTATTTCGCGAATAAAAAATTGCCTTATCGTCCAGCGGCTATGTTCTCTCTGGATTTAAAATACCTGTAACAATAGGCAACGACGCGAGACAAAGTGAGTCGAGTTGCACTCGAATGCGCCTCGAGGCGCGCATCTTCACCTTGCATAAATCGCATAACATTTTCGCTGAGTAACGCGAGCCGAAGCTGCGATTTCTCATCCAATAACGACCGCAATCGCGGCCTTGACTATCGGCCAAGGCAGTGATTTCGCAAAGGAAACGCACGCCACCGCGAGGTACGAGCAAACGTCGCGACAGGCGGATAGTACGGTCTCGTGTAATCGTGAGACGACGTGTCGTTCGACACGAGAAGTCGGTTTGGCTTGCGTTCAGAAATTCGCACGCTGCTGACTCAAGAGCCACGTAGTAGCCGACCTAGCTGATTCGTCTAAATTTAGATGACGACACGCCGCCGGGCATAAATAATCACGAAACGAAAGCTCCTTCCACGCTCGATGCGGGTCACCCGATAGAATCGAGCTTCCACGATTGAGAATTCACCCCACGAATCCGCGATCTTTCTCTATGAGGAAAAAATGAGAAACGAAAGAAAACCCCGTAACTGCACGGAGGGAACTTTCTCTTTAAATTTATCCGGAAACTCATGTGATCGTGGGACAACGTGACATTTTGAAGAACTTTGTGAGAGTTTTTGAAAGTTTACCAGTAAGATATGCACCAAATATAATTGCTAGTAAAATGTATGGCAAAATTTCCAAAAAACTCTCAACGCCACGTTGTCCCTCGATCACGTGATTTTCAGGATAAATTTTAAGAGAAAGTTCTCTCCGTGTGGCAAGAATCGTACTTGTGAGTTCGGGAGAAAAGTATTCGGAAGAAAATATTACATATATAACACACACATGTTCTAATGAAGAATTAGTTTGTTAATTTTAAACACGCATACAGTGTATGTCTTAGAGATACGATTAGATATGTAACGTCAATTTGCAACTCAAAGCTAGAAACTTAGTTTGAAATTTAAATACAATGTATGCCTTGGAGATACGATTAGATATGTAGCTTCAATTTGTAATTCTAAGCTAGGGACTTAGCTTATTAATATTAAAAGAAAATTCATCCGCGATAAAAATATATGGGTTATTTGAAAAGTTATCGGAATGTTGTTTCATTTTTTTTTTAAATTACCATTATTTTTCACCGTAATTTTTCTTTACATCGACGCGTTTGTGTCACGTATGCTTCCTGGTCTCATTATCGCATTACGAAACTTCGATTCGTCAAATGGTACAAAATATCCGTCACAACTGTCTCTTTTACTTCTTCGTTCGAAAATCTCTCCCGAGCAAGGCGTTTCTTCAACCGTGGGAATGAAAATTCGACGAAACTAAGTAGGACGAATGGGGAGAATGCGACAACAAAAAAGTTGTACCGTACTTCGTTTGATACTTAATCTCAGTGGGGATAATGAGATACGCTGTTCCAATGAGCCGAAGATCCGGGCTCAAATCCCCCCAAAAATTGTCGGTTTCTATTGGGTTGCTCCGCCTCGGTCGCCACCTCACGATGGGATTGGGCGACCCACGGAGAGCATCTTGGCCTGAAGGCTTCCACAACCTTTCTGCTAACGTGAGAATAAATGCCTTAGCAGGATGACTGACTTGTAAGTTTAAGACAGTTCATAAAATATTCACTATTAGTACCCGAGTCGAGTATTTGGTCCCGGAATGGGCCTCAATTGTTCTATTCTGTCTTCAGTTGGACCTCGGAGTCGGTTTGAAACTCCAATTTGAGGCCCCGATGAGTAAAAAATTGTGTTTAATCTCTGTCTAATCCTCAAAGAGAATGTAACAAAATATTTCACCCTCTTTGAAACCTCGTAGGCCGAAGAGGATCTACTGAACCTCTGTTGATTACACTCGCACAGGCTTCTTTACTGTCAAAAATGGCGACTCTTTTCGGTCTATCTGACGTAAAAAATTCAATAGATTTTCTCCGACACAAAGACCTTAGTTCGACCGCATTGCTCCCAATTAAAAAATTATACGAACTAAACTGAGGCCAAGATATTGGTAATCATACAGTGAAATTGTTACTTTCGTGTGCTTACGTACGTTTATTCGTTGCAATCGTTGTCCTCGTACATTTAGGACTTGAGATACAAGACAGTTACTGTGCGTTACTTAAAACAAAGACTTGCATAAAACATTGTCTCGAAAGTAATCAGCCATTCTGCTAAGGTCCATCTTCGTCTTTGTAATGGCGTGTAGGCCTCCGGCAGGCAGTAATACAGTCACGACTGACCAATAGCCTTTGTCTGCTAAGGCCCTAAGGGAGATACGCAATTGGCCGCCTGCGGACCGGATCCGGCCCTCAAGGCCTTCCAATCTGAGCTTGGCCCACGGAAAAAAAATGGAAACAAACTGAATTACTAGCGCCGAATTGTTTCTTGGTCAATACAAAGAGGGCGAGAAACGTAAATTCAAAATTTAACTGCTGGTATAATCACAAATTTGGCCCAAAAATCTAGTTGCGTTTTCCCCAAAGAATAGATAGGAAGCCTCTTTGATACGCGGAGTCACACAAGAACTTTTTGGATCCACGTTAGATGATGTTGAGAACTAGCCTAGCTCCAACTAGCTGCACTTCTATGGCTACTATTGCTACTAGTCACAGCGGCACTTTGAGTTTATTCACTTCAAAAATTCACGAAGATATATGTCCGTTCAAAGATCTGTAAAAGATAAATCCATGTGATAAAACGAATTGGAGCTTGGCACGTGTTCATAGAAGGGTTGGAACCTCCCGTTTAACGTATGTCTATGTGCGAGTGCCATCTTCATTTAAAGAACTTTTCAAATGACTCGTGTAGAGTATCTTATCATTTTGAAAAGATCACAAATATTATATTTTTATATTTTTTACTTTTGTTACATAAAACGATTAACTTTATACAATGCATTCTGAATTGTATAAATTTTTATTACCAAGAAATGGGTAGAAACTCTTTATCAAATTGCGTACTCCATGCTGTGCCTTTGTGCAAAACAAAAACCATTTCAGCCATCAGATCGCACGTGTTCTACGTATCGCGCGTTGCTTTAATTTTCAATTTGCGTTATTGTGTCGCGAGAAGTCGCAAGGAACATTCAATCTCCCAAGTACCACATTTTGCATCATTTCGATTACGAAGAGGGGGGGGGAAATAATTAATCTTCCAAACGCACGGGCGTTCCTTCGCTGATGGCATCTTCGCGTGTAACGCGTGGGTAGATTCAACCGGCAGCAAAAAAGCCCCCGACTGGCTCGGAAGGAAGATGAATCGTCGCGGGACGAAGAAGACGCGGGGGCTCACGAGGCTCGAAAGTCGCGGACGGTTGCGTGCTACTTCGCTCGTGGGTGTGTACGGCCATTATTTCTTCCTTTTTTTTACGCGTCGCATTGTCCTTGACCCCACGTGTCGGCCTTGCGACGCGACGCCCGTGTCAGCGCGCGCGAATCTCGGCGCCTCGCTCGATCTCGTCGCGTGTCATGTCCCCGTATAATTTGCAAAAAATTACACGAAATTTCGAATAACAATCGACCAGGCATGTCTCGCAGGAAAGCACAATTAGATTTCGGAGACAATTTACCGCGAATCGTACGATCGCGCGCGCGCGCGATAAATTGAAAACGAGACACACACCCTGTACATACGTGTCTGATAAAAGCACACAATATATCCCGTTACACTTATCTCTACACGATTCGCGGCTTGAAAGCTTTCCCGACAGATGCCGCCAAACTTGGGTAAAGAACAACGTCTTCGATGTTGTCTCATTGTCGGAGCAGACCGCAGCGGAATTCTATAAGTGCTTGTTGATAAAAAGATCTGTCGATTAATACGATTTTTCCTCACGTTTATTTATATCTTTGGAATATTTTTATCCTTCTGGCAGCTGGCGCGATAAATTTCTTTACCGCGGGAATGAAGAAGTCGAGAAATTTGAGTTTATATAGATATGTACTTGTATCTTCATGCATGCACGTATATCTATATTTCGTTCTACCATGTTAGCGTCTTGTTATATAAGATGTTGTTGGAGATAATGCGTCAACGTGAAGAGAACGATAACTAAGAAGGATTTCCCACTTAGACCGATGCAAGTAGTTCCTAGAACAGCAATGTGACGTTCGTGAGACCTAACTTCGTGAAACCGAGTGGTTACTTCAATGTGTGAGCTCTTCAGATTTTAGAGACATTAATTTGAAAACATTAGTGTCGTCAATTGTTAGGAACTTTGCGGTACGTTTTAAAACGCGCACACGTTTTCAATCGTCACAAATTCCTCGTTGTCCTAATTGGATATAAATATACGGAAACTTTATCGAAAGAGAGAGGGAGAGTCAGGGAGGGTCAGGAAGAGTCAGAGAGAGTCAGGAAGAGTCGGGGAGAGACAGGAAGAGTTAGGGAGAGACAGGAAGAGACAGGGAGAGTCAAGGAATTTGGACGATGACAGCCTACTGTCTCGCATTAGAATCCTATCTCATAACAGAGGACTTTCCCCTACGTTTTCCAACTCGAAACTGCGCGCCAACTATTCGTTCGTCCTAATATTCGAATTACCCTCTAAAGTTTTTGAAGCGAAAATACTACCATGGAGTGAAATGTTTACCCTATTGGAGCGAATATCTACTCCAACAGATTGAATATTCATTCCATTCGAGTGAATATTTCACTCCAAGGCAGCACTTTTGCGCGAAAAATTGTAGAGAGTACCCTTACCAGAGATTCTTTCGCGATCGTCTACTTTCTTACTTCCTTTTCCACACTTCTCAAAGACATCGCCCTCGTTTCCATGGCCAAACGGCGGAGAGGGAGGGGGTGCAGACGGTAGCCACGGGGATGACCGAGTGCGAAAGCGAGTTCCCCCTCGTCACAACCCCCGGGTCGATAATCCGCCACCCCCGCAAAAGGAGCAGTTCGTTCGCGACGTTGCTCGTCGTCGGTCGGTCGGTTGGCTGGTTGCATGTTGTATGGGACAGCAATTGTCGAGGCTGACGCGGGGCTTTTTCCCGTGTCCGAGGCCCCGTAAGAACGCGATGCCGCGCGACCATCCTCATCCACGAATCCTCGGAGACCACATCGCCTCGCAAATGGTACGACGATCTTGATGCTCAGAATCGAACGTTCTACTTTCCTCGGGTCGCGAGGGTAACAAACAGTCTCGGTGTTATTCCCCCTCGCCGTTGTTCGCGCGAAGTCGCCTCGTTTTGCAATTAACAGGACGAGAGGAGAAGCAATGAGATCCGCGCGTCGCAGCTCTCGCGCCAGACTAGCTTCGAAGCTGCCTTGAGAAGTGCTGTTAGAATCGGGGGATGGTTCCGAGCTTCCGAGAGCGGCGGTGGGCACGTCACAACGACGGAACGTTAAAATAGAGTCGTGCACCTTGTCGGCGATGACAGAGCTGTTGTTTGGTTTGCTGTTCATTCAGTGACGCGACGTGAGATCATTGTTCAGATTTCGGTGAGACGTCGGAAGACGTGCCAAGAGACCGGCGATTACGAATGCTGCTAGGTGTCACCGATACGTCGGTAGACCGCGATCGAAATAGAGCGAGCGTTTCGCAGTAGTTGGAATTAATCGGTCGATCGCGACGGCGCGTTTTCAAGGACGCGTCGCCGGCGACACGCGAGGGTTTTCCCGAAAAACTCCGGAGCGGCGCCGTCGCCGGGTCGAGCGATAAGAGTCGCGACGATAAGGAACTGATGAGGGTTCGATAAGCGCTGCCTCGGCTAACAATAAGACAGCCGCCAGATTACAATTGATACACAGTACTCTGGGGGGGAAAAAAAATATCTTTGCGTTACTGAATATCGACAGAACTAATTGAGAGAATTGATCACGAGACACTGTAGTGTCTCGCGCCAAGTGTAAGCGTAGCTAGTACACGCGTGCGAGTTGGTATTACTTGAAAATCTCGGATGTAGATAGAATAGCTAATTGCGATTTTTAGTTACGCGGGGCAAAATTCGCAAAAGATTAGAGATGCGAACAATCCAAATACCTCGATTACTAATTGTGGGCCCCAAAATGGGTTGCTGTCTTTTTCTTCCCAGAGTAAAATGTTTATCAAGTATAATTACTAGTAAAATGTATGGTAAAATTTCAAGAACTCATAAAGTTCTTCAAAATGCCATGTCGTCCCACGATTACAAGATTTTCGGGATAAATTTTAAGAGGAAATTCTCTCCATGTATGAATCGCGGTTTCTCTCTGTTCGCGAAAATTCGGCTTGCGGGTTCACGACGACGGGGATGATTTGTGGAACACAACAGAGCGTCGTATATACAGATTTACCGTACATATTGTATATTGCATAATCGTGAAAGAGATTTTGACCTCGACTTTGGCCTCGACTTTGACCTCCTAAGATCGATGCGGAGCCGATCGTCGAACTTTGATATATCGATATGATAACGTATCGAAATTGCAGCTATTAACGTAACAGAAACAAGAAGTGTGTGCCGCATTTTTAACTCGTGCGTCGAACGTTACATAACAGAGGAGAGCCGTGCACTTTGTCACTCGTGCAAGAAAGACACGCGCACAATTATAGTATTATCTGAAAAAGTAAAAAATTGCAGTTTTATCTAGAAAAGTGAAAAATTGTAGTGTTATCTAAAAACGCACTCGGGCCAATGATCGCAAGATTATTATAGATTAACAATTAGTTAATTGAGTGATTAACAAACTAATTATAGAAACAAGTTTCACGTAAACGTTGCGCAATTGCAACTCATTCTATTGTCGTATATCTTCCGGTCTATTTAGCCGCAAGAGTCGTTCCGTGTTTACGATAATTTTTCCGCGAGAATGCAGACGTGAGCGTTGAAATCACGAGCGGGGCATCAAAATTTGTGTTTATTACCGTCCGTCCGCGCGCGCGAATTCGAAACGAGCGGCCGAGTCGTTCGTGAGATGAATTCGCTCGTGAACTATTTCTAGGCAGGTCGAAAAATAGCAGCAACGGTGGGACCGCTGTTAAAAAGCCGCTGCACCGATTACGCGATTGACGTGTGGAAATGCATTTCTCTCTGTCTCTCCTTCCCTCCCTCCCTCCCCCCCTCCCTCCCTCCCTCCGACTCTCCCTCTCTGCTTTATGCGGAACGAAATTAAACTCTCTCGGGTGGTGAATCACACTTAAGCACAGTCCAGATTAGTTTACGACGCGCTGCCATCACACTCGGTGATCTAAAGCTCCCGTGCTTTCCACGACTCGATCGGAAACGGTTAATTTGCTTTACAATCATTATAGTTCGATAGCTGTCAGACGAAGTTTGTCTTGCAGTTCAATTTAGTCATCGAACGCACGTGTAAAATGTGGAATTAGTAACAAATAACAAAGCAATTTTCGAGATAACAGAAAGTAATTTTGTTGAGATTAATTAAAAAAAATTGACATTATTTACCGAGGCTTATAACGCAAGACATTTTTGATTAGGAATTGATTGATTACCGAGTATGTTTAATTGATAATTTGAAACAGAATTGAATGTAACTTTACCAAAATTATCGGCAGTCACACTCTCATTTTTCGCGGAATGTTTTTTTAGACAAATTATGAATTGCCTTCGGAGAGGACATTTATAATTTATCTTACGTGTAAAATGAAAGGAAAATAATTATAACTATCGATTTTTGTATCAAAGGTGTGATGTGAATCTCAGTTGAAATATGAGCGCGCCGTGGCCGATACATCGTGGAATATTGCACCGGAAACGGTTCGAACGCTCGCGATTGGTAAGTCTGGAGGAAGTTTCGACTCGCATCCCTTTTCTTCGCGCTAATAATCTCGTAATGAGCCGATACAAATTTTTGTCAAACGATTCCGTAAAGCCGCACATTTTCGAGAGAACGTCTAGAAGGTTCGTCGTTGACGTAAATACCGTTGAAAACATCCGCCGGTGGGTTACACGGAATATCAGCGTATTTAAAATTGAGGGTTTGTTCACGTCACTCGAAATTTTTCAAAATTCCGCAAGTGACCGATCTAAGAATAAAGCACAGCCGGCCTTGCGCGACGTGAGTATACGTCACTCGTAAGGGAAGTTGAGCGAAGAAATTTGTTCGAATGTTCTCAAATACTCCACGAAAAGAAGCGATAAAAGAAGATGCACGCGGAATTAAGAATTGAGACAGGAAAGAGCAGAATAATCGAACTCGAAAGATAAATCGCGCTTTCGGAAACTAACGAGACCTGCCTCGAGAATAATTTCGGTATCAAACCCAGCAAGAGATGTCGAATCGGCATCAATTTGAAGGTGTCGATATCGATTCGACAACGTTTCAACATCGATCGAACCATTTTCCACTGGGAATACATTCAAATTTGTGACGTGAAGATTATTGTAGACCAGAATTAATTGTTCTGTTAATTCTATTTTTTACCGGAGTGCGAAATTCGCGACAACTCGAGACGACACTCTTCGATATCCGTTAATACGCCCATTCATTGCATTATCATTGACGTCATGAATTACAAAGCAAGGTGGCAGACAGTAGGATCGGTTCCAGCAAAATCGAGCTTAACGCGTAACAGGCGGCTGTGATGACACGCTCGACGAATTATATTTAGAGAAATGCGTCGGGAGAATCGGAGCGAGAGGAGAGAAGTGGACGAGGAGACAAAACGACCGGGATCGACGAGCCTTCGACAATGCCGATCATTGTGTCGCGACGTCTCGAGGGGGAAAGTACCGTTGTGTTTTCCGATACCGGGAGAGGAGCGGCGACAGTGATAAAAACTCGATATTACATCGAGTATTTAACTTTTCCGTGCGATTGAATGCCTGGCCTTTATCAAAAATCGATTTGGCCGCGATTAAGTTTCGTTTCATTATAATCGTTCGGATCGAAGTGCTCCTCCCGCTCTCTTCTCTCCTTGCAACGATAAGGTATTCCTTTTTAAATATGATGATGATAGATTAAAGAATAAATGTAACGATTTCAATCTTTTCGGTGGTCAAATATTTTGCTGCATCGTCGAACCTTCGAGTAACCTTTTGTATGCATATTCGTCATTTTTCCGCGATACTAATTTAATCTAACTAAATTTTAACCCGGTCCTTTTTAAGGATTCGCACAGTAATTTAATTGGCTACCTCCAGCTGTGCCAGGTCCTAAATGGCGTTTACGTTTGTAATTGAGCTAATTTGATTCAATATAACGGCAGAACTGTTCAAATGGCGAAATGCTGAATGTTTAAAATGATTCGCGATGAGATTGTGGAATTATTACGCGCTTTCTTGCTTTCTTTTTCGCGATGTATTTATATATACATCGTGCTATAAATACATTTTTGCGTGCGCAATAATCTCGCGATTTCTCGATTCCTCGCGCGCGCGCGTCCGTTCAGGATGAGCCGGATGAAAGATTAGAATGACAGAAGTGCGTATTTCATTATGCGCTACTGCTCACGAAGTGCGTGTTGTGCCTGCGTGTCGGGACGTTGAAAAAAATCGTATCATACTGAGTACAGTGCAACAGTTGTACTCTCTCAGTACGAGATGCTATCGCCTATCTGCTACTGCAAATTAGCGAATGCGCCATAAGTGGACCTTCGATAATACGCGCTAATTCCCTGCAACGCGCGACGGAACGTTATACAGGGTGTCCCGGAATTAAATGCAATTTTTATCAGCAGCTCGCGTCGTCGAACTTGAACGTGGTTTTTTTCTTCATTTCTGTCGGCGGAAATTAAATTGGGCGAAGCTAAAGCAGCAAAGCGAAAAATTTCACGGTCCCCGATGGCAAAGACACGTTTCTTCCGAATCGCTAACGCCCGATCTCTTCGCGATTAGACACATTATATTTTGTGCAAGTAAATCAATACGCTTAAAAAATTTATTTGCTTGCAACAAATTTTTTAAACGTATATCGATTACAAAATAGAATGCTTCTGGATACAAGGAGCACACTGTAGATGAAGCATAACAGTGGATGGTAATTATTCTGTGACGAGCATCGATTCTCCTCGCGCGATAATATGATAATGAGTGATGTTAGTGTTTGATAAAACTTATGGTATTGCAATTGGTATAGTAGATAATGAATTCTCGTGGAGAAACAACCGGAGGAACATAGAAAATCCTTTTTGGCTAATTGCAGGATTTTCCAAAAGAGCGACTTCATGCATCTTGATATGTTGAATCTATTATAATCGAGAGTGAAACAATGTTTGCTTTTCTTCTTCAGGAGCAGAGAAGCTTGAAGGCTGGTGATCTCTCGCATCAGGAGAGCAACAACATGGCAGCATCCACTATGAAGCTTCAGAGCGACTCTTTTACCTCCGAGAAGGTAAGCGAACGCTTCTTCTCATCATAAGTACTTAGTTACGGAAAAACGTGGGGGACTACAAAACTTTTTCGATTGTCCCGACGCAAACGATCGCGGAAAAGCGCGAGGCGCATTTTTCCCGGCTTATGTTCGCACTTCTGGCGGTTCACCAAGGTACGCGCGTTAAAACGTCCGCGTACCGACAGCCCGAATCGTAAATCGCCGTCTTTAACGACGTTGGGGAACCGCGAGCGACGACTACGCCGCGTTTTGGCACGCAAGGTCGCGTCGCTGTTCAACGCTGCTTCTGCGTCCGCGATGCGACGAGCGGTGATTTAAACGCCGACGAACTCGCGATTGGACCCCCAGTCGAAAAGCGGACTCGCGTGATTCGAGAAGCTCGCGAGAGATTTCGTAAAGCGGCAGAATCACACTCGCACTTGTTCGGGATGATGCTAAGGAAGTGCAGCCTCGACTCGCGAATGGTAAGGCGTAAAATTTGACAGATTCGAAGACGTCAACGTAACATCAGATTTCTATGTTTCTCGTATTCGCGGGTGTTGTGCGCGCAAACTTTACATGCTAATTCTGCATGCTAGCCGGGTTGGAAAAGTTACTTTATAAAAGTATCTAGGTTTTCGCTAAAAATGTAACTAGTTAGAGTTACAAGTCATCAATTCTGAAAAGTGCCGTGTTACAGTTACTCAAAAGGTAACGAATTGTTACTTTGCAGTTACTTTCTTGCAACGAAAATAAAAATATCAAATTTGCATTCGAATTGTAAAGCGTCGATGAAGGCGTTCATGCGCAGATGCAAGGCCTAATGCGATCTGTGGAGGTTTAAAATATACATATATAAAGTAACTATTAGTGTAACTATTAAATTAGTTGCTGAGTTAAGTTACAGATGGAGAGAAAGTAACGAAGTTAAGTTAGAGTTACCAGAAAAGTAACTGTAACTTCATTACAAGTAACGAGTTACTTCCCAACCCTGCACACTAGTATAGCGTAATGTATTACCCGATATACAATTCTTCTTCTTCCTCGTGTATTAGGCTTAAAAGCCTGTTTTATCCAGTTCGTTCTGGTATTCTGAGCATTTGGTTGTATTTCATCTTCAGTAGGCTGCTAACCCTGCTGAAGGAAACCTGCAATCTGGTGGGCTCTACCTCTAAAGGGGTATGTGTGGCGAGATACCCTTGGTGGTTGCCACTTTCCTTCGGGAGATTCCGAAAAAGCCAGCGGTGTTAAATCCGTGGATTTAAACTTGGATCTTTCCGTTCATCTGTTTACTAAGCAGAGCACATTTCTCTGCGCCGCCCTCGCCACCGATATTCAATCTAATTCCTGATGATTTTCAAACCTGATGAGAATGAATGAGAAATCTTATCAACGTTCCCGATAACATTATCTGCTTTTCATTACTACTTTGCGTTAAATGCCATGCTAACATCTCAAACATCATTGAGAAAAGCACTCTTCGAGATACGAAGCACTCCTGTTCCGTTCACCGACGAGTAGTGTTCCTAATCCTTGTCAAATTCGACAATGCCCGCGACTTCTTTCCTCAAGACCTCCTCGGCGATGTCTTTGCCGATCTTCCTCAAAATTTCGAAAGTGATCGACAGGCAATGTTTTCGTGTTTCGCAGAAAGCGATGGCAGCGCAACAGCAACGACAGACAGTCACCTCGACCGGCATCTTCAACCACGAGAAGCACATGGCCTCGAGCTCGCAGTCGAGCATCACGATCGCGTCCAAGTCGGGCGTGAGCTCATCCAAATCGATGATTAGCGCGGCAAGCGCGGTTAATCAGCTGATGAACGGCATGCGACCGCCGACGGCCGAGGACGAGCTGTTATCCTTACCGTTGGACGACCTGGACCTGCTGTGCTCCAAGTCGAATCCGCAGGACGTGGACTGCGCGATCGCCAAGTACTGCAGTCTGCTCGACAGCTTCGTGGAGCGGCTGAAGGCAAGCGCCGACAGCGGCAAGAGTAGCAGCAGCGGCAGTAAAGCGCCGCAGCTGTTGAACAGAGTGAACGAGATCATCCGAAAGGCATGGGCGGTGCCGACGCACGGCCACGAGCTGGGTTACACCCTGTGCAACACCCTGAGGACGCGTGGCGGTCTCGATCTGCTCATGTCGAACTGCGTCGTGAACGATCACGAGCTACAGTTCTCGTCGGCCAGACTACTGGAGCAATGCCTGACGACGGAGAACCGCGCCCACGTGGTGGAGAACGGCCTGGAGAAGGTGGTGAACGTGGCGTGCGTGTGCACGAAGAACGCCAACTCGGTGGATCACGCGCGCGTCGGCACCGGGATACTCGAGCATCTGTTCAAGCACAGCGAGGGCACCTGCAGCGACGTCATCAGGCTGGGCGGACTGGACGCGGTGCTGTTTGAGTGCCGGAAGAACGACGTGGAAACTCTACGCCACTGCGCGGGCGCGCTGGCGAACTTGTCGCTGTACGGCGGCGCCGAGAACCAGGAGGCGATGATCAAGCGCAAGGTGCCGATGTGGCTGTTCCCGCTTGCCTTCCACAATGACGATAACATCAAGTATTACGCCTGCCTGGCGATTGCCGTGCTGGTCGCCAACAAGGAGATCGAGGCGGCCGTCCTCAAGTCCGGCACCCTCGACCTAGTCGAGCCCTTCATTACGTCACACAACCCCTACGAGTTCGCCAAGTCGAACTTGGCGCACGCTCATGGTCAGAGTAAGAACTGGCTGGAGAGGCTCGTGCCGGTCCTGAGCTCGAAGCGGGAAGAGGCTCGCAATCTGGCAGCTTTCCACTTCTGCATGGAAGCGGGTATCAAGAAGCAACAAGGCAACACCGATATCTTCCGGACGATCGGCGCGATCGAGCCGTTGAAGAAAGTGGCCAGTTGCCCGAACGCGATCGCGTCCAAGTACGCGGCGCAGGCCTTAAGATTGATCGGCGAGGAAATCCCGCATAAACTCAGCCAACAAGTGCCCTTATGGTCCACCGAGGACGTTCGAGAATGGGTGAAGCAGATCGGTTTCGCCGAGGTAGCACCGAACTTCGTGGAAAGCCGTGTGGATGGCGATCTGCTGCTGCAGCTGACGGAGGAGAATCTGCGCGAGGATATCGGCCTGACCAACGGTATCATGCGCCGCAGGTTCGCCCGCGAGCTGCAGAATCTGAAGAAGATGGCCGATTACAGCAGCCGCGACACCGGTAACCTGAACAGCTTCCTGCAGTCGATCGGCCAGGAGTTCTCCATCTACACGTACAGCATGCTGAATGCCGGCGTGGACAAGGACTCGATACGCAATCTGTCGGAGGACCAGCTGCTGAGCGAGTGCGGCATCACCAACAGTATCCATCGGCTCAGGATACTCGACGCCATCAAGAACATGCAGCACAATCAGTTCAGCTCGTGCGAGTACGAGTCGCCCGACAAGTCCCTCGACGTCTTCGTCAGTTACCGCAGATCGAACGGCTCGCAATTGGCGAGTTTGCTTAAGGTGCATCTGCAGCTGCGCGGCTTCTCGGTGTTCATCGATGTCGAGAGGCTCGAGGCCGGCAAGTTCGACAACAACCTGTTGCAGAGCATCAGGCAGGCCAAACACTTCCTCCTCGTGCTCACGCCCCAGGCTCTGGAGAGGTGTATACAGGACAGCGAGTGCAAGGATTGGGTGCACAGGGTGAGATATATGTTTCCTCTTGTTCTTCATATTGTTAGAAAGATCTTGAGACTTTTGTTATCTCCAGTTATATGCCACTTGTTTCTTCGTTTTAGTGTCTCGAAATTAGCAAAAGACACGAACGAATTTTTCAATTCAATACAATTATTCAATTTAACATATTTTTGAGAGAACTTGAAACATAAAGGAGAGATAGCTTCGAAAATATCTCTTTCACTAGTATCTTCTTTTCTTCTTTTCACGAGGGGAAGAAGTTTTTCGGATCGTCAAACATATTAACAGATGCTGTAGAGAAGCTAATAAGATTAAACTTTACTTTAAAATATTAATATGTTACGTATCGTGTTATTGTTTCTTAGTTTTACGCTTTTCGCCGAATTATGTTAATTATACATAAGAATGATCGAAAAGCTCACCTTTTGCAACGTGCGTTGTATCAATTTGCGCTTTCGATTATTTTATAGGAGATCGTTGCCGCATTGCAATCGCAATGCAACATAATTCCAATCATCGACAACTTTCAATGGCCGGAACCTGAGGAACTTCCTGAGGACATGCGAGCGGTCTGCCACTTCAACGGTGTCCGCTGGATTCACGACTATCAAGACGCTTGCGTAGACAAGTTAGAAAGGTGAAAAATAACCAGTTTCCTTTTTAAATTTTATTTCTGTCCTTTTTTTGTCAAAGGGGCATTGGCTTCGAGCAAAGACAAAAAGACAGCGCTGTTTTCTACCTAGTGATGAGATGATATTATTAATAATAATTGTCTCATCATTATTTCACTTTGATAACGTGATACAAATATATCAAAGCATGATCTGTACGACAGTTGTTAACTTTCCGGTGTTTGCTTCTCGTGATCGTAGGTTTATGCGAGGCGAGATACCTATGAGAGCTGATCTGTCTGGCGGAATTCCGCGCAGCATGGCTCCCAAGGACGTGACCCAGCCGAGCACACCGGCTAACACCAACATGCGGCAGCCGCCCAACTATCAGCGAATGCACAGCAACGAAAGCAGGGGCAGCGACAAGGATTCTACGGGCGGGCGAGACTGACTAGACGGCCCGCCCACAGCCATATCGAGCAGGTAGTTATCCCTGATAATTTAGCATATAACACCCTGACGTTGGTTTGATGAGCGAATCGATTCGTCAATGTCCAGAAAAAAAAGATCTGAAATTTGCAGAATCCATTAACACCCCGGTACCAAGAACCAAACCCCGACTGATTGATCAACTGTTACAACTAGTTCATTAATATTTTGAAACAACTTCATTAAAAGTAATTGAATAAGGAAAGAGAGTTTGGTAACAAGTCATTGAATTAAGTTTTATAAATTGACAGTCTTTTAATAATTCATATTTCTTACGAAAAATATTCAAACGAGATTCAAGTGACAGTTACAAGTGGTGGTGAAAATCTTGAATGATCTGAATCATTGAAAGTTAGTAAACTCTTTGCTGGCCGCTAACGAATCGATTCGTGATGTGACTTTGAAGCGAGCTCTACTAACGCAGCGCTAATTTCTTTTTTCACGCAGCCAAGATTGCGAATCGCTCTATGACAATCATGACTAGGTCAGTCAGCGATACAAATTCTTTATCGATGTTCAAACGGTGTTAATGTGTCGCCATCCTGCCGCTTTGCCAAACCCTTACACTGAATCAGTCCCTGGTACTGTCGATATCATTGCACTTTCGGTTCCAAATGTATTACACATAGATACATGTGCTTGTGCTGCAAACGTATAGTTTATAGTGAAGGTTTAGATAAGTTTTTGTCTATTCGAGTGTCGAACGCTTATTACATAGTCTACGTGTGGAATAAATTAAATTTTTAGTACCTTTAATTAAATCTTTTAGCTAGTAGACGATACGCTGACGAAAATCAATAAAAATGACTAAATAAATTTGACTTTTTGTTGTTTAGCGTAAATCTTTTAATATCGAATTTTTCAATGATGCTAATGTTGAATTGTTCATTAACGAGAGTTTCGCGAAAGTGTATACTGGTGAACGCAGTAACTTAAATTTTCCACACGTAGACACTAATGTCTATGTACATGATCGTCATGCATATTATATTTATGTTATATCTAGAAGTCTGGGTAGTAAAACTGCATGATGTAATTGTATCGAATAAGTCTTCGGTGTTTGGTAGGAATATGGAATAAATAATTTCTCGAATGAAGCGATATACCGTAGAATGATGATTCTATTAACAATATTCAAATTAATATTCAAAATTAAGAAATTCAAGAGTACTAGAAAATTCTTCAATATCGCCAGCGATAATGAACAACGTCAGTGTTTTCTTGACCATACCTGGCATGTTTAATAATACAGAAAGTTTATTGCGAAAAATATTACCTTAGCCAGGATTTGAACCTGGATCTCCCTACACTCTAGGCGAACGTCTCGGTGGTCGAATTGGTGAGAGGTCCAGGTTCAAACCCTAAGTAATATTTTTCGCAATAAATTTTCTGTATTATTAAAAATACCAGGTATGGTCAAGAGAACACTGACGTTATTACTAGGAAACTTTTTCAGTTCAGTTTTAATGTGTACGACAGATTTTGCCTCGATCGACGAATGTGAAAGATATGTGAAAAAGATGTACGAAAATCATCCTCGTCTTACTTTAACACCGAAGAAGGCGAATGAGAAACGTATCTCTTGTTGATTTTGTAACACGTTCTGTTTTCGTGTTATAGACTTAGAAAGTCGTCGAGTCCATCCCGTTGGTTGATGGGCCTGCCGCCCACGTCGCCGCGCTTCAAGTTCATGTACACGCATCCGGTGGGTGCCAGCAGCAACCTGGTGGTGCCTCGCAGGCCACCACGGCAGCCACCCTCGCCGTCGACGCGATCCCGCTCGCTGGAGCTGCTGGACCAACAGGATCAGGAGCGAAAGTCCGTCTCTACCACGGTCGTCCATCGACCGCCGCTCCCCAGGCCAAGGTCGCGCAGTCTGGACGGTCTGCTGGATGAAGACGCGAAAAATGGCGAAGAGCAGGACAAAGTTCAGCGCGAGAAGAGCCGAGAATACCCTCCAACGAGCTCGGAAGACGACAAAGTCGTCCTTGCTTCAGAAGAAGACCGAAAGAAGCTTGATACCGAGACCGTTGAGTCCGAGGATGAACCCAGGCCGGTTCCCAGAATGAAGCCAAAAGTGCCTGACGTTACAGAGTTGAAGTCCGAAACGGAGGACATGCGAATGCCCCTACGTAAGGATGAGAATGACAAGAAGGCTCTGCCGACGCGTCCTCCGAAACCGAGTCGACGTTCCAGCTCGGAAGGACAGTCCTCGACATGCTCCAGCAGACAGTGTGCGGACCAGGAGCATCCGATGGAAGAGCAGAGGGTCAGGAAGACAGCGCAAGAGAGATTGACGACGCGAGGTGGCGACGAAAACGATGATTACGACAACGATGGCAGGTCGACGATGCTGCTGAAGGCATCAAGAAGCTGTGGTGCGGGATTGGACTCCGACGGGAGCGTCTCGTCAAGCGAATACGGCGGGCACAGAGCCCGCGCGAAGGGACCGGGCTCATTGTTATCGCTGCCGACGGGTGCAGAGCCTAAGCGCAAGCGGAACTTCATGGACAAGTGCGTGAACAAGGTGCGGTCGTTCATGAAAAAGTGAAGCAGCGAGACTTCTTGTTATTTAATTCCGCAAACTGGTCGAAGTAAAGCGCGCGAAAATAGGTCCAAGTCTGAAAGATGTTGTGGAAAATAATTTGGATAATTACGAAATATTTTATGACCTGAAAAATTTTATGTCCAACGAGAATTGTTTAAAAGTATTGAGAATCAGAGGAAATCGCTTCGGCGGTTTTTTTGGGATTTCTCGAAAAATTTTTAGACGTTCGAGAGTGAGATTAGAAAACGTTTACAAGAAGCTTGATTGAAGCTTAAGGTTTTATTATTATCGAATAAATCATAGTTTTAAAAATCAAAGGAGGCATTTAAAGGAAATTCGGCCGATGAAATTAGAGTGAACATTTAGATGTCTTTTACATGTTTGAAGAAGAATCTTTCCGGCCGTTGCTTACGAAAATTTTCAGCAGTCGGTGATTCCTGAATTTTGTGTATTTAATTTCGCGATGCGAAAATATAACCCAAACTTCGTGATCCGCTTCGTGTACAATGACAGGCAGCATGAAAGTATAACGAAATGTTGTGCCTAAAGATGCGACAAGTGTCTTCGTAGAAATCCCGAGACTTTCGGTTCGGGATACGCGTGTTTACGCGAATTAGCCTGCTTTTTCAGGTGCCTTTTTGTATTTTCTCCCGTTGAATCGTATTGTATACATTACACATTGTATATTGTATATGTAGGAACGAACGAATCGAGAAGCTAAGGCGGCTAAGTCGTTATTTGTAATACTATTTTTCTAGGCAATTCTTTTCTCTTAAGCTAGCGCCACACTATGCGCGATTCGTGATTCGCAGTTTATCATTCGTAATTTGTTATTTGTCGTTTCGTTCGTGTTAACTTCGACAACTTTTAACTTCAAGTC
Source organism: Vollenhovia emeryi (assembly GCF_000949405.1). Taxonomy (NCBI): domain Eukaryota; kingdom Metazoa; phylum Arthropoda; class Insecta; order Hymenoptera; family Formicidae; genus Vollenhovia; species Vollenhovia emeryi. The sequence goes on from NW_011967246.1 coordinate 3,868,920, forward strand.
AACAATTAGTCAAGTTTCAATATTAGTCAAAAAACCACTCGGCTAGCGAATCACTGCGAATCGACGAATTTTTCCTCCACGCTATTCACGAGTATACACTGAACAAAAATCTGGTTGCATTAATTAAAAGTCTGGTAGATTCAACCAGTCGTCCGTTAGAAAATGAACGAATCGGAATTCCTTTAGGATTTACCAGATGTGTAGTGAAGTCTAGCAAACTTCTGGTTACGAAATATCGTGCCCTCTCGTGCTAACTAGACGTTCTGTTTGGTTCAACCAAAATACATTCTATCATATATGTCTTGTTGATACAATCAAAGCATTTTTCTCAGTGTACGAATCACGAATCGCGCATAGCGTGGCGCTAGCTTTAGACCGCGATTCAAGACGCACGTGGCCCGCGTGGGTTACGAATTATGGTTGTTCTTACTGCAGCTAACACCGAAAACACATTATACACAATTGTATGGGGTGTTCGATAGTACGTGTGATTCTGCGATATCCCTTCTTGAACGTCCAAGATTAAAGAAAAACTAACTTTTTCTCTAACATTTAGTCAAACGCAATGTTCTATTTTGCAGTGTGTAGAATCTCAAAGTTATATACGAGTCTCTTAAGTCAGGACTCCATTAAATTGGGATTCCTCCAAAAGTAGTCGAAGACTAATTTTACATGATTTCTGTCCCATAAAAACCCTACAATTGTCAGTCGTGACTATTCACGTGTGATTTTATCGGAAGAAACAAATGTATATTGACTTTTAACAAGGAATATCATTATACAAGCATGCTCGAAGTCGAACACCCGATACACAGCCGTGACTGTTTTTCAGGTCGCGCGATATTTTACTATTTAACACTGTTTTTATCATACCAATTGCCGACGCACTCCCGTTGGGAGCCTAAACGGCAACGCTTCGATATTCGTAGTTTAAGAGATCCGCAAAACTGTATATTTTACCAAAGTTTCGTAAAGTTATGAATTTTATCGAGATGTTTGAAATGTTTCTCAGAAATAAATTTTATTTAACGAGACAAGACCGCTTACCTTCGGTCCCCTCTGCGGTATTTCGAGGAAAAAAAGGGTGAAAGTGTAAGTGTGCTTATTTTCTTTGTTCGTCACTTTTTATTAAGAGTTTAAACACATAACTCATAAACATCTTAGGGGAGGGATAGTCTGATTCAGTTACTTTGTAATATTTATTACGGAATAAAATTATGACAAAGTAGCGAATACTGGTACAATAGATAACAGTGTTTTACAAGTCTTAAAGCAACATTCTTTGTTTATATTATTTCGATTTCGATTAATGTCTCATAAAGTGCGACAAAATTATTGTCTTGTCCTCTATCCCTGAGATTCGAATTAAAAGTATTTTCTATATTTTGTATTTAAAGTGTCCATTTTAAATGAAGCACAATATGAAACAAAAATTTTATTAACAGCACTGTACATTTCATTTCATTAAAATTCGTATTAACATTGAGTAAAAAGCAGGGCAATGGTTATGCTGCCCAGTCCTTAAATCTAAAAAAGAACAGGAAAGCAAAATCCAATTTAAATTCGTTAAAACAGTGATTTAGGGTCAGAGCACAAAGCAACGAAACGCAAGCTATTACGTTGCTTTGCGCTCTGACCCTAAATCACTGTTTTAACGAATTTAAATTGGATTTTGCTTTCCTGTTCTTTTTTAGATTTAAGGACTGGGCAGCATAACCATTGCCCTGCTTTTTACTCAATGTTAATGCGAATTTTAATGAAATGAAATGTACATTGATGTTAATAAAAATTTTGTTTCATATTGTGCTCGAAACGCAAGCTATTACGTTGCTTTGAGCTCTGACCCTTATGTAAAATAAAATTCTCTATCTGTTGATGATATCGTTGCGGCCCCTCAGCCTGCGCATTAAAATTATATCGTTTCGCATAAGAGTGACCCGTTTAGCATGTAACGCCAGCAATACTGAATCTTCGAAGAATTGCACGATGTACATCTCTGTCGATTCTTGCAAGGCTTCGAGAGCGCTGGCTTGTATTCTACAAGTCAATCGACTCTTATTAGTATTTCAACCAGGTCAATTTTAATCTCGGTTTAATTATTTTTTATCCTCTTCCAGTTCAAAAAAGTAGAAAATGATAAGAAGCAAGTTAAACCGAGATTAAAGTTGAGCTACATTGATAGATAGAAATGGACACGAAGCCACCAAGTGCTGTTTAAACTCGTTTACGTATCAGATTACGGATTGAGATTAGATTGAAATTTAACCAATTAAAGGAAAATTCGTAGTCTAATACTAATGAGTTGAAGGATTCCATTGAGAGATTCATATTTGCTCTCCAATTTTTCATATAAAATTCTAATTAAAAAAATCAATATAGTATGTTAAATTAAAATACCTTTAAAATATAGTTATGAAAATTTTATTACATTTATGTAACAAAGCATTGATGTTCATTTTATTAATCAATCATTATGTAAAACTCATATTTACCTGCAGTCTAGTCGAGGGAATATTTCGAGGATGATTTGCCTGACTAAGCGCGCGAAAGGTAGTTTAGGTATAAGAAAGTGCGTGGTTCTCCTTAGATGCTTAATTTCTTGCAGCACGTGGCTTTTCTTTTTACGCCTGTCGACTATCACAGTTGTCTACAAATCAGAAGACATGGCAATAGTTTAACGGACGTATCAATATACGTATATAAATACAAATAACAATTTATTTCACAAATCAAATTTAAACACGCTCTGTCGCTTACCGCTCTGTCTCTTTTCGCTGGGTGTCGAGACTTGTTAGACCTGAAATATATTTGGCAAATAAATACAAATGTGTATATACAGACAAAATGAAAAAAATGGTACAAACATAAAACTAAACTAATTGGTAAGTTACAATACGAATACCAATACATCACTGAGTTAAGGGGATACCGACGTGCAGTGCGGCACAGCTGTCTTCGAATTGGTTTTACAGAATTAAAAATTCTTTCAACCTTTTATCATAGGAGATTTATTACCGACCGCATCCGTAGCAAATCCTGGGAAAAATGGAAAAACATCTCGTTATGCGCATCTCAGTCATGCGATATCTAATTATATTTCTCGAGATACAATTGGATCTTATCTGATTGAGACGTGTATAACGAGATTTTTGCCACTTTCTCCAGAGTTGGCTGCAGTTGCGGTCGACAATCCATTTCTCATGGTTAAAGATTGGTTCGCGAAATAAAACTCACCCTGTATATACAAATACACCCGACAATAGTTTCAATATAAACATTTCCTTAACGTAATTCTAACGATCCCGCCAATGAACGAAACAATTGCATAACGAATGCGAAGAGCGTGAGAAGACGAGACTAAGGAAACGAAAAATAACCTCGGCACGTTCTTCCGCCTGACCATCGCTACTTAGCGGAGCACATAGGATTACGGGCCGCCGCCGATCTTGGTATCACTTGACAACGGTCCGGCGACTCGCTTGGACTCGGGTTTCAGTCAGAAAGCCGGAGAACTGCCACGACCGACTGGACACGTCAATCCGAACGGTTGTTAGTAAACACGCAGAACTGGCGCCAAATCCGCGCGAACCTAACCTGACTTAACCGTCGAGCGAACGGCCATTGCACAGTCGGACCAACGTAGACGAGCGTGCGAGAGAACGCGTCTAGGGATGTCGCTAGGACGATAAGTTACTAGAGCGCGAGGAGTCGAGAAAGGGGCAGGATCGTCGCGCGATTTAAATAACGTTTAATTTAAGTAGATTAACAGTAAAGCGATGAAGTAGCTTTGTCTCTTTCTAAATGTCCCTTTTAAAGCCCTGTGTCCACGATCCAAGAACTGTGTCCAAATTCTAGCTTCGAGAAATGCGTATAGCCAATCAGCTTGCAGCTACTCCGTAAAAGCTGCATGTTGATTGGCTGCGCATTTCTCGAAACACTAGAACTTTGACACAGTTCTTGGATCGTGGACACAAGGCTTAAGGATGTATTACGTATACCTTCCCAGCAAAAATACAGTAATCTTAAAAATTCAATATATATCGGTTGTATGCATACTTTAACGGCTGGCTATTATTGAATATTATAACAAAGATGTTAATGTCACTGATTTAAATAACTTCAACCTCTTTTTATAATTATTGACAGCGTATTTATATAAATATTCTTAATAGATTTGCAGTACTGCGAGTGAATATCGGAACGCAGCCTGTACTGCTATATACATAT